>NW_025336284.1:58181-152866 GCF_004798865.1 Varanus komodoensis | reverse complement strand
TCTCCCTCTCCCTCTCCCTCTCTCTCTCTCTCTCTCTCTCTCTCTCTCTCTCTCATACAATCTCTGCCACACACCCCTTCCCTGCATGTACATGGACAAAGCCCCGACTCAGTTCAGGACCACTCCATACTTAGAAAAGAGTATTACATCTCCTGATTTTTAAAGAAATTCCAGAGGGAGAATTCATTTGAAGGGAAGGGAAACGAGTCTCCTTCAGAGTCAAGCTGCTGCACATGTCTATGTATGGATGCATGATTTTGGGGGCAAATTGGTAAAGGAATGTCTACTTTTCCTTCCTTTTTCCAAAGCACCATGGTTCCATCTTGCACATGTGTGCAAGAGAGTAAATAAAACTATCAGATGCAAATACATGTTTTATTAATAATGCAATGTGTAGTTTGGCCCTCCAAGAAAGTCCTTGGTAAGGGTGGAACTCTAAGTCAGGAAAAAAGTAGGCTCTCACAGGTTATTTGAGATAACATTCTTTTGTCACCAGTACGTGTTTTGCTTTTCTAGTTTTCATCAGACTGAACAGGCCAACAACTCAGATTTATCCCAACACATAGCATCCAATTATACCTCTGCATGCGCCACCATCCAGGCCTAGAGCTGAGCCTAGTGAATATGTGACCCCTCTTCCCCAAGAAGTGACCTGGATAGTTCTGGAGCATCCAGTCTACTTGGCAGGCTCTGGCATTTAAAAATTAAATAAATGAACAATCAAACATGGCTCAAAACAGCCTGAAATTTAATTCTCTAAATATTTAGATTTATTTCTATTAACTGAACACAAATGAAAGGTTGACTACAGCGACCCCAAGTTAATATTAATTGGATAGGCTGGGCCTCCCTGAGTTCATTCTGAATTCTACCTTAACCCCAACCTAATAATTTCATATATACACTAGCACCATTCAGCACCCTTAAACACACACCCAGCCTGCTAGAAAATAAAGTTGATGTATGCATGCACAAAGCCCAACTTCTCCTGAAATCAGGCTGTCTGCAGTGACAGTAATGGAAAGTGCAGTTTCCCCCTTCTGTTTTTTATTGGGAGTGCACCTTTAGAGGAATGTACCATCCCCTTGGTAAGTGTGTCTACTAAGAAAAGGACCTTTAGGTATGTGCAGGTGTATCAGATGGACAATACAGCCGCAGAGCTTGTGACTGTTTTCAGGCAGCTTGAAACATTTCTTAAATGTATGTATCTGCTTTTTGTTTCTGTTTCTGCCACCTGGATTCCATCTGGAATTTGCAAAGCACTGAATATATTGCAAGAGGGGCAGACTGTGATATGCAGGAAATCTCTCTCTCTCTCTCTCTCTCTCTCTCTCTCTCTCTCTCTCTCTCTCTCTCTCCCCCCCCCTCCCCCCCCCCCCCCCCCGCCCCCGAATGAGGAACGTTAGCCCAGGGATTAGACACAGTCTAGACAGCAACAGGAGAATGTGAAGCCCCTTACCCTCCATCCTCACAGCTTGCATGGTTCTTTCCACACGTGTTGCAGTTCCAAACTTTGGTTCTGGTCAGGAGGGTTGCTTTCCAGGTGCTGCAGATGAGTGAGTCTCTGCTGAGGGGTGAGGAATCCCAGTAGTGCCTCAGCCTTACCGCCTGGTGAACGGGGCTAAATCACTCAGCTGCTGGAAATGGACTAAGTGTTTTGGAAGGTGGAGGAGCTGCAGCTACATTGCATTCTGCCCTTGATATAGCAAGTGGCATGAGCAGGATGAATCCTTGGAGTCAGGCCAGAAAGGCGCACTTGGCGGCAGGTTCAGGGCTGTGCCGATTTGCCATGAAGAAGGGGCAGGAATAGTATCACCGAAACAGGATTGCCAGCCTTCAGGAATGCATGTTCCAAAAGTGGGAGGATAATGTCTGAAAATGAATATTTTTGACAAAAGAAACAGACTTGGTTCTGGGCACCAAGTTTTAACACAGATGCAGAAAAATTGGAAAGGGTCCAAAGGAGGGCAACAAAAATGATCCAGGGTTTGGAACACTGTGAGCAGAAACTGAAAGAATTGGGCATGCTAACTGTCGAGAAGAGAAGACTGAGTGGGGACATGATACCCCTCTATAAGTATCTGAAAGGCCGTCACAAAGAAGGAGGTCAAGATCTCTTCTTGCTGATGCCAGAGCACAGGACATGGAATAATCAAGTCAAGCTGCAACAACCCAAATTCAGGCTAGATATCAGGAAAAGCTTCCTCACTGTCAGAGCAACACAACAGTGGAACCAGCTGCCTGGAGAGGTGGTGGGTTCTCCCACACTATAGATATTCAAGATGAAACTGGACAGTCATCTGAGTGGGATGGTGTAACGTGGTGTCCTGCAGCAGCAGGGGGTTGGACCTGATGGCCTTCATGGCCCCTTCCAACTATACTGTTCTATGATTCTATGACCCCAGTTTTGCCAGTTTCTTTATTAAAATATTGATTCTAAATATTGACAAAGCTGCTAAGCATACATGCACAAAAGCCCAACTACTGCTACATATACCTAGTCCCTAGTTGTATCTCTCTGAAATCCAAGGTTTATCAGACCACAACACTGTTGAGCTGCTTTTCTGTAATGTTATAAATATACACACAATTGCACACATGTAATTGCCAGACACTTAGGGAATAATGACATTTACTGCTCAGATTTTAGGAAGACTATTGAGAAATGTCAGAAATGCTTATATAATGATAAGGATAGTTTTTCACACTCATGCTCATGACAATCGTTCTTCACTGTTAAATGATAGAAGAGGAGAATGACATTTCCTGAAGGCACCTGGTTAGTGTTGAGATTTATGGAGGTATGTCAGGTTTTCCTGACACTTTCTACTGGAGTGCATAAAAGTCTCCAGTAAATGTAACATTTGACACTTTTTGGACAAAGCAACATGATGCTTCTGGCTCTGATCTGTCTGTGCATAGCGACCATAGCCAAGCTTCTTCACATACTGCTTCCTGCGCTCTCACCGGACAGCTAATAGGGAGCATTGCTAACTGGGTTTTCTTACAGGGTTCTGCATACTTAGGCACGGAAGCTCCCCAGGCAGTCACCACACTGACATTGTTATTGTTATCTATACATGGAGGGTTCCTTATGCACCTAGGGATACATGCACAAAAGCTTATTCTACTGCCACATATACCTGGTTCCTAGTGGGAACAATGAGACTGTATAGAGCATTTCTTATTTATTTATGGCTACCATTTTGTTTACCACTGGAAATTTCAAGAATTAGCCATTTCCACTGATTATCTTCATTAATGAAATGTCATAGTTTTTAATTCATCTTCAGACGGACACTGTCTAATTTCGGTTTGCCATTACCTGATGAAATACTTTTCATGTTCCATTTTGTCTTACATTTTTAGCTGCTCTTATCTTATACCCTTCATGTCTTTGTAAGGCCTTCCTGCAATCCACTTAATAAATCATGATGGCTCATTTTGTTCCGAACTGTAATAGTCCTGGAATTTTTCATAGTGATGGAGACAGAAATTCTACTCTTCAGTCTATAAATACTTATGCGTGTGTGCTTAATGCTGGTAACCAAACCGAACAGAAAGTAGCTTTTTTCTTCTCCAGAGAATGAAGTTACTGATGTATGTGGTTTCCTGTTAAGGAAATTAAAGCATAGGAGACACAGCAAAGATGTAGTATCTATTTTCTGAAGTCCTCTGCAGCTGAGCTTTGCAAAAAAAGCAAGATCTATTAGAGTCTGGCTATCAGGAGGCATCATCTATGTGAACATTTACAATGCAAATGTATGCTTCAGTCATGCAGTACAAATTGTGATTATTGCTAACTGCTTTATATTTTGCTGAGAATTCCTTCGCACAAAAGGCTGCCGCTTGTGACTAAATGCAGTCCTTTCCTGCTTGAGCTTGAGTGTGCAAGAACAAATACTAACGGCACTTGGAAGTGAAGAAAGCAAGGCACTTTTTATCCTTCCTAATAGATGCAGCAGGTGTATTTCGGGCTGGAATTGAAACGTGATTTGTTAAAGAGACAGACATGTGGATGGCAAAAGTAATAGCTGCAAAGATTGATAAGTCTCTTATCTTTAGCAATTAGGTAGATTTTTTTTTGTTTTGTCCTTGCTTTGATTTTTACATGTACAGCTTTTGTTGGTACCTGCATTAGCAATGCCAGCAAGATTTGCCTAAGTCCAGGCAAGAAAATGAGCTCAGTAGGGTTCAGTATTGTTTGTTTCAAATGAAAGCACCCCACCCCTAACTCACTCACTCTCTCTCTCTCTCTCTCTCTCTCTCTCTCTCTCTCTCTCTCTCTCTCTCTCTCTCTACTGTAGCTCAGATTATATCTTCCTGGGGAAATGCCTGTCAAAATAGACCCCCAGGCAAACAAAGAAAAGTATTTCTTCACTGCCCTGTGAGCCTATAGACATATATAGAGACTCACACACATTCTATCAAGACTTACACATTGACTTTATAAGGAATCTTAATGCATTGGCAAATAGAGTGTCTATGACCAAGAAAGTAATTCCCACCCAAAGAGTGACAGTTTTCTCATCATTTAACGAGTACATGACAGGCAGGTACAACACAGTCTTTTCTAGGCTGGTAATAGCTTTACTGATTGAATTTTGTCAGTGAAGATGGATGAGAATATTGCTTCAGAAGTCTTATAAAGTTTTTATAAGACTTTACCAACATTTGCAAATTTCTTCCTAAATGGGATAGAATTAACTTGAGATTTATTGAATTCAAATGTGGGGGAAAGTAAAATTGACAGATTCATCCATCTTTTACTCGTGGGTGCTCACCTAGGAAGGCAGTACAGCACCTGAGTTAATTTGCTAGGGTTGGGTGACAGGCTTATTTTCAGGGATATCCCACCTTCCCTGCCTTTTGACCTTCAGTAGGCGATGGGCATTCAGGGGACAGTAATCAACCGAATGGCCATTCCTCTCAACAATAAAATGAATCTCTCTACTACATCCATGAACATTGTACCAAGGATGCGTATTTTTGCTTTCTAAAAAGCCGACTCTCTTGTTTTGCGATTGGGGACAGCTTGCATTCATTCATCTACTTTATTCCTTTCCTTTCCTCCCGTGTCCCCACTTTTTTTTTTTAAGCAGGGCTTAATTCCCTTCCTTCCTTCCTGGCAGAATAGCATCACTACAAGGGACTTTCTTGAGGGCCAGCAAAAGATGGGCCACAATAAAGGCTGTTCCCCTTGTCTCTCACCAACCTAACTGCCTATGGAAAGTTATAAGGGAATTACGGTGTGGCTGAAGGCAGACCTTCCAATGGCTCACGAAAACATTGTGTTTGAGTGAATGTGAGAACAAAATGCATCGGTTGATGTTTCATCTGTGACCACTTGACTTTTCAGTAGTCCGGTGATGAGAATGCCTGTGTCATCAACTCTCAGTTGCCTTTGTGATGGCCCTGATTCCTTTGGAATTTGGGCAGTGGAATTTGTTGTATATCCTTCTTGTCATTATCATTATGCCCTTAACAAGGTAGAATAGTTTACTGTTCTTAAGGCAGTACATGGAGGCAGATGGAACATAGTTCCTGATTTGTTTCTTTTGTCTCCTCCTGCCACATTTCAGATCTGGAATGACTTAGCAAGTGCTCAATCACAGAAGTGTCAACTTACTGTTTATAAGCAGTGTAGAGAAACGAAACATAATTGGCAAAGGTAGCATAATTTGCATGAAGGTAGCATAATTTGAGGCTACCTTCATGCAAAGCATTTTCCCTGTATCAGTACAATGCAAAAGAAGCTGTAAAATTCTTTGTGTAGTTCACGCATGCATGAAGCATCCATATAACTTGTGTACTCAGTGCCTGGTGTAACTCACAATTGAATATGTAAAACGAAGTGTTTGAAATGACAGGAAAGTTTACTCTGTGGGATGTATGCTGTGGTATCCCATCACACATACAAACCACAGCTACTGTGGTTGCAAAGTGATGAAAATGTGAACCAGTGATAAGGCAATCCTGAAATAGATTGTGATCATGAGTTCATACCAAACATGTCTCAAAATGGTGACCGTTGCCTGTGATTTGGATGATATTAGAAAAGCCTGTGACTGGACTTTGCATTCTTCCACCCCCTCTTCACTTTAAGGAACTTATTTTAAGAAAAGCTTACTGTATCTAAATACTATTGCATGTAGTCAAGCTGGGTTCACACCACACGTGATGTTTATGACTTGGTGTCTACAGCTTTAAGTGGTGACTTGCAGTTCTGAATGGACCACCACAGATCAAATCATAGGAGTGGTTCCTTCATATCACATTAGATGTACTGCTTTCCAAAGGACACAAGTGAACCTCAGATCACCCCAGCCACATGCAGTGACTGCATAAGAAGGCAGAAGGGCTGTTTGGGTGAATCTTGGGTCTACCAAGATTGCTGGCTGCAAGGAAGAGTCGAGCGTGCCCCTTCAGACTAATGTTGTATGACTACCTGCCAAAGGTATGAAGATAGCAGGCATGTTTGTGTATGCACAGCAGTGTTGCCTCACAGGCCAATCACACATGCTACAAAAATGAGGGAGTTTCATTTGACCCTTACTGAAACTCAGAAACTGCATACCATAAATGTTGACTAATCAAACTAGATCAGGGCAGTCCAACCTTTTGTACCTCAAGGGCCATATGAGGACTTCAACAAAGAACCCAGACTTGCTCAATGAATTACATTTCCATGCCATAATGTGTTTGCAATATATTTATTTAATTTACACAAGTAATATATTTAACCATTAAGTGAGGGAGAAAACTGATGTGAGCTCTCAGAGTTGGCTTTTCTCTGTAGAGTTCACAGATAAGTCCTTCTCCAACCACAGCTCAAGCTTAAATGACCATTTCTCTGGGGTGGTCCATCACTTTCTCCCACTCAGAAACTCTTCAATGTGACCCCCTGGCCCCTTTTTCCTTCTTGGAATTGGCATGCTGACCCTCTTGTACTTCAGCCAATGAAATCTCCCCAGAATGCCCTGCCATACCCAGAATGCCCTCATTAGCTGGAACCAAATGGGGCCTACTGGTCTGAGCTCTTCCGAGGCTGCCAGCCAAACTGGCTCCCTTCCTGAACCTCAGGAAGAGCTCACTGCAATCATGCCCTTGCCATGACTGGGATCAGGACTGGGAGGGCAGGGATACAGGGGTTCTGAGTAGCAAGAGGGTCACAGAACAAGGGCTTTGAGGCTGCATGCAGCCTGTGGGATGTGTGTTGGACCACCTCAAGCTGGATGAAACCCTGCAATATAAATGTGTGTGGGAACAGGACCCTAGTGAATGGCACCTCTAAATGCTGTAACTTTATCTCCATATGATATCAGGAAGATGGGAGTCTCAGTCTAATGTTTCTGGAATCTCCCAAGTTGGAAAAGACTGCTCTATAGCTTCACGTTACCTCAGGCATTAAGCACTCTAGTAAGAATACCCTATAAATGAAGAACTAACACACTTCATTTCTGGTTATTTTATAATTGCAGCCAAAAACAGCTTGACTCTAGGAGCAAGAATTTGTCACATGTATACACATCTGTGCACCTGCATTTTGCCTACGAATGGGTGCCGATGGAAGCTCGGGGCTGCTGCATCTGAATTTTTCATGTTTCATTTGTGATCTGTAAAGCGGCCTTCTGTTGTGCATTCTGATTCTTCTGTATAATTGTCAGTTCATGGCTTCAGGAATGGAAAGGTTATTTCTAAAGGCCAAAATGGGTGTCAACCCTTATGTGATTGCTTCTTTTTTTATGGCATATGCCATGAAAAGTCCCCAAGGCCTTTTATTTTAAATTCCTTAATCATTTGCATTTTGAGCAAACAAGAAAATTACAAACTGTGCCAGGAAGTATCTAGTCACAGCACTGGCTTACCTGAATATAAAAAAATAGCACTGATATGGTTTTAATTTCTTTTACAATCTCATTCATACATTCATACTTATTTATGTAGAGATGAAATTCTCATGTGACACTTCCCAATCTACACTGAGCATTATCCTGCATAAATTAAGCACCTTGAAATCCCATTGATTTCAAGGGAAGAAATGTGGACATAGATTTAAAATTCTCACATTGTCATCGGTGAGACTGACAGTGTTCAGCTCTTTGAATCATGTCTTAAAGGGCCACATTTTTTATCCTTTTTAAAGGCATACATCTTAGCTGTTTCCTTCCAACAAAACTGCTTTCTCAAATGAAATATATAGGTTTAATTCAATAACACGAATCCAAATATCAGACCTGTAATCTGGCTCTTAAATCTGTATGACAGGATAAAACAAATTTGGAAGGCCGAGTTCTATTTCTGCTAAGCTTACTGAGAAACCCATGCAGGGTGGGAATGGAACAACAGCGGTATCAGCTTCCATCCCTCCCACAGCACACACCACGTGAAGTCCAGTAGACAAGTTGCTGAGCTCATCAAGTTCACCTGAGGTGGACAAAGAGCGATCCTGAAGAAGCCATTTCCTAACCACTGGAACACACCCATTTTCCCCCTCTACGGTTCTGTGGTTTGCAGCGTGACTGAAGTGGTAGGTATCTGAGACTGCTTTCTACTCTAGGTATTGGGCAGAGGGAGAAAGCTCCAATGTCCATTTCCATTTCCTGAGGTCATAAATGTGTCTATAGCCTTGGGAGAATCTAGAAAATTTCTGGGATACTCTGCTGGGATATATATACATCACTTTTCTGTAATTCATCATGAAGAAATGGCTGATGAAGATGATATCAGAGTAAGTGTTACGAACTACATGAGTGGAGCTGACTGGAGCTGGGGGTCGGACCAGATGGCCCAGGAGGCCCCTTCTGACTCACTTTGTGCCCATGTTTCTAAGTGCACAGTGTATGTATGTGTCCTGGTGACCAGCCATCAGTAGAGACTCCTCATTAAACCTCTCAAAGCTTCATGGAAATGTTCCTAATCAGACAAGCAAACAGAAAAAGCAGCTTGTAAGCATCGATGTATTATTCATACAAATGTGATTTTGTGTAAGGAAATCACAGCAGCTAGAACTAAGGCGTATGAATTATGGTGCCACTGTGACTGTACCTTTTTTCATGGAGAGATATTTCTTGATTTGACCCCCATAACTTTGCTCTGGGCAGCACATGTCTGCAGAAAATATCAGGAAATGATCTGTTATCATGAAGCTTTGCTCTACTTAGCAAACGAAGCAGCCTGCTCTCCTTCAAGCAGAGCTGTGTGTTATGCAGAAACATGGTCCATTTTGTGCAGAGTTGTGAGTGCAACTGAAAATGAATGGAAACTTTTGCATGTTCATTCCTGTCACAGCAGGAACAGAGAATTTTGTTTCTAAAAGGACTCAGAAGCTGCCCTTCTGTGGCAGCCAATTTTGTTGAATCATTTCTTGCAGCACAGATTGCAGAAGCCCAGCTTCTTTAGTTCTGCCAAGCCTTTATGTCATTCTTGGTATTTGATTAATAAGATGATAAAACATTACTTTTGGAGCACACTCTACTATACCATTACATTTTTAGTCACCAAAGAGAACCAAACTAAAAACAGGTTCTCTTTGATGTTTGATTCAATGAAGATGTGTATGATCCGACCCATTCAGTGATCATTACCCTCATGTATGAAAAAGCCTCAAGCATACAGGGCAGTGGATTCATGCGTGCTAAGCATCTTTGCACACCATTTCATAGGGACAAAGGGTTTGATCCAGAGACTTATCCTTCATACACATAATGGTGACATAGACAAATTAAATAACCCAAAGATACGTAAGCATATCCTTTGGACTATAAGTGTCTTGGCTGAATCAGATATTCTCCAGTTTAAGAGATAAGGTTGACTTTGTTGTGAGAGAATTACTTTCTAAAGCAAAACAAAGATGTTTAGCATCTTTAAATATTTGTCTTTTTACATTCATATTTTATCCATTAGGCTGTAGCTATTTTTGCCACGCTCCCCCCTTCCTGCATGTTGCTTCCTTTGGCTAGATGATCCCAGCCAACTAATGATCACAGAATGAACGGGAAGGTGCTAAATGGCCTATCAGATCTGTCTATTTAATATCAAAGATGTTTGAGAGTTGAGAGTTTTGCTTCTTTGAATAGTCATATCGGTCATCCTACCTAAATGCTAATTATGAAATATTGGGGCTTATGCATGAATGCATAATAACATCACTCAGTGGAAATCAACTGAGAGTGAGACTGTGAAAGGGTAATGTGAATATTTTGTATGGAACACCCAAGGCCAGCAAAGGTTTCAGTGTTGCCCACCATAAACATCATGGTACTAAAGTGAACTACCCTTGTATAACTACTCCAGTTAAATTTCTGAGGGTAGGATGGATTTTTATAGATTTGGCTTCAAAACGGGGAGGTTTCAGTGGGAATACCTAAGCACTATATTCCATGAAATCCCTTTCTGTGAATTTTACGTAAAACACTTCATTGCAGCTTGGTGCAAAAGCCAAATGAAAAACTCTGATTATAATGGAGATCCCTCTCCTCTCCTCTCCTCTCCTCTCCATCAAAGGATCAGCCTCCTGTATTTCATGCAGTGACCTACATTTTTATTTGTGCATGTCTCAAAGCTGACCTTTATTGTTCTGGGCTAGTGTTTGTTTTAATGGGGATCCGTCTACAAGTACAAGGGATAAAAGAAAAGGAACTGGCCAGAAACTCATACAGGATTAAAGCAGCCCAGCACATAATTTGGTTGTGGCCAAGAAACTTCAAAACAAAAAGTCTCTCTTCTTTCTTTAGCTGCTTGAATAACTAGGTCATCTTTCATCAAAGAAGGTGGGAAACAGCATTACACACAAGGTCCGATTTTTTGTCACCTTTAGTAAAACAAAATGTAGGCTCAGCTAGTCCCAGGAATGATTAGTCCCAGCAGTATGATTATTAAGCAAAGCAATAGGCAGAGTCAACCTTTCTACTTTGATATAAATTGGAATATATGACAATCCTGTATAGTAAAGTGTTGTGATGCATAAACAATATTTGCATGGATAAATTTGCACAGGTGTATAATATGTACATTTCTAGTGTTTTCTTAGGTGAGACTTGAATAAATCTCACCATGTGTATTGTGCTCCACCAATAAGAATACATTTAACCATGCTGGCATTTTGCCTTGTCAAACATGGAAGGTTGACAAGAATTTGATGTCCGAATACCTCTTCTGAAAATACCCTTCATGCTCACTCATTCCTCTCACATTCGACGTTTATGCATTTACTTCATCTTTAGTTTGTTTTCTCAGTCATTAATGGGATTATCAGAGAACCCAACTTGTAAACAGTCAGTGTTGGCTGAGTTATTCCTTAAGTCTGGAGGTTTTTTTTTTTCCTTCTTCAGCTGCCCTTTCTGCTCCCCTTCTTACTGCTTCCTACTATGTAACTGAGAAATAGTGCAATCTTAGGCATGACTGCTCTAGGTAAGGGGCAGTATTCTGTACTGCTACTGCTACTTCTCTGGTGCTCTTACGCACATGGAATCAAGAACTCATACAGCAGGAATGAGCAGTTCCAAAAATAACCCTGAAAACAAGTGGCAACTCTCATTTCCAGAATGGGAATTATCACTGTCTTGTTTATGTATGTTCTGAAGTTGATTCCTCATTGTGCCAGAAATTAAACAGCCTAAGATACTGCAAGTATAGGACGGCAGCCAAAGTGACTTACACCCTCTATTTTGATAAAAATGGTGTATATATTGTAGGGACTTATGGGTAAAGTGACTTTTATGAGCTCTGCTCTTCAAGATGCATTTCAGCTCCTCATGGGAGTTCATGCTAGTGAAGGTCAGATATTGTATAACCCCGGCAGCGAAGCTATTCCATTCCCATCATACAACCATTTTTGAATGGTTAATATATACTTTGGCCATAAAAGTGAATGGCACTATTTATTGCTCTTGGCAGGATGTCAAGGGGTGCATTTGAGTGGACGCTAAACATTTCTTGTTATCTTAGTCCTCACATTGGCACTTTCTACCCTCCCCATGAACTCTTTCCCAGATTACATTCTGTCTACGCAAGAAATTCATTGAAAGCCTTTTAGAACTGAGTGCAGTCTTTCAACCTTGCTAACGCTTTCCTGGATTCCATTTCCTTGGACTTCTAACGTTTGGTAGAACACTGGAAAGTGACTTTTAAAAATATCAATACATAAACAAAATTAGCTGGGAAACCAGAGATAGATGCCAAACAAGAAGGCTCCCCCCCACCCTCATCCACCTGTGTCAGGAAAGCATTTGTCTGAAATGTCTGTGAATAAGTTACCAGAAAACAAAGCGAGTAAGCAAACAAAAACACACTTTATCCCATCACTCTTGTTCTTTTTCTTTCTGATATTCAGAGGTGAGTGTGAATCCTTCTGTAGACAAAATAGAACCAAGCAGCTCCTGCAGGGCTGGTGCAGCCTTGCGATTTGTCAAAGTAAAAGAACTTTTGAGGGTAGTGGGGCACTAAGAGGGAATTCTACAAGCAACGCAATAAGAAGGAGTATACATGGTTAGTATCCATGGAATGTGGGCTGAAGGGGTTATAATAGCACATCCTGGAAGAAGGAATGGGTGATGGACAGGAACACTGAATGGCACTTGCTGCATGATACATTATTTCCCCCTTCTCTTTCCTAAGGGTTCTTAGCATGTATTGGATTACACCTTCCAGGATTCCTGACTATTGGCCATGATGACTCGGGCCATTAGTAATTGAAATCCAAAACATCTAAAGTGCACCAGATTGTAGAAGGCTGTTGTACAGAGAGGTATTCCACATTGTGCTGAGTCCAGACCTAGTCCTAATTCTTAGAATAAACCTGTTGAAATCATGGGATATAACTCACTTGTTATGGAGAAGGAGGTTCGGTGGTAGCCTTGCTGGCAATTTTTTACTTCTGTTACTAAAGGTGGCATGCCGTCATGCACCAGTTAATGAAGAGCTTGAGCACATGGCTCTCTTGTGCCTAATGTGCTAATGCTGTTTCAGTCAGTCCACTGGATCTAACCTACTGAGTGGTATATTATCTTGGAAATAATCCAGCACTCTTTAGTTAGTTTGATTGGACAGTCAGGTTCAAATATAGGTAAAATAAGCAAAATCAGAGCTCTTTGGGAAGGGGTGGGGGTCAGATGGGTCCACAGAACTTAATTAATAGCATATACTTAAACATATCTTTTACTGTTTTATTTTTAATAGAAGTTTCAACATACACCATCCAAAGTCTTTGCATATACTTGATAGAAATAGTTAAAATGTTGTTGATTATTAATGCTGATGGATCATGTTTTGGTCAGTGGACAACATCTATATCTATGGGTAAATTTCAAGGACATATAAGGCACTAGCCAATGCATTTATAGACAGAAGACTCTCCTATATTCCCTGCATTCCACAGCTAACCATGCTAGTTTGTGAATATTAGAGTGTGTAGTTGTTTTTTCCTGTCTAAACAGGCATAGGATTGTACCTTGGCTAATGACCAACATCTTTTGGTAAATGACTATGATATCTGGATAAATGGCCCAAACTTACTGTAATAAATAAATCAGTACTGGTGTATTTATTTATAAAACCCCTTAAACTACTAAAGCTATAATTCTACACTGGCTTACTTGGAAGTAAATCCTATTGATCGCAGTGGGATTTCTTTCAGGTAAACCTATATATCCTTGGAGAAGTAGTCTTTTAGAAAACTATAACTTTGAGGATTCAGTAATCACCCAAGTGTTTACATCTGCTCAGGATAATAGATTTTTGATGTCCCGCCTCTTTCATCAGTTTGCTTCCATTTCCTTAAGCCCCAGTGTCATGTCACAAGCTGTGCTAGAAACTGCCAGCAGCAACAAAAGCTATTTGTAGTGCATCTTGAGCTGTCGCTAGTTGGGAAAAGGGGAGTCCACATACTGTACTCTTACTTTCAAACAACTAACCAAACATCTCTTTGGATCATGGCCATAGTTCCTTGTAACTGAATTAATCTGACATTTATTGACCAGTGTTAGGAATTGCCTGTTCAGGCTTGTGGCTTTTCAAATTAGCACAGGATATAAAAAGAAGCCTAGTTGCTTATATTCCAATGACATATTTCAAGGACATTAATCAGAATGTTTTTCCTGCTGCAGGACATAATGGGGATGCAAGGACTTAGTCCTGAAAGAACAGAAAAGACAATATCTTTGAGCATGTAAAGATGTATCCAGCTTGCCACTGATTATCTTCAGCCAGCTTCAATCTATCTGAGCACGCACAGTGTACATCTTCCTTTCCAATAAGTAGCTGCAAAAAGCATCAGCATCTTTGAGATTGGGAGATGGACAAACCTCTGCCAAACTTTCTGTGCAAGGTCACTCCCAGTTTTTTGTTTGTTTGTTTGTTTTGTGGGGGGGATTAAATACAGTTGACATTCTCCCCCATTGCCTTCATCCTCAAAGTACAATTTAGTATACCTGGATAAAATATTCCTCATGTATTCTAACACATGGATGTACTACATAATGTAAAGAGAAGAAACTGTATGCTTTGATACATTTCTGCCATCTAGTAATACATCCTTGCCATTTTAAATTGTCTTGATAGCCAGTTGGAGTGTTCCTTTCCATTGATTCAGACAATCAAATCTTCTTTTTTAAGATACTAAGAACTCATTCCTCCTTCCACTTACTTTTCCTGGCTAAATGCTCAGTCTACTGACTGTTGCAGTCTAAAAGGTCTTTCTATTTCAAGGGTCAGCAAAGTGAAGTGATCTTTTGCACATGCCTAGTTTGCGATCCTTGTAAAATGTCAAAAGACTTGAGAAAGAAGATCATTAAATAATAATTTATTGCAATCAAAGATCTAGCTCAACAAAAAAGGGAGAAAGTGGACTAGAAAAAAATGAATCTGAGCAGAACGTTAAATTTATGGTTGAAAGATTAAGGAGCTGGAAAATGTGCACAGAATGGTTACTGCTTAGGGACAAAATTGCGTACTGAAATTGTACAGTTGGCTGGGGTGGTGGTGGGGACTTTATTTCCTCGTAATGTTTGGTTTTGGAGAGGGAAGTGCCTAGCTAATACTTCCCTAGCCTTGTACCCTCCATATAGGTTGGATCGCAACTCCCAACATGGAGTCCCACAAATCAGGAAGTCATCTGGTTGGAGAAAGCTAGTTTTGATGATGAAAGAGTACTACCCTATGCTTGGTTAGGGCCAAGCTACATATTACTCCCATGTGTTATATTACCCCAGTGGCTCCCTTCCTGTAGTAAACTATCTATTGGGAGGGAGATGTTTTTGAGTGGAGAAGAGGTTCAGAATGGGAGTGCTTAACTCTCCATGTATTAGCCTGCCTGTGCCTTAACACCTTCAGTGAAGGTTCTTTTCCGAATACCCATGCTGTTTTATGTAACAGCAAGCAAGAGAAGCTTCTCTCTTGTGGCATCCAAATTGTTGTACACTTTGTGGAGATGTGACAGCAGCAGTATTTTTTTCAGTGCCAGATTCACTACCAATCTATTTGCCCAGACATTTTAAACTGGTTTATGAAGCCGAGTGCCTACTTTATGGCTTCTTCTGGATTTCTTGTTGTGGTTTTACTGAGATTTTAAAAAGTGTTAAATTACTTTATGTAAGCAGTTCAGGTACCATCAGATGAAGTGTGCTATATACATACTTTAAATAAAATAACACTACCCTTGATTGCCACTTTCCTAAGCCAGAAAACTGCTGGGAAGAAAGGAACAACGGTGGAGTCAGGATGCAAAGAGCTGGGAGAGCATCTTTTCTCCCTTTTCTGATGCAAAGTATATCTTTCTACAAACGATTGAAAAGAAGGCTCAGGCTAAGGTTACATGGGAATTATATTGATTGAATTGGAATTTGCTTTTGTGCATCAGATTGGACAGTTATATGAATAATTTATTTTAAACATGCTACTTCACATCTGAACAAATTTTGGATAAGTGAATAGTAAAAGATAAACATTTTTTTAAAAATTAATGAAAGCAAAATGAAAGAAAAATGGTATCAATAAAACATTTTGATGGAAGGACTGCTATGGTGGGTGCTTCCACTTGTTTCCAACACCCAGATGCATATTGCAACATTGTGGGATCCTGCCATGGAGAGGGGCCTATCACTATCTACAGTTATACCTATAGTCACTATGAGCATCAGTGAGGGTGGTTTGGATGTTATATTAACAATATTCTGTAACATAGAATTGTGGAAGTACTGAGAGATGATATTTTAAAGATCAGAGTAAATATTTCACAAAGAAACCAAAACCCTGCCCTACAATGGACATCAATCTATTTGTAAATCAACCTTGAATTTACTATCATCCACCATTTAAATTGTGCTTCTTCAATTCAGCAATCCTTTGCCTCTCATCCTACCAAATGTACTTCCATGCCTCTCTCCATTTATATGATCGGAGGTGCATCTTTGCATGGAGTGAGAAATTTGGCTCTACTCTCACTGTAAAGGATAAATTTTGGGATGAAATCTTTGACTAACACCAAACTTACTGGTGTTAGTAAAATTTTTGGTGCGACCTTCCAGTATAGTCCAACGAATAAGGCTATGTGTAGTGATGCCTGAGAAATCCAAAATAGACTGAAATTATTTTGGAATCCTGTGAAGTTGACTCATGGGCTGAGTTCATACAACCTGACAAGCAATGCTGCATGGTTACGATGGTTTGTGCTTTTTCCCCATGATCAACCTGATGGGCGATCAAGTGGTTTCAAATGTTATTGTGGTTTCCAGTTTTCTTGCTAAATTTCCCCACTATTGTCAGGTAACCCATCAGCCACCGAGCCTGAAATTCAACCACAAGGTGCATCGCTCTGTGTCTATGTGGCTGGCTTCTTCCACTTTGTTCTGTACATAAAGGCTGGATGGCCAGAGTAGAATTGCAATTGTTGTTCTTTCCAAGGGACTCTGTGGTTCTGCATACCAGGACCATGGAAACCATTATCCTGAGTTCAGACAACATGACAGGTCATGGTGGTATAGAAGAAATAAAACAAATCACTGTTTCTTATCATGTTTTGTAAAGACCAAACTTACCATGGTGAAATGCAATGGCTCTGACAATGCAACAAACCAACAAGGTTAAAAAAGAAAAGAATAGAAAAACCCACCAAGACTTGACATCCTTTTGGATGCTGCAGCAGAGTGGAAACTCTCAAGTTCCGTGGATTCTACAAACTTGCAAAAAGTTTTTGTTGTTGTTGTTTTAACTTTATGGAAATGTACACAGATTTAGTCATACAAAGTTGGCAGAAAATATCCTAATCTATATGCCATTTAACAACAGAACAAAAAGAACAGTTTATATATCTCTGATTTCTCTTCAGTCTGCACTGTGCAGCACTAGGAAAAACCTGAAAAAAGAAAAATATATCCCAGCAAAAGTGATGTTTTTGTGAATCTTAACAAAGAAGGAGAAATCAAATCCCATCAATGTGAGATGAGGGAGCAAAGGATACCTGACAATCTGAAAACTAAACATGGAATGGATTAAACAAAATGCTTTCATCCCTAGCTTCGTGAAAAACCTTTATTATAAATGTGTCACATATCAGCATAATATTATGCATTTCACTATCTCCTTATGCCGGGAAATATGAAGGGGATGAAGCCACTATGTTACTATCTGCAAGAGATACAAAATGGAAGCAGTGGACATTCTCTTGTTCTTCCACTATGGAATGAGAGAACAATTTAGAGGGATTTAGAGAACCTTGCCACATATTGAATTATGCTGTAAAGGAGATATGGGACTACATAATCTAGCCCCACCTTTAACTGCTGGCACATGGCAAGCTCTCTGTAGTCTATCTAATTACCGTGTCAGACACATGTATTTTGCTATGCACATAGAGTGCCTTTTGATGTGTTCTGAATACATGGACTATGGGGCTAGTGGATGCATTATTGACAAAAGAAGGGTTTGGACTGCATGTCCCCATAGATCCCTTTACACAGGAACTCTCCTAATGAAACTGAATGCTTAGTTTGATCCATCACATGTACTCGATGCTAAGACCAAATGTACAAATTGACTGGTCCAACCATGTAGACTCAGAATTTAGAAATGCTTATGCTGTTATATTTAACAGACACTCTTTTGCTTATGTATAAGCAATCTGTGTTGCAGGGATGTGTGGTTCCCTAAGGGAGAATGCTAGGCTTATCTAAGCTTTCTTCAACTTCCCTCAGATGCTTTATTCAAACAAGAAATTCCAAATTCATCTCCAATTTCAACTCAAAAGAAAATTCACTGGCACATCTACTAAAAAAAAGTATAAATCCTTATAAGATGACATCACATGTTCTTCAGAGGTTAAGAGATGCAGCATTTTAAATGTTGGGTTCCTTTGCAACTTCAGTGGATTCTTGTAAGTCTATAAATTAGAATTAGTACAAAAGACTTCTAGAAGAATTAGTACAAAAGTCTTCTAGAATAATTAGTGCAAACACTGAGGTTACCTCTTTGGTGTTCATGATTTCAGCTAAAATGCACAGCATTTCTCAGGCTTGGATTAATTTCCTTTGACAAATACATTTGAATTTGATCCATGTGCACATATATCTTTCTCCTGTTTCTGTTCTATTTCTGTCTCCATTGTTTTCCCTATGCAATATTCTTATCAGTGTTTGTTTCACAGAATGAGATTCAGTAGGTGATATATTTCATTATACCAGTGCTATTAGTTATGGTCACATTTTTATTTTTACCCAAACAAGTTTTTCTGCAACTATGAAAAATCATGAGTTAGCCCAATAAGCTTCATTTTAGCCTCTCCTATTTGTCAAATTGATCTTTGTTCCTTATACCAACAATGAGCATTTACATCATGTGCCAAGTAAGTGTCAAGTGCATTTGAACAAACTGAACAAACTTAAGTAGTTCATTCTTTTAATTAACAACAAACAAACAGACCATAAAGAAAATGTCATTTTCTTGTGAAATTTCATTGTCTTTCGATATTGTAGGATCTGCAACTGGCAGCCTGTGACCAGAATTCAGCCTTTGAAAGGTTGCAAATTGAGCCAGGAAACACTGTTGGTTTTCTGTGGGATAGCTTCTATGATTTATTGCAAATAGTTTAAATTACTCATAACATTCCAGCCAAGTGTCTTGACTTTGCTCCAGTTTTCTTTCTGTCAGTAGAGTGGTTAGCCCCCTTTCCTCTATGAAAACGTGAGTAAGAGGGACAATGGAGTCACATGGAGTGACTTGTCCCATCATCCATAGAAGAAACTGTGGGAAAGGACTCTTCTCATGCATCATTGTATGAACAGAAATCTCCTCCGTTTGACCTTCTCTCATGTTGAGGAGCTCTGCATGACCACTACAGGAGAATACTTTAGAACAGTGTCCGAGGAAGTGTTTTCTCTGTAAGTGGTGGTGTTATAATTCTTGTGCTTTGGCTCCTTTATAAATCCATCACCGAGCACAGGGATATCTCTTGCCAAGGGCCAAACTAGATATAACCATGGAAAATCTGTTTTTTTTGTTTTTGTTTTGTTTTGTTTTTTGCCATTTTGTAACAGTTAACTGTAGCTTAGGGTAGGGCAAGACAATCAGGACAAGAGTGATAGGGAAAAAATTTGAGAAACTGTCAAATGGAGAAACCATTTTGATATCCATGGGTAGAACAATAACTACAGGGGTGTAAAGGACCACTGGAAACTTCAAAGGAAGGAGAAGTTTAGCATTCCTTCCTGAATGTGTGGTTCCAAATCAACCTCAGAGTCCTATGGCTGCCATTTTACTGCTTTAAAATCAGGTGCTCCAGTCATTATGGAGAATGGGGACAAGAGAATGAAAATCAAGAGATGTGAGGCTGGGCCTTTTCTTCAGTTTTTAGGAAGTTGATATACAAAATACTAAATCATGCTTTACACAGCCACTTTCTGCACTTCCATTAATTCTGTTAATGCCCATCTGAGGGGGAAGAACAAGGACATGCTTTCTGACATGACCCTACCATGTTCCTCACTTTTCATGATCAACATTTGCAGTGGAATATCTTCCCACACAATGTATGACTTGGATTGCTGAAGGAGTCTTCACAAGACAAGCCAGATTCCCACTGCAGATGTTTAGCTCCACCAGATTAGGCCATCAGGGAAAACAAGGCCAACAAGCGTATGCTTGCTGTCCCTCCTCATGCAATGGACAGTGTGTTTAGGGCACAATATTTGAAGTCATTGTTAAATTAGTTGGAATATACAATCACATTATCTTCTGCTGTGCCTCAACAGCCTTCATACACGAGAGAGGCTCAGATACATATTTAAGTGTCATCAGTTCTGATGGCCCTCACATTTCTCTTTTAAATGAAAGCAAGCTTTTTGTTCATCTCTTACTGCTAGGGGAAAAGAAATTGAGGCATCCTTTAATGAGTTACATAACAGAACCAATTGAGACAGCAGGAATACCACATTTCTATCTGAGTGAAAAGAATTCAGAACTGGAGACAATCCAAAAGGGACAGGTGGGAAGTTCTCGCTCTCTTTTGCATACACACTGCATATCCTGGCATCACCTGAACAGTTGCTGGTGCTGCAAAGTAGGGAATCCTCCAGAATCTGATGCAGCAACATGAGAAAAAACCTGGTTTAAAAAGGTATATCATTGTGTTTCACTTCACTATCTTTAATATGCAAAACAATACTGGAAGCAGTAAAAATTATACAGTTATTATTTAGTTATTTAGTTTCTGTATTGCCCAAAAGCTGGAGTTCTTTGGGTGGTTTACAATAGTACATGAAAAATACTGTATAAAATGCACCATATTAAAACATCATAAGAAGCTTATGATACAAAATTTAAAACCAAGTTTTAAACAGATTAAAAACACAGTAACTTGAAGAAAAATCTTCTTACCTGTTTAGCAACTAGCAAGTCCCAGTATACCAGTTGAATGCCCTGCAGCAGATGACAATCTTTACCCGGTGCTGAAAAAATAGCAAAGTTGGCACCAGGCAGGCCTCAGTGGGGAGCACATTCCATAACAGGTGGAGGCCAGGTGCTCCACTGAAAAGGCCCTTCTCCTTGTTACCATCATCATCATCATCATCATCATCATCATCATCATCATCATCATTATTACATTTCTATGCCGCCCCTTGCTGAAGCCTCGGGGTGGCTTACAACACAATAAGATACATTCAAATACAATAGAACATATATGAACCCCCAGATGTGACAGTCAGAGGTAGGCCCCAGAATTTGATTGTCAGGTCCAGTAGATGAAGTGTTTCATCAAGGATCAGTAACAGTAAAACAGGACAGGCCACCCAACTACCGTGACTGCTATATTTTCTGAAGGGGAAAAAATTGTAGAAAGTCACAGGTGGTTCCAAATCACTCTTTTTATAAGAGGAAGCCCTTTAGCACTATCTAAAAATGGGCATAGTAAAAGCCAATAGCAATGGCTTTGATGCTGCACTGGAACATAGATATTTGACTACAAGTTTAATGAACTTCGCATGATTGTGGCATGTGAAATTATCCTGAAAGTCTGCATTTATTTATTTATTGCATTTATATGCTGCTGCAAGGGCCTTCTGGGTTGCTTACATTAAAACTGTAATAGAACAACAACAAAACAGGAAAAACAGTAGAACAACTAAGCAATAAAAACATAACATCCATTACAAGGATGCAACATCTAACCATCAGCTAAGTGTCACAGTAAGGAGACACAGCAATAAAAGTAAGAGAATATTTAAAAAACCAGTATCTACTGGAGCACATGTTAAGTAAAAACGCCTTTACCTCGCTCCAAAAGGAGAGCAGCAACAGCACCAGGTGCACCTCCTTGGGGTGGGTGTTCCATAAGTGGAGCGTGATCACAGAAGTGGCCCTTCTCTGACTCATTTAGGGATGGCTTTTGGAGAAGGACCTCCATTGGAGATCTTAATGATCGGGAAAGGATATATGGAGACCAGTGTTCCTTCAGATATCCTGGCCGTAAGCCGTTTAGGTCTTTGTATGTTGGCCTCAGCACTTAGAATTGGACCCAGATTAAAACAGGCAGCCAGTAGAGCTGATGAAAGACAGGCTTGATGTGTTTTCTAGAATGTCCTCTTCAAAAGCTGTGCCACCTTGTGCAGAATTAGTTGGCATGTCTGGACTGTTTTCAAAGGCAGCCACACACAGAGCACATTACAGTAACCCAGGTGAGAGGTTACCACTGCTTGGATGACTATGGCAAGGCTCTATTCATCTAAGTAGTAATGTTACCTGAAAAGTCAGCCTAAACTGAAATGTGCTCTTGGCTACTGAGCCCACCTGAGAAACAAGTAATGACTCAGGGTCCAGGAGCACCCCCAAGCTATGAATATTGTCCTTTTAGGAGGAGCATGACCCCATCCAGGACAGGTTGCAAATTTCCCAGTTGGACGAATGGAATACCCACCAACAGCATCTCCATCGTATCTGGAATGAGCTTCAACTTATTGGTCATCATCCAGTGCATTACGAAACTCAGACACTGATTAAGAACAGTCACTGCTTCATCTGGGTTAGATGAAAATGAGAGGTAGAGCTGAGTGTCATCTGCATATTGATGACACTTCAGCTCTAACCTCTGGATGACCTCTCTCAGCAGTGTCATGTAGGCGTTAAAAAGCATGGGAGAGAGAATAGAGCCCTGTGGGACTCCATGGCACAAGTGCCATAGCACAGAGCAAGTATCCCTCAGCACCTCCATCAGGAGATGGGCTGCCAGATAGGAGCGGAGCCACTATAAAAAGCTGCCACCAGCTCCCACTTCAGTGAACTTCTCCAGAAGGGTACCATGGTCCATGGTATCAAAAGCCTCTGAGAGGTCCTGGAAAATCAGTCATAGTCCCATTGTCTCTTTCCTGGTGCAGGGCATCCCACAGAGTGACCAAGGTAGCTTCTATTCCAAACCCAGCTGAAATGGATCCAGACATTCTGTTTCATCAAAGAGTTCCTGGAGCTGCCTGGTCACACTCTGCTTGATCATCTTGCCCAGGAAGCGAATGTTGGCTATTGGTCTATAATTATTAACGTCACCCAGATCCAAGTTAGGCTCTTTCAGGAATGATTCAATCACAGCTGCCTTTAGGGGAGCTGGCATCACTCCTTCTCTCAAAGAGGTGTTCATAACCTCCTGAACCAAGGTGCACATATCTTCCTTAGATTTCTTGATTAGCCAAGACAGGCAAGGATCCAGCAAACAGGTTGTAGATAGAACCTGGTCAAGCATCTTGTCCATATCTTCAGGCTGTGATAGCTGAAACTCATCAACAAAATCGAACAAGACAGTGCTCTGGACACCTTGCTGATGGCACTGGGATAACCGTGCTGTCAAACTTGTAATGAATCTGAGTGACTTTATCTTCAAGTGTAGTGCAAATTCATCACAGCATGTTTTTGAGGGTTTGATAGAATATCTTTTTGGACAAGATTGTATAAGGTCCCAAGCCACTCAGAGGAGCTCAAGGACATGTGAGGACATGATGCTGGGGGCAATATAACATCTCTTTGCTGCTTGCACTGCTGAGGAGTCACTCAATAATGAGCACTAATGAGCAGGTGTGAGTCATTCTTAGTTCTCCTCCACCTGAGCTCTAGCCATCTTCCCTCTTGCTTCATCACCGTCAGATCTGGCATATTCCAGCAAGCCAGATGGGCTTTGTGGAGGGCTGGGAGATGAATGCCGGTATCAACTGCCTGGGCCATCTTCATATTCCACAGAGTGACCTGGGCTTCGAAGGAGTGCCTAGAATGCATATCACCAGGGACGAAGAACTAAACATTAACATCTTTTTGTAATCTTAGGTATAATTTGGGACTTGATCAAACTACTTTCCTTTAGCTGGATGATGCATAGCCAGGAAGATGGCATTGCCTTACTCCACTTTCCCACTGATGAATAGAGTCTAAATGCCTTGAGAGGAAGTTAAGCATGTGGTTAACCTCAGCAGGATCATCTTTTCATGTTAATAGTCAAACAAATACTAGCTTAGGAATTATAATAAAACTTATTAGATATATGTAAACTTCTGACCAAAATACAAAGGGCTCCAGTTTCATAAGGGAAAGGCCTATTTAAAAATGGCATCAAAGTGATACCTAGCAAAATATAATTCAACCAACCACACTGCCACAAATGGTTATTTCACAAAATTATCAAAGTGAAATCTTGAATTAACTGATTTAACTGTATACAATTTATGACTATTCTATAGAGAGTGATGCATTAATTTTAAAATTAGACTTTTTTTCTCCCTGCTGATTTCATGTTGGTGAAGTTAAAATGAGACACTCACAAGTAAGAAAACAAAAAATATCAAAATCAAATAAAAAGAAATAGAAAATGGATAGTCATTTAAAAAAAAAAAAGTAACAGAAAACTTTAACCAAACACAAAGTATTTACAGAAATATCAATGTATTTCCAGAATAAAATGTTAGATTCTTTCTTTAGGTAATGACTCTGATTACTACTAGGTCAGTTTATAATTTAAATCTGGTATTAAAGCTTTAAACAGACTGATAAGTAATAGAAAGATGATTTTTTTCAAGTGTATGTTTTCTTTTCTCAGTTCAGCTCAAATATTATGTAGCTTGGATGGAGAACAATTTAAGATGCAAGGCACTGTGCGAAAGTTCCCCATGTACCCCTTTCTTCCTTTCAGCAGTTTGTTGGCATACATGGTAAATTTTTGAAAGTTGAAATAGCCATGATTGCCTGTTTGGCAGAGGATGGATTTATGCTAAGTCATAACCTTCTCCGATAGATAGATAGATAGATAGATAGATAGATAGATAGATAGATAGATAGATAACCAGTTTTCCAACAGTTATAAAAAGAGACACATTGAAAGCCAGTATGGCATAATGGTTAATCTTTGTTTCACCATCCCTGTTCCTCCCCACATCTAATCTAATCTCTAATCTAATCTAATCTAAAATATTTTTTAAAAACTTCTAATTTATCATTTTAAAATGCAGAACATGTCGCCTCCTTTTCTTGGGCATTTTCCAAACTTCATCTTGCTGCTTCCTTTGGTATCCATTGAATGGTGCTAGCGTATCACCCTCCCTCAGTTTTTGTCAAAGAAACTATTAGGGACATTGTTTTATTTATTAATTTATTAAATTGTTGAAGTTATCCCCTTTCAAATTATTTGGAATGAACTGTTTATCCCATGTGATTCTTGGGAGTTTGTAACCACCCAATTCTGAACTCATCAGTGCTTTCTTCTTTCAGTGTTGAACTTCAAGTATATAAGGCTCTAGGAGACTCAAGTAAAAAACAAAACAGCACAACGCAACACAACTGTAGTTATCTTTAGGCTAGTAACTGCTCTAGTCCCATTCTGTTTTGACCACATTATGAAAATTGCTTTCTCTGGCTCTGTGAAATGAAAGAAAAGAGATTGAATCCAGAGGTTTGATTCATTCCTCACTAAACTGCATTCAGCTGATGGGCAAGGTGGATCTTTGTTCAACCAACAACATGAAAATATCCATAAAATATTCAGTAGTAGGTCTCTTTAAGTTCAGTGGGATTTACTCCCATGTAATAGAGCACAGGAATAATTAGCACACTGTGGATTGGATCTGGGCTCATGGTTAGAGAAGAGTCATCGATATTAATTTGATTTGATTAACTTAGTCTCACTGAGATCAGTGGTTCTATTCTAAGCATAACTTGTCCTACTGAATTAGGTCTGTTTTAAGTATAACTGTCTGAATCTAATCCTATATTGTATTAACAAAGTCTGCAGTCTTCAGTATAATGTAGTTTGCTTTCATCAACAAAATATCATCATCATCATCATCATCATCATCATCATCAATGTTGTACTGAGATTTTGATGCAGAAATCTTGGATCCTGATTGGTTGACCTGGTTTGATACCTCAGAATGCTCAATCACTAAAGATACTTAAGCTCACGCTGCTTCAGTGACTCCATCTAGCCACCTCATTCTCTGCCGTCCCCTTCTTCTTTTCCCATCAATTGTTGCCAGCATTAGGCTCTTCTCCAGGGAGTCCTTCCTTCTCATTAGGTGGCCAAAGTATTTGAGTTTCATCTTCAGTATCTGGCCTTCTAAAGAGCAGTCAGGGTTGATCTCTAGGACTGACCAATTTGATCACCTTGCGGTCCAGGAGTCTCCTCCGGCACCACAATTCAAAGGCCTCAATCCTTCGGCTCTCAGCCTTCCTTATGGTCCAGCTGTCACAGCCATACATTGCAACCGGGAAAACCATAGCCTTGACTATACGCACTTTTGTTGGCAGGGTGATGTCTCTACTTTTAAGTCTGCTGTCTAGATTTGCCATAACTTTCCTCCCAAGGAGCAAGCGTCTTTTAATTTCTTGACTGCAGTCCCCATCTGTGGTGATCTTGGAGCCCAGGAAAATAAAATCTGTCACTACCTCCGTTTCTTCCCCATCTATTTGCCAGGAAGTGAGAGGACCAGATGTCATGATCTTAGTTTTCTTAATGTTGAGTTTCAAGCCAACTTTTGTGCTCTTCTCCTTCACCCGCATCAAGAGGCTCTTTAGTTCCTCTTCACTTTCTGCCATGAGAGTGGTATCATCTGCATATCTGAGGTTGTTGTTATTTCTCCCAGCAATCTTAATTCCAACTGGTGATTCATCTAGCTCCGCCTTTCTCATGATGTGCTCTGCATATAAGTTAAATAGGCAGGGAGACAGTATACAGCCTTGCCGAACTCCTTTCTCAATTTTGAACCAATCAGTGGTTCCATGTCCAGTTCTCACTGTTGTTTCTTGACCCGAATATAGGTTTCTCAAGAGAATTGCTGGATACAGACAACCTACTTTTGACCTGAAAATCAGGAGTAACTTTCTCAGCGTTCATAAATAATCCAGTTTAGTAATTTAGTAAAACCAAAAGGAGAAAGAGGAAGAAAGAAGAAAGGAAAAAGAACAAAAAGAAACAGGACGAGGAAGAGAAGAAAAAGATGTTCCTTAGCTTCAGAGAAAGGGGTGTGTGGGATGGGGAGATAAAATGCTGCATTCACTTCATGTCTTTGTGATAGTCACTGCTGCTTTAATTCCTCTCAGGTTAACACAAAATATTTTGGGGAATATCAAATAAAATTATTTCAGGTAAAACTACCAAAATGTCCAGGGGGTTGGGAAGGGGGGATCCATAATAGAAATAATTTTACCAGAGTGGTACGGATAAGCCCATCTGATAGCAAGAGAGCACTAGAACCAAAACTTTTTTGTTTGTTTTTAGTATATCCCTCTCTTTTATAATGTCATGTCACGTTAATTTTCTTTTACTAGACGATAGGAGTATTTCCACTTTTGTGCAATCTCTGGTTTAATAGCTTTCTGTGGACTGTGGAACTAGGTGTCTAATTTTGACTTTGGTCAAAATAAATTGTGAAAGTTACTGAAAATCAGTACTTCAAATGTGTACAACCCATTCAAAACTAATTTGAAATTGCATGTGGAATTTTGATCAACATTTTCAAGTAGAGTGGAAGGCAGGAAGGCAGGAAGGAAGGAAGGAGAAACCTACTCATTGCTGTGGTTATTTTAGCAACTGGCAGAAACAAAATATGCGTGGAATTGGTAAAGAAAGCAGCTGAAAATAAAATACGTTATAACAATGATGCTTAGAAACCATTATGTAGTTTGTGCATACTGATTGCAAGTCTGGTCACCTCATATCAAAAGGGGCATTGTAGTGAAGGAAGACATTCAGAAAAGGATAACCAAAATGCTTCAGAGATTTGAGGCACTTTATGAGAAAATGTTGAATAATTTCTGAGATAGTTTTATATTAGAAAAAAGAAAACCAAGATCCAAAACACCTGGTGCAGCATTTAAAAAAGTATCTGCCATAGTTTTTACTCTCATGTAAGTGTGCATAGCACAACTGAAATTGTGGTGTGCTTGGAGCCCTGTGGTTCCAAGGTTAATTCTAAGCACAAGGATGCAATGTTCTTCGCACCATAATTCTTGAGCACCTCCCAGAATTTTTCTGGGAGAATGGAATGGAATGGAATGGAATGGAAAACAATAAAAAGATGACAGTTCACATTCCCCAGTGCACTAAAGCTTAGTTTCCACTTTACAATTTCACTTTTCGTGTCCAGCTATATCCAGATGTATCTAGCTGCATGTCAGAATAAACCTTGGGACACTCATGCAGCCGCCCTTCTTTCTTTGGAAACACCCTCCTTGAAAAATGAGGGAGGCAACTTCCATCAATGGCGGCTTCTCTTACTGCATATGGATTGGGGAAAAGGAAGAACGAATGGCTCAGCCCTCCCTTCCCAGATCACGGTGGATGGAAAGGCATCTGAATTGGAGACATGTGCAATTACATTAGAGTAAAAAGCAAGACAGGCTCACGCTAAAAAAAGCTACTCGGTGTAAAGTGGTGTTTGCCCCTAAGCAGAGTTCTAAAATTATGTATGATGTGACAGGAGACGCTAGATCCTTTTCTTATATTACTAGAGCTTCTGGTTACCCAGTAGTATCAAATGGTAATAGACCAAAAAAAAAAAAAAAAAGGCTTAGCATGAATGAATCATACTATTTGTTTGACTAAATTCATATGTTCAATCTATTTCCATGTTAATCTGTGTTTTAAAAATCACAGAACTTTGTAGGGATTTTTGTGATAAAATTAATTTCTGTATGCATTTCAAAGGTGAAAACTACTTCACTAAATTCAGAGATGTGCAGAATAAGGAGGATAACTGTGTACTGGTCCACATATTAGTGTGGGAGATGCAAATTGGGTCAGTTTGCTTCCAAGTCTTGACCAAACCCTACAGCATCCTTGCAGCATGACTTCAAAGAATTCATTGCAACAAAGTGCTTACCACATATTGGCCAGAGGTTTAGATAGTTTTAAAATGGGAATAGAGGATTTTATAAAAATAGGCCTGCCAGTGGATATTAACTATGATAGTTACAACAGGAAATAGCATTCCTCTGAAAACAAGTAAGGATGTGAGAGAAAGCTAGGCACTCAATTTGTGTCTTTATTTATACATTTCTTTCAAGCAACCTTGCTTGATCATGAATATAGCTCAAGCATATGTTTTGTCTGGAAATCAACAAATCAGTTCTAGATTTGCAGTGTATTCCATGGAACAGGAAAAAAAATCCAAAACACAATATGTGTTTCTAAAAACTGTGCAGTTTCTAAAAACTGTGCATGAATACATTTTAATAAATGGGCAGATGCCTAGAGCAAATCTGTACAATTTGAGAAATGCTGGCAAAATATGTTTTTAATACATAAACTCAATATGAGTTTATTTCTTTTTTAAAAAATCCTTTATTGAACCAGCACTGAACTGAGGTGAAAAATGCATAATGATTGGGAATACAATAGTGTGGATGATCTTGCCTTTGGCCTCCTTACATTTCATGATTTCTTCTACTTGCTTTATTGTTGACCTTCTATATCTCAGTCTTCTTCAAATATCCTGACTGTAATCAGAAATAAAAAAATAGTCAAATAGTTGGGATAAAATATGCAAAATCTTCCAGAATTACAGTTTCTTCGTTGGTGACCTTAAAGCTGTGCAATTCTTCTATAGTCATGATTTTATTTTCTTAATATTCAGCTGCATCAGGAGTCATTTCAGTTCATTGGTACTTTCTGCCAGTAAAATAGCATCATCTACATATCATCCATTACTGATATATCACACATCACATTTCCCTCCTTCTTTCTCTGATCTTATTCTAGCTTTCTTTGTTATCTTATGTGAACAGACTGAATACATAGGCAGATACACCCTTGTCTGATAGCTTTGCCGATAGGCAACCATTCCGTTTCTCGATATTTTGTATTAACACTAGCTTCTTGTCCACCATACAGGTTATGCATCAAAATGATCAAGTGCTGAGACACATTCATTTCTTTCAGGACCATCCATAGCTTCTCATCATCCACACTGTCAAATGATTTGTGGTAGTTTATAATGCACAAGTTGATCTTCTTCTGAAATTCTTTTGTGTACTGCGGTAGCCAGAGTATATTAGTGATATGATCTTGAGTGCCTCCTCATTTTCAGAATCCAGCTTAAACATGAGGCATTTATCACTCTACATAGGGAAAATTACTTGTTACAACACCTTGAGCATCACTTTGCTTGCATGGGAAATTAATATGCACTCCTTGAATTCCTTGGCATCTTCTTCAGAATGTGTATTGAAGGTTTCCAGTATGTTTGTCCGTTGTTTTGTTGTCCATATTTATTGGCATATTCTTATTAGGATTTATACCAATTCAGTCTGCAACTTGGAATATTATCTATTTGGGGTGTTTTGTTCCTTCCAAGTGCTTTCAGAGTAGCTTTCACTTCATATTCTAATATTGCAGATTTTTCCTCATAGTATTCCTCTTCAAATAAAACTGTCATCCTTTTATCTCTTCTGTATAGTGTTCTGTGTATCATTTTCACATTCATATCATTTTCACATTCATATCAAAACATTTTCATTTCATGTTTTTGGTCCTCCTTCTAGGTTTCTTCTTTCAATAAAAAACAAACCACCACCACCACCACCAAATCAGGCTCATGGTCAGTTGCGTTCAAGTAATGCAGATCTGTTCTTAAAATTCCTCAGAAACGCATTTTAAGCTGTATTTGGCACTATGTTTCTGTTAGTGATCTTTCACAGCTTCACTCATATGTTTGATATTAAGGGTTCACTATCACAGTCTAGGGATGCAGGTGGTGCAGTGGTTTAAACCGCTGTGCTGCTGGGCTGGTTGATTGAAAGGTCGCCGGTTTGAATCTGCACAATGGGGTGAGTTCCCATTGCTCCATCCCAGCTCCTGCCAACCTTGCAGTTTGAAAGCATGCAAATGCAAGTAGACAAAAAGGTACCACTTTGGTGGGAAGGTGACAGCGTTCCGTGCACTTCAGTGTTTAGTCATGCCGGCCACATGACCACGGAGACTGTCTGCAGACAAACGCTGGCTCCCTTGGCTAGGAAACGGAGATGAGCACTGCCCCCTAGAGTCAGGCATGACTGGACGTAACGTCAAGGGGAAACCTTTACCTTTGTCACAGTCTAGTCCCTCTTTTGGCAGTAACAACACAGTTCCTCCATTCTTTATTTTTAATTATGTAGTCTATTTGATTTCACAGGAAGTTTAAGATAAGAAAAATTCAAAGCTAGTTTACCAATGCCTCTTTCAATGCAGTAGTAATCAGAATACTCTGAGCATCACAGCCATTGTTCAGAAAAGATCCTCCACCCATATTGCCTTCCAGGAGAAGCTGCCCTTCAGGGGTTTCTCCACCCCATCACCATGTGAAATATCCATTTTTTCTGCTGATGTGACCATTGCTTCTGAAGAGGGTAGTTCATCTTATTCTGGTGTCTCCACTTTGACCAATCCATCTCAAGTGATCCTGCTAGGAGAACCATCTAGCAAGAGATTCTGGTCTCATGGTAGCATTGCACTGAACCACCAGCCCCATCCATCGCATGAAGGTGTATATCCACGAAGGGACCCAGCTTAGCAGGACGCAGAAAAATAATGCTATACATAAATTTCTTCAAATTGTTATTTTCATATTCTTTTGTAGAAAATAAATGCTTTGGAAAGCTTGCATGCTTGCACTTAGTTAAAAAGTTTCCAGGTGGTATTTGTAATCCCAAGGAACATATTTTGTCTTTCATCATACAGTCATTGCTTAAAAAGTCTGCAGCCACTCCCACTTTTCACACTTCATTTAAAGCCCAGAAAAAGACACAGTGAAGTAACTTCTCCAATGGGATATCTCCAGATCTGCTGGGGAGGTTGCAGAGCAAAGGAGAGACCTATATGAAACACACACCACACACACAATTTTGGACAATTTGCAACAATGTAAGGAGAAAACCACCAAAAGAAATTCTAAAGTACCTTGAGAATGAGGGTACAAACTAGAAGTATTAAAAAAAAATCTGAGAAAAGAAGACATGTCCAGGAAATTGGCACAGAGAGTTCTGCACAAGGTTTCCGCATTTTTATACTATGCTCTGTTAAAGAAATGTGTAGGTTTCTGTTTGTTTGTTTGTTTGTTTGCTTTCCTATTAAATCAGTATATGTCTAAAAGAAGGAATTTGAGCCTTGCTATGAATCTTCTTTCCAACACTGAAACTCCTTGACTCCAAACTAACAACATTTTTTCCAGTCCCCTAGAGCACTGGGGCCAGCTGACTGGGTGGAATGAACTGGAATATTGTACTAGTTTGGTTCTTGAAATGCACAAGCTCTGTGCTGATGTCCCAATCTACCTGTGCACCATTGTGGAAACTGTGACCAGACTGGCACTTTGTGCTGCTTGAGCCAGCCAGTATCCATTCAGTCTGTGTATTCAGCTCCTCATCACCATGAGCAGATCAGAGCAGAATATCTGGGCAGGGCCACCAGCTACTCTGAGGTAGGTGGACATGAAATGCTTTTGATTCCAGTACATGGCATTCTATCATTATGATGTCATAAATTAATCTTTGGAGAAAGTTAATATGTGATACAGATGTGGTTTAATATCTGAACGATCATTCTTTCAGGAAAGAAATTGAACTGAACAACCTCCAGTTCCTTTCCTTTTGGATAAGTCAGTGGTTATTCAAAAATATGTAGCACTGTGGCTTAACTATACTTGGATTAAAAGGTATTATATGAAAGGCCTTGTTTAAACGTGTTTCTTGTTAACATGCACTAGGATTTTTTTCTGCTTCAGGGAGCTATGAAACAACTTGATTTCCCTAAGTACCCTTCACTATACAAGCGTGTTATCAAATTTCTTTAAGTGTGGCAGATGTTGAAATGCACACATCTAATAGATTCAGTTTTTTTCCACTCAAGCTGGCTCTTTCTGAATAACAGACAAAGTTGTCATATATTCCTACTTATGTGTGAGAAATAAAATGCAACTCCTTTGCAGAAATTCGCATGCACATGGAATCACCGCATGTATTTTGCTGCACCTGTATGTGGCTGCAACCCTACTTACACTGGTAGGGTCTGCACCATTTCACAACATGTGAAGCCACACACACACGCATACACTTGCCACATGTAGTCACACATATGTTGCATGCTATTTACTACACCTAAACATTATAGAGTGTATGGAATTAAACCCTGTCTGAAACACAAGAACTCTTGGTGTAGATGCATGAGGTGCTTTCTGATGGAACGTACCTATTGTTAGTCTAACACCAGTCCCATTAATTTCAGTGGATTTATTCCAGGTAGGATTAACATTGGAAACAAAACACAGCTTTGCACTTTGCAGGATGATGGGAGTATGTCTCACTACATTCCATGCAACTTATTTTAGATAAACATGCATAGACCTATGCTGATGAAATGCTACAGAATTAATCATCAGCAACAACCTCCTCCATCTCTGATTCATCTTCTTACATTACTTTCCTGACCTTTCTTGCCTCCCTTTTTACTTGGCTGAGTCTCTGCTTCTCCTTATTCCCTGGAAATCTGTGGGCAGTGCTACTGCTATGATTGCTGTGATAATCAGCAGCTTTATACTCTCTTCCCCACAACAAACAGATAGAAAAGAGAAATGCAGTGCATGTGTATATTAGGGATCAATATACGAATGAAACTGATCTACGTTTTCAGGACTAATGGACACATCAAAACGTCCATAGCCACTGACTTTCACACTAAAATATTGTGTGAAAGTCACATTAAAATATGTTTGAACTGGCACAGGTAGGGCACTGCTCCAACGAGTTCTGCTCAGGGGAAAATATATTTAGAAATACATATTTTGAGGAAAATATCTTGAGAAATATATAGTTTAAAGTGGAATATAAATGTGTGTGCATGTGTTTCAGATATTAATGTAGAAAAGGGACTGAACAGATGGACTGGACAGAGGCTGATTTGACCATCCCTGGTTTATATGTTTATTTAAAAGTCCATATATATGTATCTAGGACACTACAACCAATTAGGTTCCAGGTTTTGCAGGTTGGTGTACAGTTTTGATTTCCACACTTTGCTGGGGAAAACAGCAGCATTTCTAACAGCAATGTTTTGTGCTAATCTTTGTACAAGTACACACACACATCATCACCATAACTTTATGTTGGAGTGAGTGTTATAGACAATACCCACTTACCTGTAGCCATTTCAAACATCATATATATTCATTGACATGTTAAAAAAAGACAAACAATGAAGCACTGGAAAAGAAGGCAGAAATGTCCAGCTCCAGCTGTTAGAGTGGAATCACAGCAGCAGCAAATACTCATACTGGGTTCGTATTCTCTGAATGACACCAACTTGCAGAGTGCACATTTAAAATCCAGTAAGAGAACTCAGATCTTTCAATGGAATCCACAGATTATGTGAAGCATCCTGACGTTTATCTGCAATAACAAATAAATGAAAAATGCCACAAACATAGGAAAACTTCCCCATTTGCTCATTCTAATATGAAGCAAACCTCAGTATAAAGGCTTTGGAGTTTAAATTTCTCACATTAATTTGTATATTTATATAAATTTCTTTCAGCTATGCAGTTGTCACTTGTCACATTAGTGTCCAAGCCTGTTATAACAGTAGAAATGCATATTATTGAGACTATGTATGGATATAATCAATGCCATGTGTGTATATTACAAAGGGATTTGAAACAATATTGTAAAGAAAAAAAGTTTTAGGGATAGGGATATTCTTCCTGTAAGGCTGTATGCTTCCCAGACTCTCATAGCATGCTCCATTTTCCCACTGCACATGGATTATTTTAGGTCTTTTTCTTTCCAGGTGCACATGATCTCAGTCAAAGCTTGCAGAAACTTGCATTCCAGCAGCCAGAAAAAAGAGAACCAAAGTGGGTGGGACCAAAACTAAAGAAGGTGGGGTTTGCAAAGGGAGTGAAGTTTGGCTCTGGATCAGGGTTTGCATGTGGCTTTCAAGTAGTTACATAGCTTCCCAAACCTGATTTAAAGTAGGAATGATGACCCTCCTTCCCAGGAATGATGACCCTCCACTCCACATAACTAGGAAGAAGTTAATCCTAAAACAGTCACTCATACCATGATGAACAGATAATCTTCTCTGGATGATGTTCACTTTGAGATGTCCTTGGTTCTCAGATGATTGAATGAAGTTATGCTTAATGCCAGTCAGTGGGAAGTTATTACCTTCATGTCCTGCGATGCCATTGCGCTGATCCAGAAATGTTATTGCATTCCTATGTCTAGATACAACAGGATGAACTGTCTTTAACTAGAAAGCTGCAGCTCTGAGTACTGCAGAGGTGCAGTGGCTGCTTGTCATGTAGTTTGGAGACTGTTCTAAGGCTATTACAGTTGTATCATTGCATATTTTTGGGGTGGCATTTAGAAATAATTTGGTGTTATTTGTGTGGTGATTCTGGAGGCAAGACTTTTTCATCCTTTCAGCATTTAAGTGCAAAGGTTCACAACACTGAGTAAGTGCCAGGTCCCACTGCTGACTACGGCACTCTCCGCTCATCCGTTTCCTTCCTTTAGGTACTTCCTTATCTCTTCTCCCAACAATATCAATGGTATTAAGAACAAGAAAAAGCCATCTCTATTTTGCCTAGCTTGTTCCTTCCAGAAAGTGGTTCAGACTGAGTCCACAGGCAGAGAGCAAGCAAAATACAGCAGCGGTGTGGCAAGGACTCAGGTATCTGCTCTGGGGGAGTTCCTGAAGAAGGATCTCACCTAAGGACCCCCCCCCACCCACCCCAATCTGAAGCTGACAGACTGTGACTCAATATCATGGTTAACCTTGTTCTTGGGCTACCCTTATATTGTGACTTGATTGGCATGACACTGCGGACCCGCTGTGAGTTACTTTACTCCTGAGAAGTCCTGGTGTGTTCCGACTACCACTGTGGATATGCAAAGTGGTCACTACATCCAACAGTAGTTATTTGTGGGTTAAGCCTCACTTCTGTAACTCATGGAGCTTTAGAGAGCTATGGGAGGGTTGTTTTGCCCACAGATAACAACTGCTTGTTGGGTTTACATGATGTCAAGGAATCTTGGAATCTCAAAAGATGTACACTTGGATCCACATGGAAGATGCTACTTTCAGTTTCAGCAGTTCATTGGCAGAACACCTTGGGTATCCCCCTCTGACAGAGAATAAAACAACAGTGCTGCAGGGTACTCAGTATACAGAACTGGCTACAAGCTCCCTGAGCATATAAAGGTAAAGGTAGAGGTTTCCCCATGACATTAAAGTCCAGTCATGTCTAACTCTTGGGGGCGGTGCTCATCTTGGTTTACTAGCCAAGAGAGCCAGCGTTTGTCCACAGACAGTCTCCGTGGTCATGTGGCCGGCATGACTAAACACCAAGGTGCACAGAACGCTGTTATCTTCCCACAGAAATGGTACCTATTTATCTACTTGCATCATATGCTTTCGAACTGCAAGGTTAGCAGGGGCTGGGGCGGAGCAACAGGAGCTCACCCCATTGTGCGGATTCAAACTGTCGACCTTTTGATCAACCAGCCCAGCAGCAAAGCGGTTTAAACCACTGAGCCACCCGCAGTCCCAAACCCTGAGCATTTACAGAATGTTTTATAGGATGTGGGCCACATACACAGTTTGGGGTAATGATGAGTGATGAATGGATACATTTGCAGAGAACAATGCAAGTATGAACAGAACAATGCAAAGTTGCCAACAGAATGGATGTTACAGAACAATACAGAGGTATAGGGTGTATAGAGTCACTCAATAGGGTACCCAATGGGTCAGTGGTATGATTCATACTACTTGACTACATACCAAGTGTAGGTTTTGACATTCAGGGGAAGGTGATTGCACTGGGACAAAGAAATTTGTTCAGCACTGCTTCTTGCTGCCAGACAGATACTTTTCAAGAGAGTGGAATATATCACTGCAGACTGGAGGCACACCTGCACATTCCTGGACAGATTACGTATTCTTACCTATTGATACGATGTAACATGTTGCTTCAGGCACATGGGTGATTTGCTCTGCAGGAGGATAGATGGATCTCTGAAGCCTCTGGCACCACCTGCTTTCCAGGCTTGTGGAGAAGGGCGAAAAGTTCTAGTTCCTTCTAGGGGAGAGGCATGAGGGCACTGCTGTCTGATTTTATGATGAAAGGACATGTACAATAAAAGCTAATCTTTTATTAAAGGCTTTATTTGGACTTTCCCAGCAATGACATTATCTATGCCTGACAACCCCAAGTTAGGTCTTACTAACTTAATGGCATACAGCATGTGCCGTATCTTCTCCAAGGTAAATTAGCCCATGAAGGGCTGTGTCATCCAAACTTGCCCAGTAAACTATGTGGTAATCGCCTCCCTGTGGTGCTTTCTGTTGCTGTAATGCTGATGTACTTATCACAGCCACACTGGTAAGGAGAGTAGGAAATCCTATGCCATTGGACTTGACCACATGCCTGGATATACATATCTCAGCATCATACATCAATGCCCTTCAAAGCAGTTCCTGCATAACTTGATGTTTGTGCCCAATCAGGGTTATCTGATTAGTAGTGCTGAACCCTTCTTGGACTACAATATGAGGGATTGTAATTTTTATTGGTATGTATATTGATGGACATTAAAAGATAAACACATGAATACATTCTATCTCTCCCGCTCCTCCCCCTCCTCCACATGGTTTACCTCTATTTCTTGCATGATACTTCAGATGTAGTATCATGTAGTCTCACAGAAGTAGCCTTAACTGTTCTGCCTATGCATTACAAGGTGAGGTGGCTGCAGGAGCTTGCACCATGATATATTGTTCTCTCTCCCTTTCCTCCTGAGATTTCTCCTCCTTTTCTGGTTTGGCAGTGATAAAGGTGGTTTTGTCCCTTTAGCTAGTCTAAAAGGATTTCTGGATGCCAAAGTAGCCTTGTGAATGTGATACAATCAGCTGAACTCCACTTAGATTCAGCTTTTGACGAACACTTAGGACAGATATCTCTAGCTGGGTACCCTCCAGTTGTCTGGTATTAAAACTTCCAGCATTCCTGACCACTGGCCATGCTGACTGGGGTGAAGGAAGTTCAAGTCTGAACATCCAGAAGGCACTGAGTGTGGTAAGGCTGAGATAGAGTGATTTGTCATTGTGTGTCAAAAGCAAGGTAGCCGTGATAACACACTCATACAGCAAAGCAGAGGTTGCAGCCACAGGACATCAGCCAATGGTGGAGGTGTTAATTCAGCATGACCAGAAGTCCAAAAGGTCCAGTCGCTTTACAAAATTAATTAGCACAGCAAGGACCCATCCATTCACTTATTAACACTTATTATAGAAAGCCTGACCACAAATCCCATTATTCTGTCACTGAATAAAGTAATCAGAATATCTACTTATCTCTTTGGCAAATGTACCTTGTGCTGGGCTGGGGTTAGGGCCTTCCAACTTGAGATATTTCTAATGAGAGCTTTGCAGAATCAAGATTGCATTCATAAAAAATGAATTCGAGACTTTTAGCATAATAGGTGGAACTTCGCTTCAAATGCTCACTGAAATCATACTTATTTCAGATTTCATGCAATTTTTATTTCATGCCTCATCTCCCATCTTTTCAATGGGAAATTATGCATAAAATAAATAACATGATGTCTAAAATACCAAGGAACACAGATTTCCCTTTAAATAAAGTGTTTGAACCTTAACATCTGAGTCTTATCTAGTCTGATTCAACATTATCAGCATTGTCCAGTCTGTTTGATAAAGTCTTTTAGAAGCCTGGTAAAAACAGGTCCTTGGCAGACAAAACTTGTCTAATTAACTTGCACCACTTACTATTTTTATACTTCCATATACAGCTTTAAAAAGCAATATTTCTGGTGAAAACAGAAGTCATAATAATTTTTGATAAGCCTCAGACATACAGTAGGTGAACATTTTTTTAATGTGTTAAATTACTCACCCGAAACCCTACATTACAAACTTCAACCTATGCATAAAACACATTTTAATGTTTTATTTATGAACAGAATTATTTAGTTTCCTTGAATCTCCTACCTAACAGAATTGTTTGTTTAGGACAGGGATGTTGAACCTTTGGAGAAGCTCTTGTGGGGCATATTCCAGTAGTGGGTGGAACTGAAAGGGAAAGGGTGGGGGCGAAAGTACCGCCATATTTATTTTTACTGCCAGTAACTAAGCCTTAGTTTAGGCATTCCAATCTTTTAAGATTTGGTGAAGGAAAACAAGAAAGCTAGCAAGCAAGCAAGCAAGCAAAACAGCACAATAGAAGATGGTTTGGGGAAAGGGGCATATCCATCTCAGGAACTTTGAAGGACTCATTTTGATCCTGGGCCTGAGTAGAAACAGTGACAAAATTATATCCTGATTGATCTTGGTCCTGCAGCCCGTGGCAAACAATGCTAGCATCCAAAACCTACCCACTGAATATGCAGTGCAGAAGGATTTTTCAGAAGCCCCCATCTGGACCAAGCTACATTTCAATCACTCTCCCTTCACTTCCAGTTATTCACTGTTAATCATGCTGCTATCTGACACTGAAGATTGAGTGAGGGTAACTTTAAAAAAATTAACTTCAATTAATATAATTGGTTTTCATATCTCAGGCATGGCCTGAAAGTGCATAATGAAATAGCTTTGCCAAAGCTAAACATGTACTGTTCTGGTCAACACCAGAGGGGATTCTCCAGAACTTCTGCCAGATGAGGAGACTTATGTATGAATTAAATCTTATGAGCCACTTTGAATGTCTCCTATGGAAGAAAGCGGGTATTCACATTTAAATAAATACATCAATATTCACATACACAAAATGCACTCCGTTCCGAAATGAGTTAAGCATCTGTTCTCCCTGGCAACTGCATTTGCTCGTTTAAGGACTCATACCTCATTTAGCATGATTTTAAAGCAGGAGTATTTTCTTACACTGGAATCCATCCTTTTAGGCCCATTGGTATATTTTGACTTTTTCACATAGCATCCTGGGTAGGCCCACAAAATGTAGATGTGGATAGTTAGAAAATGCAGTGGACATTCTTTGTGCATGCTCTCTCTTCATTATAGAACTTTCCTTTTCAATAGTAAACTGTCTGATATAAAAAATACTGTTGCGTTAGCACCACAATATCTAGCTTCTTGTTGGCAGCTATCAAGCAGACTCTGCTTCAGCAATATCTTCTGTCTGTAAACCTTTCTCTTCAGATTTGGACTTCAGATGAAAACAATAAAGGTAGGTACGCCAAAATTATTTCACTTCAGCAGTAACATCGGCACCTGAATGGCCATATGCAGGGGTTATCATTATTCTCTATCTATATGCATACACCGCATATATCCGTGATCTCCCATGTACCATTTTGTGGTAATAGGTCAGAACGCCGATTCCATGGCAATGCCTGAATTATATACTTTTGCCTACAGTGTCAGCTAACCCTCCACGATGCTTCCTCAGGGTAGCTGCTTTAGCCTGTTGTACCAACACCTACAAGCATTCTTTTTTGGCACCATTAAAAATAAGACTTTATTATGGTCTAAGCTTTGTGGACTGGAGTGCACTAGAGACAAAGTCCGGTAGTCTGCCCAGACAGCATGCCTGACTCGTCTTCTACTGATGCAATGTAGGAGGTCTCATCTAAAAGACATTTGTCTGGCAATAAGCACACCATGTTCCGAATGCACACTTTAATCCTGTGTTTCAGGGGAAGGAGCATCAGATCCTAAAGGAGGAAACCTGGAATCCTGTTATCCAACTGAATACTCTATCACCTAAACAGACCCAAGAGAGGTGCCACTGTCTTCTCTAGAATCAAGACACTTTGCACAGGTGTTGCTGTGAAATCCACTTTCTTGCATTTGGAAACTTACCATATTCACATTTCTTAAATTATGCACAAGGCATTCAGAGATTTGTCACTATTCAGACACTTCCCCAAAAATGGCAACACAGTGTACACATCAAAAATGTACATAAAGCATGTATAATAGGCAAAGAAGAACTCAAAAATGCCTACAATAAGGAAAGGTTTTAAAAAAGTATTTTAAGATAATGTTCACACAAACCCACATTAGATAAAATCCAGCATAAGCTGTATTTAGGGTAAAAACATTAAAATGAATGGGGGTTAAGTTACTGATGGTTAAATTAAGTTCATTTCAATTCAGTGGGTCCATTCTAAGTAGGGCATATTCGATTTTATGATATTAGGAAAATTGCTTCCCAGAAACTGTCCATTTAGAAAATTGTAGGCAAAATGCACATATTTGAGAAAGTACAAACAAAAATGCACACATTATGGATATACTTAATGGTTTCCACATGATTTTTTAACATACTTATGTGAAACTGGAATGGAACAAAAGTAATAGGAACAAAGTGAAACTAAGGGAAAAGGAGATCCATATTCTTTTTTTAAAAAAATTATTAAGATTTTTAAACTAATACTAACGACATCAATCATCAAATACATCGGACATACTGGGTCAGCCCCCTACTCATATTTTTTAACATTCTATAGTCATATTCAAATCCATTTATAATAACTTAAAAACATCTTTAAATCTAAGCCAAGTCCCGTTTCTCTAGCCAATAATAAAAAAAATCCCAAGTTTGATAGAAGTCAGAATCTTCTTTCTCCTTCAGTGATAAAATCAATCTATCCATTTCTGCACAGTCCAGAATCTTTTTTAGAATCAGTTCATCGGTGGGTAATTTCTCACTTTTCCAGTGTTGAGCAAATGCAATCCTCGCCACGGTGATTACATGTAACATCAAATACATTTCTTGTTTACTAATATCTTCCAGTATAATGCCTAATAAAAAAAACTTCAGGTTTGAAAGCTAAGGGTTTTTGTAGCATTTCCTCAAGCCATTTATGTATTTTAATCCAATACTTTTTCACATTGTCACAAGTCCACCACATATGGTAAAAAGTACCCGATTTATGTTTACATTTCCAACATCCATTTGATGTATTTGGAAACATCTTAGCTAATTGATTTGGCAACAGATACCATCTATAAAACATTTTATATAAATTTTCTTTATATGAAATTGCTAATGTTACCTTAATATTTCTCTCCCATAGCTTTTGCCACTTTTCTAATTCAATATTATATCCAAAATTTTGTGCCCATGTTATTATAGTTTCTTTAACCTGTTCATCTTCCATTTTCCTGTCAAGTAAAAAATCATATAATCTTTTAATCATTTCTCATCTGATTTAAGCATTGATTGATCAAACGCTGTAAAATCTTTGTAAAACCCCCATGCTTTACAATCTTTAGCATATCTCGATTGCATCTGCACCTTATGCCACCAAGAGATATTAGATTCCTGTTCTTGTGTTTCTTGATCTAATTTCAGGCCTCCATCCTTATCCAAAATATCGTCATATCTTATGATCCCTTCAAAGTTCAATGCATTTGGATACATAAAAGTTTCCATAGGTGAAAGCCATCTTGGTAGTTTATTATACAATTTTACCTTTAACTTTTCCCACACCGACATTAATGATCTTCTAATAAAGTGACTTAAAAAAGACCCATGTGACCTAGCCTTCTCATACCACATATAAACATGCCAACCCATTTGCAAATCATGACCTTCAAGATACAAAATTCTCTTATTTCCCAAAGATATCCATTCTTTTAGCCAACTTAAAACAGACGCTTGGTAGTATAACATCCAGTCAGGTCAGGAAGACCGAAACCACCATTCTTTTTAGCTTCTTGAAGTATTTTCAATTTAATCCTTGGTCTTCTTCTTTCTCCAACTAAATCTTGAAATTTGAAAATTTAAATCATCAAACAATTTTTTATTAATTTTTACGGGAATCATTTGAAATAAAAACAAAAGCTTAGGCAGTATATCCATTTTAACAAGTGCTCTTCTTCCCATCAAAGATCATTGTAAATTGGCCCATTTTTCCAGATCGCCCTTAATATCCTTCAATAGTTTATCGTAATTGTCTTCTTTCAAAGTAGTACACTTGGCTGTAAGAAAGATTCCCAGATACTTAATTTTTAACAATCTGCAAGTCTACTTGTTGCTGCAGCCTTTTTTTTTCTGGTCTTGTGTGAGATTTTTAACTAACAATTTCATTTTTTCTTTCTTTATTTTCATCCCTGTAACCTCACCATATTCTTCAATCCATTGGAGGAGTTTAGGCATTGTTACAAAGGGTTCCTCCATTATGAAAACCAAATCATCTGCAAATGCTTGCAATTTATAACTTTCATCCCTAATTCTAGTCCCTTTAATGCCTGCGTCATCCCTGACATTTCTATTCAACACCTCTAAAATCAAAATAAACAAAAGGGGTGACAACGGGCATCCTTGTCTTGTACCCTTTTGTATCTCTATGGTCCTTGTAAGTTCTCCATTAATTAAAATCCTGGCTGACTGTCTTTGATAAATGCTTGATATTGCTTTCATAAACTTTTCACCAAACGCCATTTGAGCCATCTGTTGCTTCATAAATTGCCAATTAACATTATCAAAGGCTTTCTGGGCATCCATAAACAGTAAAGCCATTGGTTTTTCCATGTGTATCTCATAATATTCTAGGTTATCCAAGATAGTTCTCAGATTATTGTTCATTTGTCTTTTGGTCAATAAGCCATTCTGGTCTGGGTGAATAAAGTCAATTAAAAACTTCTTTAACCTTTCTGCCATTATAGAGGCAAACATTTTGTAATCCACATTTAATAATGATATAGGTCTGTAGTTTTGACTCTGTGTTAAATCCATATCTTCTTTCGGTATTAGTGTAATATTTGTCCAAGTATTTGGTATTTTAGCATTTAACAGTGCTTCATCACATATATCTTTAAAAAATGTAGCAAAAACTCCTTCAAAGGATTTATAAAATTCAGCTGGCAGCCCATCCCGGCCAGGAGTTTTATCATAATTTTGCCGCTTAATTGCCTCTATTACTTCCATAGCTGTTATTTCTTGGTTCAATACTTTTTGATATTTCTCCGGTAGTTTTGGTAAATCTCCATTTCAGATGTATTCTTTTATTTTCTCAGTTGAAATCTCATCCTTCTGGTATAACTTTGTGAAAAAGTCTCCCACTATTTTCTTAATTTGTATACTTATAGTTGTCCTTCTCCATCTTTCAATTTCGAAATCAGTCTCTTCTCTCTCTCTTTCTTTACTTTATAGGCTAACCATCTCCCTGGTTTATTAGCATTTTCAAAGAAGTTCTGTGTGGCCAGTTTCATTTGCTTAGTAAGTTCATTTGTGTCCAAGAGATTCAATTTATGCTTTAAAATATTCATTTGGAACTTAAGATTTTAGGAGATCCATATTCTTGTTAATCATCACTACTTAGCATGGAAGCAAGGAAACACTGGTTCATCCAAGGACTGGAGAGAATTTTCATTATGCAGGCATACAACACTTTGCAAAATTAGGTAAAAGAGCTTTTGTCCTTTAGCCTAGCAAGTAGATGAAGTGTGGCCATAATCTTAAGGTTCAGTAGGGGACCATTATATGACACTTACCCTTCTGGGTGTGATTCATTCATATCCAACATACAAGGAGAACTGCTCTAGCCCCTTTAAGATGAAGATAGCAGAAGCTAGTTCCAGGAAGCTTTGGATGGATGAAGATGTGCACCCTGCAGTCCCAACTGTAATTGTCCAACCTCTGCAGACCAGACAAACCTCAGGACCTGCATGGACATTCGAGTTGCTGCTAAGCTGAACATCCCTAAAACCAGGGAAAAATAAAAGAAACGTAAAAGAAGTTCCTGTAAAATGAAGGGGCTATAGCAGTTCCAAATGGATGCATTTAGCAAAATGGATGCATTGAAAAACAAAATCGCATAGTTATTTTTAATTTGTGAAATATGAGCGAAATAGCATAAACAAGAAGAAGGTTGATTGTACCACAGAACAAGCACTTGTATCATCAATGACTAACTAAATGGGTGTTACCAATTCATATGGAGAAATATTTAATACAGGACTTGTAAAGGTAACAGATTAAATTCTGTGTGATAGAAAGGATTCCCTCTCCTGCAAGAAGAGTGGCTCACAAGTCATATGTTCTCAATGACATCAATAATTGTCCTTTTGAGGGAGAAAGTCAATATTGCTGGGCTCATTTGAAACCCTTCCATTATCTTTTCTTGATGGATGCTGGCAGCATCATTTTGTCGTGTGGTCTGAAATGGCTTCTAAAGCACTCAATCTTTTCTCCTGAAGGAAATCCAGTATGTTTCTCATCTGATGTCACACACAGCAGGGAAGCATCGAGGTGCATGCTAGCACAAAATCTTACAGCTGCTCCTGTTAGCTGACAACTGGAAAATAGTGCCTTATCTGTCGAGAAAAGGCAAAGACTGGTTAATGGGTAAGCAACCTGGATACCTACACTCTGCTTGTGTCAGATTAGATGGTAGGGATGTGTAAAACTTTCCATTGTACTTCTGCAGGTATTTACACATTTTCAAGTTTCATTCTGTCTTTGGGCAGCCTATCTGTGTGATTGGCTGTGTGGGGGTCATGAGGATACAAGCTACAAATAGAGCTGTATAAATCTGCTGCTTTTCCATTCACCTGAAATCCAATTTGTTATCAAACATAAGGTGTTTTCATCTCAAACGTGAAGATATTTGCAAATGTTGGTAAATTTGCAAAGCTGAACGGAAACCAAGTAGTCACCCACTTGCACTGTTCAAATTTAACACATACTCCTAACACAGAAAGGGACATGAAAATATCAGCCTTCCAGATAGCGCTTAAAGAGGAGGAGCCTGGCAGGAAAAAAAGAGGTAACAACAGTGCCAAAGTTGAATATACAATGATTCGAATCCAGATTTTTAACAGCAAAGTTCTCAATGATTTTGGCTTTGACATATTTTGAAGTCTTTGAAGTTCTTTCAGAGCAAATTATTTTCTATACCAATATTATTTTTGAAAAGAAAGAATTGGAATGGTATTATCACCACACTTCGATTCCAAATAATTTTCCTCATGCAACTTTGTACCTCCTGGTCATTTTAAAAAAGATCTACACACACACACACAGTGCTTCAGGAAAGACAGAGTCCAAGAGCAGGGTTTGATGGAAAGCGTAAGTCATAGTCATGGTACAGGCCGAGGTCATGAATAAGAAGAATGCATGAGAGCAGAACAAGGATGTGGTCAGGAACAAGTGAACAGTCAAGAACCAGGAGGATAAACAGAGATGCAGGTGCCGTAGGCAGTATAACAGGGTAGGAGAGATGGCCTGGCAGGGGATGTGACACGGCAGGAGCCAGATGCAGCAAGGATCAGATGCAGGAGCTGAGCTACAGCTCGCAGGAAGCCCTGCATTCGTGAGGCAATCCAGCAGAGCAGGACACCCTGGTGAGGCAGAATACAGGTTAGGCAAGAGGCAGGCGCAACAGCAGGCAGCGCGGAAAGGCAGGAACCTGGAGCAGGCACAACAGCAAAGAGGCCAACCTGCTCACTGGCAGGATGCAGGAGCCACAACAAGAACCAAGAACCGGGAGAGCAGCAGGAAAGGTCAGGCCGGATGCAGGGACAGCAGCAGGCAGGAGGCCCTGTGCTGCTGAGAGAGCATGTCAAGACAGGAGACACAGCAGGAACCAGCAGGAGGCCGTACGGTAAACAGAAGGACATTGCCTGCCGAGCGACCACAGCAAGACAGGAGAGAGGGCAAAGAGTCAGACACTGCAACTGCAGGAAAACCTCTATTGCTGAGGTCAGTTTAGGAGGGAAGAGCTTGCTCTTAAATGGGTCTCTTTCCAGGACTTTCCCTGGAGAGGTGCGCCTGGCGCCGTGTTTATATTCTTTTCGCTGCCAGGTTAAACACTTTGTATTTAATTGCTATTTAAAAAACTAATATTTTATTGTTAACAGTCACTTTTTTGTTTTTGTTTTTATATAATCTTTTATGGAATTTGTTATTGTTTTATTGTTTTTAATTGTATGTGTTGTGAGCTGTCCTGAGATGCCGAGGCATGTGGTGATGGCATATAAAAATTTAAATAAATAAATAGTGCTCATCTGTAGACTGAGGGCTCGAGCAAGTCCTGGGACTGATTCTGAGAATACAGTAGTGGTAGTTCTGGTTCTGGCCACCAGAGCAGCCCAGATCCTGACAGTTTGTGAGCTCTGGCCTTTTTCCCAACACAGTTGAGAAAATTTAATATCTGAATCTGTTCCATGCGTACACACTATATTCAAACTGTCCCAGTCACTTTGGAATCATTCTTTACAAACAGAGTATCTTTTCTTGCAAATATAATATCCAGGGTACTCTACCATACTTTTCCAGGATACCCTGCCACGTCTGGACTGCATCACTTTGCTTCTCCAACTGCATTTAATTAGAGTTTTCTAACCTGATACTTGGACAGGCATCATCAATGCTTTGGATGGAATTGGGTGCACATTTCAACACACATTGAAATGTGTGTTAAGCTCTTTAACTGATCACACAAATACCACAGTCATGAAAACCTGTAATGTATGTGAATCTTCTTGCCTGGATTGCATCATAAGTTTTTCAGACTTCAAGATTATGCAATAATATTTGGTCTAGAGCACAACATGTACATACATTTACATTATCTATTAAGCATGTCCTCGGAATCAATATTTCTTAAAGATACGTAGCTATAATATGAAGGATGATAATACTTTGACATTTGTTCACATTATTTATTTACTGGGTTTTGCCCATCTGAGAGAAGAACCTGAATTCTACTAAATGTATTTTAAGTGTCAAATATGCCATTTGTTTGCTTGCTCTTTCTGTGTTGCTAATTCTTGCAGTTTGGGCTTTCCCTATTCCCTGCTGGGTTCACAATTCATTTCCTGACTGAGACTTGAGAACAATTTTTTCTGCGTGTCATTAAAAAAAAGAAATGCCTTCCGGTTGGGAGTAAACAGAATGTCTAAGAACGTAGATTCTTTTACACAGGATGGGGGCAGGGAGGTGTTCTTCTAGATGTACTGTTGAGCTCACACGAGATGAGACTCCTTAAACAGAGAAGAATAGCAAGGGCTAATGCCATTGGTTGGGGAATGAATATTCCTCTTGAATAGATGGGCAAGTTTGGATCCATCAACATAGTCCATCAACTATGCAGCCTAATAAGGACTGTAGAACACCAACTTGATTTCCTATCATGCTCTTCAAATGCTGCTCCTGCTTCTACATTTCTATACCACACTTATTGGACTCTCTAGGCCAGGGGCCTCAAACACAACTTCCCTGGGGGCCACTGGAAGTAGAGTCTGGGTGAGGCTGGGCCGCATCAAGTATTCCACCACCACAGTGGTGGTGGGCCAGTCATCCCGCATCGCTCCCGGAGGCCGGCCCGGGCACCACCAGCGCTTCGAAGGCCACAGGGTCCCTCCCCCATGCCCCGCCTGTCCTGGCAATTGGCCCGTGGGCCACGAGTTTGAGACCCCTGCTCTAGGCAGTGTATGAATTGAGTTACAAAATACACCATGAAAACAATACACTAACATCTAATATAAATTGCACAGCCATATAAAGTAACAACAATAGGCCCACAATAACCCTAGTAGAAAACCTGACACCCAAGCCAACACTGAACCTGTAGCAAATGGGCTGCCCTCGAAGACCCTGCCCAAGAGCGCCATCCTGTGTGTCAGCTGGCCTCCACTCCCCAAATACAGGTGTGGCAACCACTTCCTTTTCTTCCTCTCCCTGGTGGCAAAATTCTCACCATTCGACATGGGGAAGACACAGTGACAGGTGGTGGGGTGGCAGGAACTGCATCGCTCCATGGAGGGCGCAGTGGTGTGGGTGCTGGAGACAGTACCTGGTGCTGTACATGGCGGCCGGGCAGGCTTCCCTCTGCTTCCCGGGTTACAGGTGGTGCAGGGCTGCCTTAGGATTGCTCCAAATGACATTAGTATGTTACTGTACCAGGGAAAGTTGGAGAAAATAGTGATATTCATTCCTTTAAATACAGTTATTGGAAATAAATCGTGATTTTTGGTTGGGTTATATGTGACTTTATTTCAATATGGTAAAATTTTGGGAGGGAAGATAATCAGGCAACTGGGGACTTGAGTTTTATATATTACATTCCACAACTACTGTTTTAATCATTTTCTGTCTTGTTAATATCCATTTTGAACACCCTGGGATGGGGTACCCTACAAATGAATTATGCTATCTTTTTTTGAAGAGACTAGATTGGATCCAAACCAGGTAAGCTGCAATAATTCAACACTGAAATCAATGGGACAAGTTAGTTATGGCTTGATTTCCATCAAACTCAGTGGAGGTCAAGTACAGCAAATGGGCAGAGCTGGCAGTCTAATAAAGAGATACCGCCGCGGAGCCGCCGCGGTGCACTGAGCCCCACCAAGCCAAGTACAGCGGGAGATTGCTGACTCTGGGGCTGGTGGGTGTTCATTCTCTGGCTTTTGTCCTTTTAATTTGCTCTCCAAGTGAAATCAGTGAAAAAGAAAATACCAGCATGTGTCTGAAATGGGTGTATATTAAAGGCTGAATCCTGAGGCCTCATTTGGAGAATGGATGGGGTTTGATCCAGTCGATCCAAATCTGATCCAAAGCAGCCTTGAAACAAACTGTTCTGTGGCCTTCTGTTGGCTTCAAGAGGAAGGAACCTGGCCAGCCGCGGCTTTAGAGCCATGGAAACTTCCATTGGCAGGGACAGGATTACAGGTCCGATGCCACCTACCTGCTGAGCTCCTTCCCAAAGAGCTCAGAAAGAGAAAGGAAAAGATCTCTAAGTGATCCTAACCACCCAGCCAAAGCATCCATACTGCAGGATTGGTCCTTTAATTTCAATCTAATTTTAGCAAATTGCTATCATCATTGTTGGTCACCAGCCTGTACAAGTACACATGCTGGACCACAACAGTCATCCAAAATCTGTTGAAAGCTTGTGAAAACTCAGCTTATAAATTATCATTTTAAATAATGTGGTTTTAATGTTCTGTTGCTTTTGCTGTTGTTTTTTTTTTTTTTTCAAGTTTTCCATTTTTACTCTTTTAACCTGCTCAGCTCCATCTTCACTTCTGTTTCACAAAGAAGGTGAATCAAAATTTGATTGAAAATCAAATCAAAAATAAATGCTTGTCATACAAAAGGCAGCACAAGCCAAATCAACTTAACAATGTTTTCCCTTCAACATTTTTATTATCCAGGGAAAATTACAAACTAATATTCAGCAATATTTTATATTCCCTTATCAATAGATGGACTGCAAATAATGACACTGAGGAAAAATGAAGAACATGCAGGAAACTATCCTTAAAGATAGTTTCACTTGCAATGAATTTAAAAATTCACTTACATGAACCGCGCTTAACTGAAGAACGGTACAGAAAGAGCTCCTTTTGCCTGGCCAAGAGAAACATGGTTGACACTGACTTACACTAATTTCTTGTATGCCCTCAAATCTCCCTTCTAGGATATTAGCCTTGTGTTTTGTTTCTGTATTACCTACTTTTGTGAAAACATAGCTTTAAACATCATTATCCTAATTATTTTTACAAAGAGATATCTGTGTTTCAAAGCTGAATCCCTGCAGCCTGCTGACAGTAATCTCTGTCCCACTTGCAAAGGCATGGATTAGAGCTGCCCTTTCAAAACCTGGATAAAATTATCTTGCAATCCTTTATGGTTATGTTTTATAATCTACTAAGAGAAATTGGGATATCTGTTGGTCTTAAGATCCAAAATACCATTTCCCAGTGCGGTTCTAAGCATGGTTGCGCTACACTCCTTGTGAGAAAGGATGGAGTAGGAATAAAATGATGATGAAGAAGGAAGAAGAGGAGAAGCAGGTGTGACACAGCATTAAATGGTGCTTCCTCCCAATATATAGGTGCCATAGATTAACAATGCCTGCTCTGTGCATTGAAGGGAAAGCAAGCAAAACGCTCCCTTTGGCTCTTTTCTTCCTTTGGGTTTTTCTGCTGCCAGCAGATGGAAATATTTCCCCCCTTTGGCTATTTCCCCTAAGTCAGAAATTAAAACATTCTAGCTCTCAGGTAAGATAAGTTTGGTTGTTATGTATGGGATAGATAACACAAAACGAATGAGACCACAAAATTTCAAATGAGAAAGTTTAAAATCTTACTGGAGAAAAAGGCAGCAGAAAGAAGTTTTAAAAACCTAATTAATACACAGGTACTGACAGAACACACACGCGCGTGCATGAGCCATAGGACAAACAACAGAACAAGGAACATACCCAGCTAGCCTCACTAGATTGCATCTCTCTTTTATCTAGATGCCTTATTCAAGCAATATTTCACTGTCATTGGTACAGCTCTCTCAATCAGTTCTCCTGTTCCAGAAGCTCTAACTCTTGCTTTTTTAAGAAGACTCTATGCATGTTCCCTACTTTTTCTTCTCTGCCTTTCTATCTTGAGCTTTTATCTTATAAAAGGCTTTCTCTCTCTCTCTCATTCTCCCTCTCTCATTCTCTCTCTCTCCTTCCTTGCCCCAAAATACACACACCCCTTTCTCAAACTAAAGTTAATCAGAGGATAGGTTTTTTTAAAAAAATATATATTATTTGTATAATCCAAGTGTTCCCCTCCCCCAGGATGAAACAACTCGCCTCTTTCTCTGACCATCTGCTGACTTGTATAAAATCCTGTTGCCTGAGCATAACTTTCCAAAATATATATTCCAACTTTTGACCTCACATCCTTCAGCTGAAACTGACTAGCACAAACAAAGATGTAACTCCGTAACACCTTACAACCCAGCTAAATGAAAAAGTGAGTGCAGATTTGGTCCTCTACAGTGCAATTGCAGCCTAGATAGTCTGATATCATATTATGGAATGTTTCCTATAAGGCGGCTGACTGGGGTATGGAGCTATAAATGCACATTCTTGCTTACCCATGAATTGCACTGGCCATGCACTATCTTCAGGGTAACCTACTTCACAGAGTTATTGTGAGTTTAGCCATGAGATATCCTAGATGGATAACATTTTGAGCTATTTGTTTCCAGAGGCTGTATTAATAGAAAGATTTACTCCATTTTGGTGGGTACGGAAAGAAAGAATCAATCTCTCCCCCGCCCCCATGCTGCCCTTGGTACTGTATCAGTTTTAGTATCTTTACCATTATAACATCTGCACATATTATATCTGTAAATATCACTGTGAAGATGGCATATTTGCCTGAAATGCTACCAGAACTAGGAAACGTCTTACAGGCATTAGACTGAACGTGGTGTATGCATATAATGCAGGAATGGGATCAAATAGACTGTTCTCATGGTCTGTTCTACAATTCTATCCCCATAGAATTCAGATTCATGATCAGAATCACTGTTTCTCAATTGCTCCCAAGAAGCTGGAATAAGCTTTGCATGCCTAGACCTGATGCAGAATGTTCTGAAGTTGGCATCGTATGTGCACAGCAGCTGTTGCTTCCACATATTCAGTGTAATGTATAAAAAAGATGTTTTGGCTTTCTTAGAGGGAAAAAAACCAGTACTACTTAAACTTTTCTATTGCTACCAGAATGATTATATACATTTCAGTCTGTACAAGTTTTTACAGGTTAGGAAAAGTTTTAAGTCCATTTCTTATTTAGTCCAATATTGTATTTTTTATTTGTAAATACTCCTTGCAATAGTAAAAGTATTACACTTCTCTATTACTAAAACCAGATCTGTCACACAGATCTTAATACAGCTATTCATTAATTTTAAAAAGATGAATGAATCATTCATTATATTTGCTGAACTGGGCTTGGAAAGAAAGCATGTAAGCCCAATTATTAAATATTATTTCTTTTTTAGTTGTTAGATTTTGTGATAGTATTTAATCTTAAATAATTGTGTGTATGTTTATAAAAACATAGAAAAACAGTACCATGTGATTTTAAAAGAGAGACAACACAAGGTTATTTGTTGAGCAAGGCTGGTGCTCATATTGAAGAGGGTGATAAAGGAAAGATAGCACACCTAAGCTATATACTGACATATAATTTTCATTGCCTTCTCAAGAATTTGAATGTGTGCTTTCTGCATGTCCGTGTTACCTACGTATGAATTCTCTGAGCATCTCCAGGTGGGAAATAACTTCCATTGGAACACAATAGAGTGAATTTAGACGAATGGCTTTGTGTTTTGGAACTCATACCTCAACTCTGTCTTCTGCTTAGGTTCTTGAACAAATTACTTGAATACAGCTGTTTAGGTGCTTAGGTCTGTGGAACTTACAGCCACAATTTTTGATGATGCTCCTAATTTGAATCACCATTTCAGAATGCTGCCTTAGCTATAAAATCTTTAATCACAGCCACTAAAATAAGTCTTCAGCTCCCAGAAAATGCTGCACACAGGGCCAGGATTCCAGATATGGGTGAATGGAGTTGTCTGTGTGTGGGAGGGAAGGCGAGAACACTAAAAACCCATTGGATATAACTTATGGAAGTTCCATTCATAGAAGGCAGATCCTAGATTTGCTCCTATTAGGGCAAGCCAGCTTGACTTTCCTTATGTAGACATGCAAAACTCCAGCCATTTGAGCCTCCAGAGACTGGGACCAGGTGCTGCTATTCATGACAATTATGCACTAGTGCCTTATAACAGCAGAGAAACTTCCAATTGGTCTCATATGATTCAGGTTCCAGTTCAGAAGGAATGCCTCCCAATACCTGGGGCAGACTGTCCAACTTGGCACATTGCAGCTTTGTTAGGGTACAGCCCCATAATCCCACAGGATTGCAACATATGTCTTTGAACTGGTTTTCTTTGGTGCTGGAGAAAGCAACCTTATGCCGACCTGAAATTCACCCGGGGCCCTGTGTCAACACTATTTACACAGAAGCATCTTGGGGCTTAACTAAAGGTATTTGGAAGAGGCCCTGACCTGAGGATTCATCATAATCATGTGCTGTGACAAGGCTGGTATGTTCTTTCTTTTGCACATTTATTTCACATTTAAATGGAGAGGCCACTGAAATAATCAGATGTGACACAAGACCTCTTTCATTACTGAGATGTCAGGAGACAGAAGGAATGTGGCCACTATTTTGTTGATGCAAAAATCCTTTAAAATGTGTTCATGAGAGAATGAAGCTAATATATTCTCTGCTACTACTCATGGCAAAGTGAGACAATGGCATTCGGTTACCCAAGTCCTGTAGATCCCCTAATAAAGCTATTTATGTACTATTTTTTTAAATAAAAGTCCATCTTTTAATAAGACAACCAGTCCCAAAGATGACTTACAGTAATTTTAGTACAATGTGCAATAATATCCATACATTAGAGCCAGGGTGGTATGGGGTTCAGAGTTTGGACCTGAGGTTCTGTGAGATCCAACATCTGGTTCCCATTCAGTCATGAAGCTCACTCATGCTCAGCCTAGCCTACCTCACAGAGTTGTTGTGAGGATAACATGGAGCAGTGTAAGCTGCCTTGGGTTTTTCAAAAGAGTTGAAAAGGTAGGTGGGGCATAAATGCAAGATAACAGCAACAGCAGCAACATTAGTCTCCTGTTTGCATTTCAAAGGTGGAAGTCCAACTTTGAAGAGGGCTTGCTCTCAATGCCTCAGCCTGTAACTGCATTCCTGTGAAAGTTTGCATGGGACTAGGAATTCACAACAGCAGCTAAGCGAATCTGCATTCACTTACCTTATTTTTCATTACGATTCCAGTTTGTGTTTTGAGGGGCAGGGAGATGCCGCAAGCTTGGCACAAATTGCAGAGGGTTAATGGGGAAATGAACCTAAATTAGAATATCCATGAGATCCTTTTTAATATCAGACCCTCTCATCCATGTGATGTGTGGGCAAAGGAGAGCTTGTACTTGCAGTTCGGCTGAGCAAACTTTCTAGAATGAATGCAGTGCTTCTTTTCACTGAGTGGTTTTCTCTCTTGCCTACTGAACCAATGAGTAATGAATAGCCTAGGAAGGGAAGAGGCAAACAGGGGTGTGAACTTCACTGTGTTCCCTGGCCCCCATTTGGTCATTCCTTGACATAAAATCATAGAAGCATAGAACAGTAGAGTTGGAAGAGGCCATGGAAGCCATCAATTCCAACCCCCCACTGTTGTAGGACACCAATTTATACCATCCCACTCAGATGACTGTCTAGTTTCTTTGTGAGCTCCCCTGCTCATCTCTAAGTACCGCAGCCAGATGGCTATGGTGCAGGAGGCTGTGGGACACAGAGAGGCAATGTATAGTGAGGCTATACAGTGAAGGATATAACCAGGTTAGAGTCAGTGCAGCATAGGGCCACAAGGTTGGTGGCCACTTTGCAGGGGAAGCCAAATGAGGCAAGACTGAGGGAACTGGGCCTTTTCAGCCTGGAGAAGAAGAAACTCAGAGGGGATCTGTTGGCGACATGCAGGTATGTGAGGGGGTGTCACACGGAGGTGGGTAGAGACCTGTTTTCCCCTGCGGAGGAGGGCAGGACACTCTCCAATGGAGCAAAGCTCAGGAAACCAAGGTAAAATTTAGATGCCAGGAAGTACTTCCTGACAGTTCAAACCCTGAGGGTATGGCATGGGCTTCCATGGGAGGTGGTTGAGGCCCCATCGGTGAGGGTGTTCAAGGACAGGCTAGAATGCACATGGTGGGCATGTCATGAGTGGAGCCGGCTGGAGCCAGGGGTCAGACTAGATGGCCTGGGAGGCCCCTTCTGACTCTCTCTGTTTCTATGTTATTCTGCCATTTGTGTTTCCCTGTTCTGGGTTTTGCATTACTCATTGGCTTAGCTGGCATGAGGGCGCCTGCTCCTCTCCAGAAGATGATGGCATTGTCATCTGGGCCATTTTTAGTACCAGTCCCACCGTTAGCCAGCTATGAAATAAATCATGCAATCTACTGGGAATCCCAATAGCCATGGAAAACTCCAATCATTAATACTAATTGTTCCAGGAAATGCAACATAAGTGACAGGAAACATTCCACAGTTCTCAAGAATTTCCAGATTCCATACAGCAGAGTGTATGCATTTCTTTATATATACTATTTTTTGAACTATCCTTCATCACTGTGAATATCAAAATGTGTTCAAGAGTAACTAGTTTTGTCCTAATTTCAGGCAAGAAACTCAGGGACCTAAAGGCCCAAGTCGCCTTTTCCTCTATCTTGCCTGTCCAGGGATTTGGGCCAGCCAGGGAAAGGAGGGTTGCAGAGGTGAATGAAAGGGTCAGAGCATGGTGTCAGAGGTAACACTTCAGGTTCCTCAACCACAGCTCCTGGTTTCTTGCCAATGGACTTCTGGCAAGGTATGGGGTACACCTCATGAGGATGGGGGAAAGGTCCTTCAGAAATGCTCCAGTGAGCTTTATCTGGAAGGCTTTAAACTGTATAGGGGTGGATCAGGCTCCCAAGAAGTTTGTCCTGATTGGACAGGTGAGGGGAGAGGATCAGGTATTTGGGTCCAGAGTTTTAGATGTACTGCAGGGACTGATGGGACTCCTATAAAGAGGGTGCTGGTATCAGGGAAGATGGGTGAAAGGAGGAGGCCAGGGAACCCAAAGAAAGGAAGCGGTGGGAAGGAGTTGAGGTGCATGTACACCAATGCTAGGAGCATGGGTAATAAGCAGGAAGAGCTTGAGGCTCTCCTGGGAATAGGAGAGGAGAAACATAGAAACATAGAAACAGAACCAGTCAGAAGGGGTCTCCAGGCCATCTAGTCTGACCTCTGGCACCAGCCGGCTCCGCTCACGACATGCCTGTAGTAGGACCTGGTGGGGATCACAGAAACTTGATGGGATGAAAGGCAAGATTGCAATGTATACATAGAGGGGTATCACCTGTTTAGAAAGGACAGGAAAGGAAAGAGGGGAGGGCAGCTAGTGCTATATGTCAGGGAAGGGATGGGATGCAATGAGATAGAATGTGGTGCAGATGGGGATCTGGTAGAGGTGGTCTAGGTGAACCTAAAGGGTTTCAACAGGAGGAGGGACCTGACCTCACAGTAGGGGTATGTTATTGCCCTCCAAGTCAACTTGAGACCTTGGACAATGGGCAGACCAGATTCGAAGGATATCTCTGGGGAAGAACACAGTAATTATGGGAGATTTCAATCTCCCAGGTATTACTTGGGAGACTCACTGGGCAGCAATGGCCAGGTCACATCACTCCTAGATGCTATACAGGGAGCGTTTTTTCATGCAGAGGGTCCGGAGGCAACAGCGGGGAGGTATCCTTGACATGGTCTTGAATAACAGGGAGGAGCTGATAGATGGGGTGCAGATTAGGGAATACTTTGGAATTCTGCAATACAATTCTGCCTTGTTGCACAAGTTACTGTTACAGCTGCTGCATTCTGCATCAGCAGAAGTTTCCAGGTCTACTCAGGTACAGCATTTTTAGAAGTGCAAACTACTTCACACTCAACCGTGTTTAAAATAGATTGTTAATCGTTCAGACCACAGAGATACAGAAAATTCATTGTGCAATATCAATTTTATGAGTTGTCTCACTTATTGGTGCAACCTGAAATCAAATGGAAGCCTCTATGAATTTACAGGATCTCAGAGATAGTTATGATATGCTCGGAGGTGTTAGTTCTATGATGCCTTGCTTAGCAAAATAGCCCATTGAACTAAAATGGTTCTAACAAAACATGGGTAGGATTGTGCTGTAGGAGTACTAGACAAGTTAGAGTCCTAGGAGGCCAGCCCAGGAAGACTGCCTTAGACCCCTGGCAGCACTGCTCTCATTTTCTCTGACACTCTCAAACCCCTCACCATGTTAAGGTATGCATTCCACAGAGGAATGCCCAGAATTGGTTTATAAATATTCAAAATTTCAGTTAGAAAAATTAATAATGTCAGTAAAACTGAACTGGAAACTAGCAGGGCTTGAAGACATTCAGTGGTTTCTCTTCAGAAGGTAAGATATTTATAACAGCAGGAAAGATTCAAGTTTCGGTATTGAGCTTATCCATTCCTCTCATCATGAGATCTATCATGCCTGAATCTGTATGAAACTTATACTGAAATGAAAAAACATTCCCAAATACATTGAAACCACTTACATAATTCAGTTTGTTTCTATCCACAAGAAAGGGTATTTGAAATAAGAACACTTACAGTTCCTCGGTGACCGAGAAAGAACCATAATGCAAAGTTCTCTTCCATCTTTTCAGCTCCTAAAAAAGAAAAGCACTTTTAAAATGTTCATATTACTTCAATGACAATAAACTACATTTTGGGAATGACAGAAATGGCAGTCTTCTTTGAATATCTAGTAAAGGGCTGCTTTTTACTTTATAAGTTTGGATATGTTGCTTGTAAAAAAATAAGTATTTATACTTGAATTTCTGATTGGGCAAGCATGTTTCTCTGAGGACAAAATGTGAAATATTCTAGGCCAGTGGTTCAGAAACTATGTGACAGATAGGGCTGAACCAAATTTTCTGCAATTCATAAATGTAGGTCATATTTTTTAGGTTTAGGAGTAAAAAGGGGGGAACTACCTCTTTTACACTTCCAGTGGTAGTTCTGCATGATGTGGATGACTGCATGGGTGGGTCTCCAGAGCTCCTAGATCTTCTGATCAGCAGGTGTCTGCCATTTTGGTTTTCCTCCAAAATGTCTCATTTAAAAGGTCATGCTGGGGGAACAGGACAGAAAGACAGCTGCCACTATTCCACTATCCAGGATGTTCCTCAGAAAACGTTGACTTATGTGCTCAGAGCTATGAGGAACCTCAGTATATTTTACTCCTCAAAAGATCTATAATCACTTGCACTCCCATTTTGCATTCTGAGAATGTGGCCACCAACCTTGGGAGACTATTTCATCCCAAACAGAGCTGTCCCACTGAACTTCCAAGCTTCTCCAGTCTAAGTCACCTTCTCCCTCACCAGATGCCTTTTCATGGCTGAACGGCCAGTGGAAACATGAATAAAAATTGGACAAGGGGAGCTGTAGGCAAACAAGCAATGCCAATAAGTGTATCATAAACACAAGATTGCAGGATGAGTACATTGCTGGGGTTTTGTTTATTTATTTATTTAGGAGACTTCTATGCCACTCCATTCGCTGAAGCCTCAGGGCGGCTCACAATAATAAATAAATAAACACAATATAAAAATGATACAATTTGAGTCAACCTGGCCAAGAATAAAATAAATCAATAAATAAAATCAACAGTTAAAATAACGTTTAAATAAAAAGGTCTTGGCCTTGTGCCGAAAAGCAAATAATGACGGCGCCAGGTGGACCTCTCTGGGGAGCGCATTCCATAGATTGGGCACCACCGCAGAGAAAGCCCTCCTCTGAGTACTTACCCTCCTAATATCCTTCACAGAGGGTTCCCAGAGAAGGGCCTCTCCCGCTGATCTCAAGGGGCAGGCGGGCGGGCATATATGGACGTAAGCGCTCCTTCAGGTAACCAGGACCCAAGCCGTTAAGGGCTTTATAGATCATAACCAACACCTTGAATTGGGCCCGGATTTCTATGGGGAGCCAGTGAAGCTGACGGAGAACTGGAGTCATGTGAACATAATGCCCAGTCCCCGTCAGCAGCCTGGCAGCTCTATTTTGAATCAATTGAAGTATCCGGACTGTCTTCAAGGGCAGCCCACGTAGAGCACATTATAGAAGTCAAGTCGGGAAGTCACCAACGCGTGTGTCACCGTCGCCAGGCAGTCGTACTCCAGGTAGGGGCGCAGCTGATGGATCAGCCGAAGCTGAAAGAAAGCGCTCCTCGCCACCTCTGTCACCTGAGCTTCCAGTGAAAGCTCTGGGACGAGGAGCACTCCCAAGCTGTGGACCTTGTCCCTAAGAGGGAGTGCAACCCCATTCAGGACTAAGTTCAGGTCCCCTTCCCCAAAGCCTGATCCGCCAACCAACAGGACATCTGTCTTGTCTGGATTGAGCTTCAGCTTATTGGCACTCATCCAGCCCATTTCCTTGGCCAGGCACCGGTTCAGCCCAGCCACTGCCTCACCTGGATTGGTGGAAAACGAGAGGTAGAGCTGGGTATCATCATCGTACTGATGATTCCGCAGCCCACACCTCCTGATGACCTCTCCCAGCGGTTTCATGTAGAAGTTAAAAAGCAAAGGGGACAAAATGGACCCCTGCGGAACTCCATGGCATAGCTGCCATGGTGCAGATCCATAGTCCCCCAGCACCACCTTCTGGAATCGGCCGTTGAGATAGGCGTGGAACCACTGCAAAGCAGTGCCTCTGACCCCCAATCCCACTAGCCTATCCAGAAGGATACCATGGTTGATGGTATCGAATGCCGCTGAGAGGTCCAGGAGAACCAACAGGGACACACTCCCCCTGTCTTTTTCCCTGCACAGGTCATCAAGGCAGACCAAGGCAGATTCAGTACTGTACCCGGGTCTGAAGCCGGACTGAAATGGGTCCAGATAATCAGTTTCATCCAAGAGAGCTTGGAGTTGTCCCGCCACCACTCGCTCCAACACCTTGCCCAGAAATGGGACGTTGGCCACAGGTCTATAGTTAGTGGCCATCTCTGGATCCAGTGACGCCTTCTTCAGGACCAGTCGGACTACCACCTCCTTTAAAGGGGCAGGTACCCAGCCCTCCCTCAGAGAGGCGTTAACCACTTCCAAGATCCAGGTCCCAATCCCGTGCTTGGCCTTGTTAATTAGCCAAGATGGGCAAGGGTCCAATAGGCAGGTGGTGGGACGTTCTCGTCCACGCACCTTGTCCACATCATCAGACCAGGTTATCTTGGAGTTAAGGGTGGGCTGGCCCTGCAGATGTTCCATGAACATCTCACACTCACATCTGCATCTGCATTCGCCATTTCAGGTAATGAATTTGTCTCATGGACCTCTCCTTTGGGCTGGGCTACAGGTGTGTTCTTCAGTGTAGGTGTGGCCAGCTGCAACCCAGCTTACATCTCCAGGTTCCCCATACATAAGTGTGGCAGTGGTATTTTATAATAAAGGAAAGCGTTAATGATCAGTCAGGTGCGGGGAGTGGAAGTCCTTGAGGGCAAATATTTTTCTATGTCAAACAAACCAATGAAAAACTGACCACTGGAAAGAACAGCCAGGTGATGGAAAGGATTATCTGCTACTCTTCTGTTCCATGTTTGTGGGTAGTAATATTCAAAAATGCCCTGAAAACCTTTGTTAGCTTGATCAAATTTTCTTCCAATTTTCTTCTCTTTATATATTTTACAATAGAATAAAAATTTGCTTTATATAAGCCATGGCTTAGGAGAATATATTACAACAATCAAGAGAACCTGTAAAACTAATTTGACATCAAAATGTGTAATTGTATATCCAATTTCTAATTCCAATGGGATATTTGCTAGTCACATCACAATACTTTTATTTTTCCTTGAGTTAGTTTGCTGGAGGAATATCTCCCAATTTTCTATGAATTTTACTTTAGAAGAAAGTCTTAGTGGCAACTGGGTCAGCCCTTATAATCTGCATTGTTAATGTACCATTGTATCTTTTCTAGCACAACAATTTATCATACTAGGCAAGAATTTTTCTAGGACAGGTGTTTAAGAATCCAGAATAAAACAATTAAACTGTATTGTGCTGTAAAAACTAAAGTTTTAAAAGCTCACCAGTCCCATTTCAGGGCAGATGATAGTGATAAACATTTATCTATTGGTGATGCACAATTCATAATATGCAACACAACTTAGAAACAAAGAAACAAAGAAACAGAGCGAGTCAGAAGGGGCCTCCCAGGCCATCTAGTCTGAGTTCCGGCACCAGCCAGTTCCGCTCACGACATGCCCACCATGTCCAGCCTATCCTTGAACACCCACACCGATGGGGCCTCAACGACCTCTCGTGGAAGCCCATTGCACACGCTCGGAGACCCGACTGTCAGGAAGTGCTTCCTGGCATTCAAATGGAACCTTGGCTCCCTGAGCTTTGCTCCATTGGAGCGCGTTCTGCCTTCCTCTGCAGGGGAGAACAGGTCACTACCCATCTCCATGTGACATCCCCTCACATACCTGTATGTCGCCAACATATCCCCTCTGAGTCTCTTCTTCTCCAGGCTGAAGAGACCCAGTTCCCTCAGTCTTGACTCATATGGCATCCCCTGCAAACTGGCCACCAACCTTGTGGCCCTACGCTGCACTGACTCCAACCTGGCTATATCCTTTCTGTAATGAGGGGCCCAAAACTGAACGCAATACTCCAATTGCAGGCGCACCAGAGTCGTGTAGAGTGGTAGTAATACCTCTCTTGATCTAGAAGCCACACTTCTGGCTATGCAACCAAGGGTGGCGTTTGCCCTCTTGACCACCGCATCATGCTGCTGACTCATGTTTAGCCTGCAGTCAACCAGCACCCCGAGGTCCCTTTCACAAGTGCTGCTCTCCAGCCACTTGTCACCTAACCTGTACTTATGACAGCTATTCCTATGCCCCAAGTGCAAGACGTTGCACTTATCCACATTGAACACCATCCTGTTGTCTCCTGCCCACTTCCATAGTCTGTCCAGATCCTTTTGGATCTGGAGTACCTGCTCCTCAGTTGTGGCCAGTGCTCCAGTTTTAGTGTCGTCTGCGAATTTGATCAGCGGACTGTTCACCCCTTCTTCCATGTTGTTAATGAAAAGATTAAACAGGATCGGCCCCAGGACAGAGCCCTGGGGGACCCCGCTTGTCACTGGCTGCCATTCCGATGATTCCCCGTTAATGGTTACCTTCTGCTTTCAGTCAGTCAACCATGCCCTAATCCACCGGACAGTGCTTTGCTGTATCCCAAAACTCCTCAGTTTCTCCACCAGGATATCATGGGGCACTTTGTCAAAGGCCTTGCTGAAATCCAGGTATACCACATCCACTGCATCCCCTCCATCTAGCCATCTTGAAACCTTGTCATAGAATTCCACATGGTTTGTCTGGCAGGACCTGTTTTTGCGGAAGCCATGTTGTGCGGCTGTCAGCCTCCCTTCCCTATCTGGCATCACTAGAACTCTCTCTATTATGAGCCTTTCCATTGTTTTTCCTACAATGGACGTAAGGCTAACCAGTCTATAATTCCCCATGTCCTTTCTACTACCCTTTTTGAAAATTGGGACCACTGATGCTACCCTCCAGTCCTCTGGAACTTCACCCGTTCTCCACGAGGTCTCAAAAATGGAGGTCAACGGATGTGAGAGAATCCCTGCCAAATCTCTAAGTACTCTTGGGTGTAATCCGTCAGGGCCTGACGCCTTTGTAATGTCCAATGCCCTGAGGATCCCTCGACTTCAAGGAGGGTGACTCTAATCTGTCCCCAGCCTCATCTAATCTCCTATGTGGATATCCCCCATCCTACTTTGGGGAGAATACAGACGCAAAATAATTTAGCATCTGTGCCTGTTCCCTCATATCAGTCACTGGATCTCCTTCTGCCTTATTTAGTGGTCCCACCACTTGTCTCCCCTTCCTCTTCCTATTTACATGCTGAAAGAAGCCCTTTTTGTTGCTCTTGATATTCTTGGCAAGTCTCAGCTCGTAATCAGGCTTAGCCTTGCGAAGAATCCTTCAGCAACTGGCCTCCTCCTCCCAGTATATCCTTTAGTCTATTTCCCCCAGTACCCATTTCCTACAGAGGTTCCTCTTTCGTCTAATCCCTTTAACCACCTCCTTTTGCATCCATGGCGGCACTCTCCTCTGCCTCCCCACCTTACTAACTAGAGGTATTGTCAAGTCTTGTGCCTCCAAAACCTCCCTTTTGAGTGCTATTCACCCCTCCTCAACTTGCTTATCTTCCAGTAATGTATCCCAGGAGACTTTCCCCAGTCTGGCCTGCAGTTGGCCAAAGTTGGCCCTCTTGAAGTCCCAGCTGCTAGTGCTCGACCTGCTGCATGTCCCCAGTCCCCTGATCTCAAAGCAAAGTATGGAGTGATCACTCGCATCCAGAGCTCCCCTAATCTGTACTTCATCTATCAGCTCCTCCCTATTGGTCAAGACCAAGTCAAGGATGTTTCCCCCCCCCCTCGTCTCCTCTCGGATGCTTTGTGTGAAAAACCCTCCCTCTATAGCTTCTAGGAAGCGACGTGACCTTGCTGTCACCGCCGAGTGAGTCTTCCAAGTAATATCCGGGAGATTGAAATCTCCCATAATTACTGTGTCTCTGCCCGGAGATATCCTTAGAATCTGGCCTGTCAGGACATCATCCAGGGTCTCAAGTTGATCTGGAGGGTGATAACATGCCCCCACTGTCAGGTCTCTTTCCCTTCCTGTCCTTTCTAAACAGGTGATACCCTTCTATGTTCACATTCCAGACGTCCCTTTCATCCCACCAAGTTTATGTGATTCCCACCAGGTCATACCCTCCTATTCTCAGGAGAGCTTCAAGCTCTTCCTGCTTATTACCCATGCTCCTAGCATTGGTGTACATGCACCTCAACTCCTTCCCACCATTTCCTTTCCTTGGAGTTCCCAGCCTCCTCCTTCCTCCCATCCTCCCTGATACCTGGCCCCTCTCTGTAGGAGTCCTGTCAGTCCCTGCAGTATCTCTAAAACCCTGCTCCCAGAGACGTGATCCTCCCCCACACTTGTCCAGTGCAGACACATTACTGGGGGTCCTGAACCCCCCCCCCCCGGCTCAGTTTAAAGTCTTCCGGATGAAGCTCGCTAGAGCATCTCCAAAGGACCTTTTCCCCATCCTCGTGAGATGTAACCTGTCCCTTGCCAGAAGTCCATTGGCAAGAAAACGAGTGCTGTGGTCAACTAACCCAAACTGTTTCTTCTGGCACCACACCCTAAGCCAGTCGTTCACCTCGGAGGCCCTCCTGTCCCTTCCTGTCCCATTCCTCGGACAGTTAAGATTGATGAGAAGGCCACTTGGGCCTTCAGCTCCCTGATTTTCCTCCCCAAGGCCTCAAAGTCCCTGGTGGTCCCAACCACACCCTGCCTGGCCACATCGTTTGTGCCCACATGGATCACCAGGAGCAGCTGGTGACCCCCAGAGCGAACAAGACGCTCCACTCTGTCCTTCACATGCTGGATGCGTGTGCCCGGCAGGCAGCAAACCTCCCTTGTCTCCAGGTTGGGGCAGCACACTGCCGCCTCAGTGCCCCTCAGCAGGGAGTCCCAAACAACAATCACCCGCTGCTGTGTCTTCCTGGTGCTGGTGGGCAGCCGTGCCCTGGCCCTTGCCTCTCCCGCAGCGGCCCCCTTGCCGCCTGATGTCCCAGGCTGGGGATCCTGCTGGTCCCCCGAGGCCTCATCAGCCCCAACTTGCTTAATTGGGCTACAAAATGGCAGCACATTGTATGCCTGTACAAGTAGATAGATACCAAATTAAATTTTACTTCAATGAAATGCTATTGAGTCATACATACTGCTTCACTGCGGTCTAGTTACAACTTTATTTTGCATCAAGTCATCTTTGATCTATAGATGACTGAGAAGGATTTCATTACCATGTACATTTAATGAGCTTATTACACAAAGTGGCAGACTGTTGAGATGCATTTGTGTAATCTCAAAACTAAAAGAGCCAAAGCTTTTTGACATTGGGAGTCGGGGTGGGGGGGGAACTCTGGCGGAAATGGCTGTGGCCATGCTTACTACGTGGCTTTGCCATGCAACTGGGGCATGTTGTGTGACATGGAAAATCATAGGGCAATATTGTCAGTGAAGTGACAAATGAATGGAAACATTGACTCTTAATTGCTTATCCTTTACACTTTTCCATGTGTACTGAATTTAGTATCATAATTTTCTATTACCTACTACTTCATTTCTCTGTACTTAATAACTTGCTAGTGAATGTATAAAATGATTCCATTTAAAACTGCTGTGAGCAGGAAGGGAAGAGATTATATGGAGCTCTGTCTATAGTGGTACATTCATATTGGCTCTCATACATAAAAGTCAGTTTATGTGGCAATCTTGCAATATTAGACATGGATATATGAACCTTGCCAAAGCTCTCCCTCACCCTATTTACTATTGTTCTTGGATGAACTGGGATTAGTTCCTTGGCACATCAAAATACCTAGAGATCTGGTAACCATGAGTAACCAAAAGCTGAAGTGTGGTTGGTTAATTATCTATTCATTCTCTTCGTTCAAAGTCTATCAACCAAGGTCCATGGCTAACACTGGTCTTTTTATTCATCTGAACTGGACTTCCCTGGGTAATTGCTGAACCCGACCAAACATGGATCACAAGCAATACAGAGTATATGAGCAGAACAAGTACAGAAGGAAACAAAGGCGGGATTTAGAGCTTTGTCAGAGGAAGTCTCACAAATCCTAAATGAAATTGATTTGAAGAAATCTGTGCTCTATGTGGGCTGTGACTAACCACTGTGTCAGACCAGGACCGTGGAGACCAGGATGTGGATTCATACTCAGCCACGAAGCTGATGGGGTGACTATGTACCAATCTCTATTGCTCCGAGCACAGGGTTGTTGTCATAATATACTGGAAGCACCACGAAGGGGGAAATACTTCCTATTTCTTAGAAGAAACAGGATAGAAATGTTCCTCAAACCTTTCCCTAATGTAAGAAAGTCCATCCTCCTGGCAGAATTTTCTTCTTAGGTGAACCTAGCAATACACACTCCATCATAGTAAGATTATGGCTGACAGTTTGCATTCATGCTGCCTCGCTTTTGTGTGGCAAAGCAGACAGGCTTTTGTTCCTGTTGTATTGCTGCTCCTACTAGGTTTGAGACATTGACATGTTCATTATTTGTACACACACACACACACACACACACACACACACATATTCATTCATTCTATGGAAAGTAGTGGGATTTACAGAATGATAGAAAAAAGTTTTATCTTGTTTCCTATGAAACAGTTTAGAAAAGCAGTGTTCTTAAGCAGAAATCTGTAACTAGAAAAATGCTGAATCTTCATCAGTTAGAGGATCCAAATATTTGACTTGTTGCATAACCAAACACATCAGTTTGATTTATTCCACCTTACATTTGTGGTGCCTGATCCATTTGAACGAATGACCACCCTTTCCTGTCTCAAGCCCCATTGCTGGCTAGCTCCAGAGGTGGCCCTCTGATGAAACAGAGTGACGTATCCACCTCACATGGCAGGTTAATGGCCACCAGTGCAGCTTTCTGGCAATCTGGGCAGGATGATCGACAGTGTGGTTGGGAGAGCGGCCTTTCTGCTGAGCTACAGTATGTCAGCCATGCCAAGTGCCTAGAGCATCCCATCCATGTGCACATGCCTGGCTCTCAGGGGTTCTGCCTTGGAGCCGGACATTAGGGGAAGGGGTAACCCTAGAGATCCCCTGTACTGTGGGGAGGCATATGTGAAATGGCAAATCTCAAGTTCACTGAAGCTCTCCAGATGTCTCAAAATCTTGGTTTCTACTCCCACAAACCAGTTTCTTTCAGAGTATAGAACATGTGTCAGCCCTATGGCCAACCATTGGTCCATCTTGCTCAGCATTGTCAACACTGACTGGAAGCAGCTCTTCAGGGGATGCCTGTGGTTGAACATGGAAACTTTGGTATTTAACTTGTCTATATTATTAATGTTGCAGAGAAAGGGAGAGAAAGACAGTGAGAGATGAGCCATTTAAAGTTCAGACTGCATTCAACTGCACGTCATTTCTAGATGGTTCTAACCTGCCCTTCTACCATTCTGCTATTTAAAATGCTTCCCAGTGAAATAGGATTCTTCTAGTCATTAAGTCCCATTAGAGGATACTTCTGTACTTGTTCCATGCAAGAGCAGATGCTAGGCAAAGAGATCAGCTTTTTCTTTTCAACAAGCAGACTTCTAGTCCTTAAGGTTGCAAATGTACCGCAGTTCCATGAAATATGTACTGCAATTCCATGCACACTTTCTTGACAAAAAGATCCATTCCACTGAGAAAACTACTCAGAATTACTCAGTGAATTTCTCAGAATCACTTCTGAATAAATTCACATCGGGCCAGGTTACAAATTTTAAAGTGAAAGAGTAAGGTTTCTTAAAATCTAGGCAACTGAGGGGGATGTAGAACAGAAATTTCACAGGTCAGGATATGGAAAAACAGCAACCAGTGTAAGACCTGCATAGTTCTTTACTGTGCTACATTGCCAATAAGGAAGCAGCACAGTGTTGTATTAAGTTTGTTTACATAGCCAGTGGACTCGATTATATGCTTATAATAAGCTGCTGCCAGTTAATACACAAATCCTTTGTTCACATATTAGCCTGGGCCAAAAATTATTCTCGAACTACTCCCAGTCATTCCGCATTTGCAAATTTTCGGCTGTGGTTTAAGATTATGTCAGTTCCAAAAATAAGTGACAGGTGTCTACAGCTGGAACATCAGGACCGAGGATGAAGGAAATGGATGCAGGTGAGATGCAATAAGGTCAGTGGCAAAGATCAGAGTCAAGAACCCAAGGCTGTCACCGTGAAAGCCACGTTACTGTGGCAAATCCACGAAATGCAGGGAAACCTTTCTATAAAGCCTTCTTTTGCTCCTAACTATGTTGCATGAAAGGCTCTGATGCTTGCAAGTGCCTGCAAGGTCCTACTGATCCCAGTCTTGCAGAGACTTGCAGAGATCCACCATGTCTTTTGGAAACACAGCAGTGGGGTAGCTCTGTTGCTCTTGCAGAACCTGACAAGGAGACTGCCACTTCCCCACTTTCCTTCTCCTCCTCATTCTGTGTCTAAGTCATGCAAGGAAATTGGTACTGTAACTGCAATGCAGAAACTCAGTATAAATAGCACAAGATGTCATACACAGCAAAATCCAAACTCTGTGTAATAGTTGCAGTACTGTGTCACTGAATGTGACTCAGAACCATAAAAGTACAAAGGAGGGAAATAGCCACTTTCATAACTATGGTATCCTGTCTTCCCAGACTCACTTTTATTATACAAATCCATAGCAGCTGGTCCCCAGGGGAAAGGAGGTACGTTAGCATCCTTTTCTCCCAAGGTGGTTCAATACAGAAGTGGTTCCTATCCTACATTACTGCAGTTCAGCAAATACATATGTAGACTCAAAGTCAGATGAATGCATAGAGGCTGGAGTCAAAGTGTGAAGAAATGCCTGTTTGTAATGTATTGTTCTGGTTTACTTTGTGTAGGCTCTGTGAAGGTGCAATGTACAGCAATAAGCTTTGCTCTGCTATGGGCAAAGTCCTATGTTAGGAGTTGCTTAGCAACTGATTGGCTGGGGATTCTGAAGGGGAAGAGGCAGACAATTGCTTTGTCAGATGAGGCCTGGATCAGGTAACGTCAGTGCTGGTTAGCTGGGGATTCTAGCTAGGTGGGGGGGGGGAGTTGGGAAATGATAGTTGAAGTATAGCAGTTGACAAGAGTCGGTGATAGCTAATCTGTGCTATAGGGCAGGAGAAGGTCAGAGGGTTGGTGTTGGTGTTTCAGAAGGACTCGGGGGGAAAAAGGAAAAGCGATTCAGGACTAGGGATCAGGTGGCTGTGTTATGCCAAGAGGTTGCTCTGAAATGTTGGCAGAAGTAGAGGTAGTAAACCAGGATGTGCCAGCAGCTCAGAGAAACCATCCAAGTAGCTAGCAAGACAACTGGCTGAGCTGAGCTATCTGGAAGGCTGTATCCAGAAGGTGGGCCTCGTTGCAAGGATAATTCAGTGGAATGGCTTAGGGTATGTGGCCTGAAGTGGAGTGAGAGCCTTGCAGCAGCAAGTTCTTGAGTCTTGAAGAAATGTCATTAAGTAGACTGTTGAAAATCTCAAAATAAGTATTCGTAATCCCTTAAATGCAAACTATCCCTTTAACAAATTACTTATTGAGTCATTCATCTTGCCTCTTGTATTGGTGCCCATCACATGCCTAAGACTTTTATACTTTGCTAGGAGGTTTTAATGCATCCTAACAGAATTGTTGGCATCAGGAAAGGGTCATTTTATGGAACTCTGAGTTCTGGTAGCTAAGAGTGTTTTAGGGCTATAAATATATGCATTTGCTATGACTGAGAAACCCTAACAGAAATCATCCATACAGGGCTCACAGGACTGATCCTAAGCCCATGTTCTTTCTACCCTTTCTCACAACTCTATGAATTATCAACCTCGAACTTTAACATGATTATTCTATTTTCACTATATGCATTGGGAATGATTACATGTTTTAAAATAAATAAAAAAATCACAGGAGACAACACATATATATGATCAGACCAAAAACCTATTCATTGTCTTGTTACTCACAACGGCTACCAGGCACACAATTGTGACAAAAGGGCAATGGTTGTTTCCCAGCAGTTATTTTTCAGATGGTGTGCAGCATCTCATCCTGTACTAGTAGCCATTACTAGTAACTATCAACTAACTCATCCTTCCTGAATGTGTGATGCTTTTTACAACAACCAAAGTTGGTGGCCATCACCATGTCTTGTGGTTCAGAACTCCCTATTCTAACTATGTACTGTTTGAAGAAGTTCATTCTTTTTCTGTCCTGAATTCAGCTCCACTGAATGTCTCCTTATTCCAACATTAAGAGAGGAGAAAAGGTATTATGAAGAAACAGTATGAAGATTACTGTTTACAGATTAGATAGATAGATAGATAGATAGATAGATAGATATGGGGGAGGGGAGAGAGAGCGAAAGAGAGGAAATGTAGGAACACACAGTTTACACTTATCAACTCTGTATGGAAGAGTATAGAAGGAAGGGCCTTTGTTTGTTTAAATAAGAAATTGGGACAACAAAAATGATGAAGAAAACATCATTTTTGAAACTGGGAAAAGGCAGGATGAAATCCCAAAGTCTAGCAATAACTAATTTCATCCAACGTCCTTACTTTTCCTTCTGAACATTCATTTCTTCTTTTACATCAGCTAGATTGGCAAGAGTGACATACAGTAAAGTCATGCAAGCTTTCAGACTTGAAATAAAGCATATACCAAACCTCCTGAAAATGATCATGACGGCCAGTGAAGTGGGATGCTTCTTCTGCATTGTCGCTGCTGCAAAGCAGCCATCCTCCCTTGGTTCCCACCCAGAATAATAAACTGACTGGACTTGCCATTGGCTTTTATTATCTCACAACACTGCAGTGACTTTCAGGCTACCTGAAACCATGGTCCACAAAGTTTTGAAATAAAAAATATGCATTTCATTTTGAAAAGCAAAACTTAATGATGGAGCTCATGTTGCAGGCTTGTTGGTTTGGGAACAAGTCTCATCAGACTCTTCCACATAGGCCCAGAGCCATTCCATGTTCAGGGGTAAAAGTAATCACTTCCTTCTGAGATTGTTTACATTTTAGGGCTACGGAAGTAACACACATAAAGTTGTGTAGGTCTTCATGAGGCCGACATACTTCCATCACTCCTGTGACGCAATGAGGCACTTGTGGGCTTCTCAACATTTTTACTGCTTGTGCTTCTATGCCTTCAATGAGCCAGTCAATAGAATATAGCAGGCAAATCTATTCTATATCAGGGAAAGTGAGTCGCCTGCTTAACGCTGCTTTTTAAATGCAGAATTGCAAGGACAGTAAAAACAACAAGAAACTAAATAGTTCTACCTGTTATTCAGGGAATGGGAAAGGGGATAAACATGAGTCCGGGCTTCTTGGTTTTTTATTTACCGATTACATACAAATCCTGTTTTTCTTCCAAGGAGCACAGAGTGTCATAAACAACCCACCTCCTCTCTGTTTTTTCCTCACAACCATCTTATGAGTTGGATCAGTGAATAAGTGTTTGGATTCCTCTCAGGTGATTTGGGTTATAGGTAGAGATTTGCTCCTTTGAGTAGAACTCCTTAAGATGGAAAAATCTTCTGACATGCAAAACTAGTAAACAGAAAGAAAGTGGGCAGGGGGGCGGCAGGATTCTTCTTCGTGGCATACAGACTTCTTTTGTGTAAAGAAACTTGTGTGCATGTATTCCTTAAAGTGCTTTAATTAGGTCGGCAGCACCTTTGAAATGTCAGGTAGTGGGAATAATCACAGAAGCTGTCCCAAGTAGACATTATCCAGCAAATCCTGCAACAAATGTTCTGTTTGGATGTCACTGCCACAAATAATTTTAATGTTGCATTGCATACCACCTTAGAAACTCATCAGATAGCTGAACTGCAGCATAATGTGTTTTGCTATGGTCTAATGAAATCTCATATCTGTTATATTGTTTCTTATCCTAAGTGTCTTAATAGCTCACCATGATTGCTTGTTTCCACATTTGCCTTCTTTCCCCTATTTCTAGTAAGAAACAGCATCATCTGAACCCCACATGAATCCTTCCCTTTACTGCCAGGTAATAGCCAAAATCTATCTCCAGCGCTTTTTATTTTGACTATTTATCATTCAAATGATAGGATTTGGAGTCAAATGCACCACTGATGGATCCCTTCCAGGGATAACTATTGGGTACTTTAAGTCTGTGGATAATTTTCTGATTCCACATCTCTATCAAGAGTTCTCCCCTGTGAGGTTTAATTTCATATTCCTGGCTGTTCTGCTTACAGAACAAATAACTTTGCTGGTGTATAGAGTATATATAAAGTCAGAGATTCTATTTCAGGTTTCAGAGAGAGGACCACATTGCAAATTTAGAAATGGGGTTAGAGCTGGGCAAATAATTGGTAATTATTCATTAACTTCAGATCTTCTTTCATTGCTTTGAGGAAGAGTATGAAATCCCCATGCCACCTTGGCTCATTATATTTGAGCTGAACCAGAATAGAACTGTGCATAACAAATGACTTACATTGCTGCCGATATGAAGGTGGTATCTACCTCATTTCATCTTAGGGTGGGTTCTGCATATCACTCAGTTGATGTATCTAGCAGGCTTGCCAGCTTTTTTCACCAGCCCTTGGTCTGCAGATATTAGCAGGTAATAATGCTTTTCATGCAAAGCTTCAGCCAGGGCAGGATGGGGCAGTTGTTGAAGTCATGAGGCCACACTGGCTCCCCTAAACCCTAGAAGGATGTATCACTCCCCCGGCACAGAGCCTGCTGCAAGCAGAAGTGGCTGGGTGGTTGTATTCCTAGCAGAACTTCAGGCTGTGGGAAGTCACTTCTTCCCTCTGTGCCTTATTTCCCAGCAGCCTCACTGGAAATCCATTTGCGTAGCAATGGGGAATCCCATAAGAGCCACAGAACACCTCCTGGGGGGCCAAGATGGCCCATGGGCCATGTGTTACCCACCCCTGACCTATGGAGGTCTGCAGAACCCATTCCATTTTTAAAGGCCAGGCCAGGTTTATTATAGCAACCTGGCAACCCTATGGGTTATGAGTTATTTAGCATGCTTCACACATATATGATCATCATTCAATTATTTAAACAGATGAATGGCTGTTTGCTTGTTGCTGAAAGATCATTGAATAGCCTGTGTGGTAAAGATAATATGTTTCAGCTGAGAAAGTTCACACATTCAGTTGGAAGCCCTAAAGTGGAGAGCAATCGGGTATATAAATATGCATGTGCTTGCGAATCAGTTGGTGACTCACAACTAAAATGCATGTTAGACTGAAAAAGAAAACAACTGCTCCCTGTCTTCTCCAGGCAGCACTGCTGGTTCTGAAATGCTGGGAATTGTAACATTAGCTTCAAATCGATGGTGCAACTTCACTGAAAACTACTGTATTTGAGGTGATATTGCTTGTCCTGTGCCAGCCATTGCTTAACATTGCAATCCAGCACAGAGTGGATTACCTACAGGTCCCAATTTGTGTGTGTGAAAGTAAAATTACATGCAACTATTTTGAGGCTTTTCTGATAAAACATTCAGCTATGTCTTTCTGCAGTTTATTTTATGAAGAATAAACCAAGAATGTTTATGCATGAGATTTTGTCAGCCCAAAACAACTGATAAATAGTATAATCGATAATTCAAAATGCTGACCCTTCTCATAATTCTGGTTAATTTGGGATATCTCTTCACAGTATAATATTACCCAGAAGCATTTTCCACCTTTCATAAATGAGATTTTGCTGACACAGACATGATGCATCTTGGATTCATTCTTGAAACATCTCAATTTCACCTTTTCCACAACTTTGTTCTGCTCTACTTGTAGTCCTATAGCATATAAAATTTTCTGGCACGCTTCTACTTTTGAATGGCTTCTACAGCAAGAAATGTTGACATCGCTATTTATAACATCTTACAAGGAAAGAGATGGGCATGTATTTATTGCCCTTAATCCCACAAGGAACAAGAGTTCTACTAACTTATAAATCTCTAGGTTAAGAATGGATTGATCTGATCTGAACAAACAGCAACAAAATGAGAATTCCTGTAAACCACCAATATGTTTAAAGTTGCCAGTAGGTAATAATTTATTTTGTTTCTATCCCAGCCTTATAGACTAAATACTTCATTCTTTTTAAGAAAATGTATATCCTTTTGGTGCCCATTCCTCTCTTCTAAGTGTTAATGATCTACAGTAGATCTCTAATGATGAGGAAGATAAATGCTGGTTATGATCTCTTATGTCAAAAGTAGATGGACTTCAAAATTGTCATATCCCTTACTTCCTTCCTTGATTTGATTTCTATACCTCCCATTAACCAAGACAATTCTCTGGTCCACAAAATTGAAAAACATAAACAAACACAATATCCAACAACAAATCAATAATACACCAATAAAATAACAATAAAATAGCAACAATGAGCCTCTAACATCTGCACTCATTAGTCCAATGGTATATCAGCAATAAATCCTATTAAACGCAGTATAAACAAGATAAAATGACTGCTATAAAAAGATTTTTTAAAATTATTCAATTGTTAACGTATTGGGTAAAGTAAAAGGTTTTTATCTGGTGCCAAAATAGATAAAGAGTGGGCACTGGGCACACCTCTTTTACTGGAAGGTGAAGCACAGTAGTGCTTGTACATAAATGTAGACTCTGGCCTTGCTGGTCCTAAGATGTGTCTTTGGATGCCCAATAATAGACAACTTTTTCTCACTTTCCCCTCCAACTCCACTCCCGGCTTAACAACTGCTTCTACAGTGCCACAGCAAAAAAACTGCAGACCAAGCCTGACAAAAACAAACATTTCCTGAGTTCACCTTTAAACTCATGTAAGTAACAGTGCTATCATGGCTACAAAAATAAAATGCGGTTTGCCTCTTCTGCCTTCTTGAGCTGCTGTTGTCTGACTAGTCATCCCCCACCCCCCACGGCTGCAGTGCCATGGACTTTGGCCCCCAAACTCCAGGTCCAGCTCTCCCGTTGCCTAAGAGACACCTACATACCCCAGCCAGCTGCAAAGGACAAGCATGCATTTGGAATTAAAGATCGAGGTCCGGCTAGGCAGCCATTGAGTCCAACATTTATGCTGCGTACCAGAACTGAACCAGGCTCTCAGACTTCATTCAAATCTGTTTCAGGTTACCCCAAGTATTGTTCATTTCTGCAGCCTAATATCCCACCTACATTAGGCTCCTGAATATATACGGACAATTGGGAATTGAAAACCCTTGCTGCTTAATGCCGCTTACCCAACACTTTCCTATTAAATCCAAATCTGCCTTCTGCCTGCTGCTACCCAAAGCCTCATGCCTTGTGTGATATTGAAGTGGTCCGTCCACATGTAGCTTCTTGCTTAAAATGGTAGAAGATGTACGCATTTTGTGGCATGTTGTCTCACAGCGACCATTTCATATCGAGAGAAGCTGAGTCTCAAAATGAATAAACATCTGCTTTCACAGCAAATAACCAGGCTAGTGCCTTTGAAGGATATTTGGTTCTACCTTGCATGGATATGGTGTCTTCAAACATACTTGATGCAACAGTAATATGATCTAGTTTCAGACAATCCAGAGGGCAATTGTTAGAAAATATTTCTTTACGGCTGCAGTCCTTTATCCACTTACATGGGAGGATGTCTCATTAAGCGCAATGAAACTTACTTCTGAGTAGACATGAGTAGGATTGCAATGTGAACATGTGTTATCCTTGTTGGGTTTTACAGAAGCAGCTGACCATGTGTGATGCTCAGTTCTGCACAAAAAAGAGCACAAGCAATTTTTTAGCATCCCAGAGAGTTTCATAATGAGGCATTTAACATTTTTTGGTTTTAGAGCACCAGGGGATGGATGATTTGCATTATAAAACTAGAAGTCATTCCCGTACATGCAGGTCTCTGCCCTTTTCTGAAGCTACCAGCTCATTGCTTTTCTGCATGACCAGCAATGACCCTAGACCAGAACTCTTGGGAATGCTACCTGCAGTAAGACCTACCTTGTCTGGCAAAAAGAAAATTATTTTTCCCCTCCATAAACTACTTTAACTGGGCTGTCTAAAGAAGAGGATTTTTAAAACTCTCCGGCAGATTCCAAGAATGGTCTGGAGTGATAAAATGTTTCTAATTTTATTTTAAAATTAAAATAGAACTGCATGATCTAATTAGCTGACTCCTCTTTGTCAATATTTCATCCTATGAAGTTGGTGTATTTTGAGAGCTGAGCACAAGCCATGGCAGCATATTGTTTGATAACACTGTAAATCTTATTTATGAGAAATAGCCTCATTATCTTAAGAGGAACATTGTTTGGCTATTAGTTATAAAAGTGGCCTGATTTTTTTTTTTTTTTTTATGGATGTGAAGGTGAATAGACCTGGCTTTCTGCCACAGCGTTGGAAAGGCTTCCTGTTCTGGAGCAGCTGGTCCATGTCATCATTTCAGGCGTACTTCAGTGCTCAATGTCAAGACCGGCTCTGTTTCCAAATGATACTTAAGGCTGGGGAAAGGCCAGGCAGCAATTATCTACGGCATAGCTTAATATATTTGAGGCATCTCAACAAGCCTCTAAGTAATTCATTTGGATGCTGTGAATCGTCTCTTCAAACTATCCCATGGCATGTCACCACCTTGAAATAACAGGAGCGCATGTATGGCAGCTCAGGAGAATCCCGTGCCAGTGCAAGGCACATGGCTTAGTGTACCACCTTCTGCTCTACAGTTCAGGCTCCTGTGCAGTTGTGGATAAGCGGCTACAACAGGAGCTTGCAAGGGTTTCAACAAGTTGCCCATACCATTATGAATTGCTCTCGGAGCTCGTCATACATGGCATGACACAGCAAAACAACTTGAGATAATGCTGTAAATAACCAGGAATGCATTCATCTACTTATAAATGTCACACTATATATACATATAATCAAGCAGTGCTCTTGCAACATAAGAAGCTATTGTGTCAGGCCACCTAGCTTAGCATTGTTGATGTTGACTGGCAGCAGATCTCTGGGACTTCAGGCAGGTGTATTTTTCAGAGCCTTACCTGGAGATGCTGGTGATTGAACCTGGGGCCTTGAACATGCAAAGCATGTACTCTGACACTGGCCTGTGGTCCTTCCTATTATTTGCCTGTGACATCTTGCCCTTGGCGTTATTTGGAGACCATAAGAAAATGATGTGCTGTCAAATCCTGCCTAAAAGGAGCATGTGCTTTTAGATACTCAAAATTCAAGCACTTCAAATCTGTAGTGAATTGTAAGGCTGAAAGGAGAAATTCTGCCCTGAAGTATTGCTGCTGAAAAAATAATCCGTATGTTTTAGTGGTGGGGTGGGTTCTCCCCCATTTTGGGGCATTTTCAGTGTCATGACACATTTGCTCCAGCATCTCCACATGAAAGAAAAGTATGGGCAAATCAAATGGAGCCACACATGAAAAGCAAATTCCCTGTGTGGTTTCATGAAATGGCCCATGTGCTCTCTGAATGAGTACATATATACCCTAAGCATCAAGTTACTGATTTGTTGTGCAAATAGACAGTAAGAAAAAGCTATGTCTTAAGACCAAATGAATCAAAAGGGGGATTTGAGAGAGAGCCATACATCATATTCCTATATCTGTGCATGTGCTATTGGAAATTCAGTAAGCAGCAAAATTCCATCTAGGTTTTCTATCAAGCACCCAATTTGCATGAAAGGTACAAGCATATCTTCGTAGCAGAAAAGTGGGTGATTTGCATTTGGATCCTTTAAATATAAGACATTTAGACAACAAGCAGTGGGAACATTGGCTTCCAGTATCAATCATTCCTAGTTAAATCTGTAGTTAAATCTGTGTCACTGCTTGCATGATGCACCAAATCTGATATCCTTACACTTGTGTTTTCACAGAAATATATATCTCACCTCTCAGTCTGGAAATAGCTCTTTTGAAAAAAATAAGTCATAATCAACTGTTCGTCCTCTTATGCTGGTTTTTTACAAACAAGGTATACTCAAAAGACATGTTCTTAGGTGGTCCCACTTTGTCTACGAGTACACAAAAAGATAGGCAGGAAGAAATTCTAAGGAAAGACTAGGACATTTGTCCCAATAGGAATGTCTTCACACAAGATAGGAAGTTAAGGTACTCATGCAGGTCTCTATCAGTCTATTCCATTCCCATGGACTTCCATTCCCATGAACTGGCTGATGCCAACTTGGGCTGAAGGACCTGGATGTCTGAAAGACTGCACAGACTGTAATCCAGTGCTGTAGAATGTGCTTCAGTCCAAGAACCCAATTCTTGCTCAAATTCCAAAGGCTACATTCCAATAGTAGACAAGGCAAGGTCAAATGCCAGAACCAAAAGGGGCAAGAACAAACTATCTAAGTTATTGTTATCACAGCTTACCGCCAGGAACTGCACCTTGGGTGGGGCATTTCAACTTCTTTATAATGGAGAGAAACTGCACAAAGTTCAGAAAAGCACCAGACAATTGGTTGTCAGGAAGTTCACTGTGGTCAAGCAAAATCAGGAAAAGGGGGATGGGGCGAGTGTAAGTATTGTGATCTCTATGGGACCCCAGGGGGGTTTGGCTTTCAGGCCTGAGATTCTACATGCATGTATACTGTGAAGCTCTGTTAGCTCTCTCTGTAACACACCCTTGCTTCCAAAAAGTGGGATGCTTAAGGATGGTGCAATCCCAGATTATATACCTATTTATTTTATTGTATTTTATTTATTTTATTCATATCCAAGATGGTAAGGATATGATTGTAAACAGCATCATTGTCTGGCTTGTGTATACAAGATCGGCCTGATGCCACTGAAATGCTTGTATTTGTCTTGCGGGGGTACTATCCAATTATGCATGAGATCCTACAGTCTTGATCCTTCATCAGCTTCAATGCTTCAAGGTATGCATGTGTACAGCTGCTTTAATTGAATAAGTGAAAATTTATTCAGGCATTCTTGACAGACCAATGTTCAAGGATCTTCTACTTAGGCTAAATGAGTTCAAATCTCCAGGATCCGATGAACTTCATCCCAAAGTCATAAAAGTTAGGGATAGAACCTTCAGAACCACTGTCTATCATCTTTGATAATCCATGGAAGTACCAGATGACTGAAGAAGGGCTAATGTTGTCCTATCCTCAAGAAAGGGAAAAAAATAAATATGAACCTTGAAACTAGAGACCAGTTAATGTGACATCAAATGCCTGGAAAAATTCTAGAGAAAATGATAAACAGTCTGCAAACACCTTGAAAACAATTCAGTAATTACTAGAAGCCAGCATAGATATCTCAAGAACAAATCATGCCAAACCAATTTAATGTCATTTTTTTTAACCAGGTAACCTCCCAGATGGACTGGGAATGCTGTGGGCATAATCTATCTAGATTTAGCAAAGCCTTTATCAACATGCTGCATGACATCCTTATTACCAAACTAGCAAAAGGTGGACTAGCTAATGCAACCATTCGGTGGATCCTCGACTGGCTGCAAAATCAGACGCAGAGGGTGCTCATCCATGGCGCATTCTCAAATTGAGGTGACAAGGGGGTGCCACAGGGTTCTGTCCTGGGACTGGCACTCTTCAACATTTTTCTTAATGATTTAGATATTTAGATAAGGAAGTACAAGGAAAGATAATTAAATCTGCAGACAACACAAAGCTGGGTGGAATAACAAATACTCTGGAAGAAAAAGATAAGATACAGAATGATCTCAATAGGTTAGAATACTGGGCAGATAAAAACAGAATGCAATTCAATAGGGAAAAATGCCAAGTCCTCCACATACGAACAAGAAACCAACTGCATTGCTACAAATAGGGGAATACTTGGGTCAACAATATTGCAGATGAGAATTATTTTGGGGTTGTTGTAGATCACAAGCTAAACGGACGCCAATAATGTGATGTAGCAAGCACTATTTTGGGCTGTATTAACAGAAGTATCACTTCCAAAACATGTGAAGTACTAGTTACATTATACTCAGCACTAGTCAGAACTTACCTGGAATACTGTGTCCCGTTCTGGGCACCTAAGTTTTAAGAAAGATGCAGAGAAGCTAGAAAGAGTACAGAGGAGTGCAAGGAAAATGATCCAAGGTTTGGAAGCATTTCCGTATGGGGAGAGCCTGAGAGAACGGGGTATGTTCAGCCTTGAGAAGACTGAGGGGAATATCATAGTACCTGAAAGGCTGCCACAATGAGGAAGGACAAGATCTCTTCTCATCCATTCCAGAGTGCAGGACAAGGAATAATGGACTTGTTAAAAGAAACCAGATTTAGACTAGACACCAGAAAGAATTCCCTCACTGAGCAGTACCTGGGGAAGTTGTAGGCTCCTTCTTGCTGGACACTTTCAAAAAGCATCTGGACAGTCATTTGAATGGGATGGTGCAACTTAGTGTCCTGCAATAGCAGGGGGTTGGACTTGATGGCCTTCTGGCCCCTTCCAACTCTACTATTCTATAATTTTATTATCAATTATTAAGGTTTATCAGTGCATGAAAGCTGTGCTGTGTATCCTGATTGCCATCATTTCATCAGTGCTTAACCTTTCTGTGTTGAGAAGGGAGGGGGGTCTGATTCTACTCACATTCACCTTAGCATGAGTAGAAGCCACTATGGGACTGGGTATGCTTCATATCAGGCAAGGATTAGCCTCATGTGACCTATATTTAATTTTGCTTAATGACTCCATATATCACAGCACAGACAGGTGGCTTTGGGGCAGTTTGGAATCTTAAAGCAAAGCAAACAAGAACCAAACAACAGCAACAGCGAACAAGCAACTGCAACAATAAATGCAGAAGTAAAACTATTGGTATATTTAATATCAATGATGTTATCAACATTAAACATCCCACTGAATAACTTGAGCGCAGCATAAGAAATTAAATTCTTTCTGGAAGAGAAAAGTCTTAACCTAGTGTCTGACGAAATATCCCACTACAGAACAGGAAGTCTAGAAACTGAGGGAACAAGATGTGGAGAGATGTTGGGGTGAGGCCAAGACGCACAACCCTGAGTCCCTTGCTTGGGCATCATATCTGAATAGGCTTGACTCACTGTTTCTCATCATACAGGCTAACTTTCTCCTTTCAAAGAGGAGATTCTGATGGAGTCAGATATATACTGTAGACCTGGGGACTTTAAATGCTGTTGATGCCCGTGTTGTGAAGATGAGAAGTGACTTAGAGGAAACATCCAAATCATTTGTAAGACCGAGCAATTTCTGGAGGCTCTGTGGAGGGTCCTTCACTCTTGTCCTTGATGTCTGCCTTCTGGCTGCTCTAACTCCTTGGATGCCATTGGTTAAACTGTTGCAATGACACAATGAGACTTGGCAAGAAGAGGAGCTGTGGGCATCTGGCTGTCATTGGCTAAGCTGCTTTGATGAAACATATAAGAAATGCAGCCTTGGCTCTTCTGGGTATTAGAGACAAAATTGGAATTTCCAGATCTATGAACATTTTTCCTTAAATTATAATGCACAAGTATAGACATGCCTCAGGAGTTCAACCTTAGTGAATTTTAATACAAAGTAGTATGATCCATATCACTTAGATTAATATGTAGATCCAAACCTAGCCATCTGCCAGATTTAGCACTCCCCTAGATGTTGGAATGTGGTTCTTCCAAGTTTAAATGTATTTTAATATGTATTTAAATGGATCTTGAGAGAAAATGCACTTTTATTTTCACCTTTAAATATACAGTACATAATTGACTGTTTGGAGCTGATTTTTTTTAAACTGTACATGAATGAGGAAACAGGACAACTTTTGGAAGTTTATAGCACTGCTGAAAGGTATAAGTTTGAGGGTTTTTGTCTACAACCCACTAACAAAGGATATAGAGATTATGAATGTACACAATCATGCATGATGCGCAAAGACTGTATAGGGAAAAGGGTTTTCTCATTTTTTCACAACACTTCTATCTTTAGCCATTACAAAGCTGAATGTTGGGAGATTCAGGACAGATAAAGGAAGCGCTTCTTCAAACAGCAGATAGTTAAAATATGGGATTTACTTCACATGCTATGGTGATGACCACAAACTTGGATGGTTTTAAATGATTAGACAAATCCATGGAAGAGCAGTGTCTACTTGCCCTGATGGCTGTATGGCTCAAGCCTCAGAGGCAATATGTGAACTGAATACTGGGGAACACCCCTGGGGCAGAATTGCTGAAGACCATGAGTGGGAGGTGGTGGTTGTGCTCTCAGTCTTCTCGAGGGCTTCCAAGAGGCATCTGGTGGCTCTGGGTGGGAACAAATTCTGGACTTGGTATGATGGGCTTTTGGTCTGACTCAGCACAGCTCTTTTTAAGTGATCAGACAAATGCCCATTTTAATGTGAGATGATCAAATGTCCCTAAAAATATGGGAGATAATATAAAATACTTATTCGTGATCCTTGCAGGGGAGGGGGAATAAAATATATGCCAGATGTGTTGATAGCATAAATATAGACACTATATTCCTGCCAGGATATATGTGTGTGTGTGTGTGTGTGTATCCATATACACACATATATACATGTACACACACACACACACACGCTAACATTGGCAAGAATCCACCTGTAACTTTTTGTTTGAATCAGGCAACAGTTTCAATGCCACTTTGGCCAATGATTTGTTCTTGCTGTATGAGATGCATGCTGCTGCTTATCTCTGTAATGAACAGCTTGCTTTGAAAGCAGATGCGCACAGTTTGGCATAGGTTTACACAATTCAGCACAATATGGTTGACTTGGCAGACAACACTCAAAGGGAGTCATCGCCATTTTCGCACACAATTCTCCAATCTGCAAATCCCTAGGCTGTGTGGTCCATCCAGATAGGAAGGTAAAACCACTGGCATGGTAAACATGCCACTTCAAGTGAATAGCCGACTGAATGCCTAGCAAATGACATGTGGCTACAGACCAGCATCTATATTGTCCAATTGGTTTTCATCATGTATTGTTTAATGTAGCATTTCTCAACATGCTGCTACTTGAGGTACACTTTTTTTCCAGATTAAAATTGGAAACAAACTTAAACCAGAATGCGTAGCAGCCAATTGGTGCTTCGTAAACACAGCTGTGGGGTAACAACAAAACGGTTAATCCCCAAGTTGCTCCAAAAAGGACACAGAGAGGACTAAGCCAATAAGGACTAAGCCATCCACATCTATCAGCAATATGGGGAGAGATGCTGATAGGCATCAGGCCATGGCCTGAGGGATAACCACACACTGTCCCAAACTGGACTTTCCCCTTGACTCCACACTGTTTTTATAACCTTTACTAAGGTATTTGATTAGTACCCTGCCTTTCCACCACTCAAGGTGACTTACTGGTTAACACAATCCATGAAAATACAGTAAAAACCCAATTAAAAAAGGTTAAAATAATGCTGTACACAAAATATAAATAAAGCATATAAAATATAAATGTTTTATGCATAAAATATAACAAAATGTTACAGTATAATAACACTCCCAACTAGGGATGTGAGAGGAATCCACTTGGGAGTGGGAGTTGGTCAGGCTCCCCAGGCTAGGCTCCCTAGAGCTGGTTTACTTTGCACTGGCCCTGACCCAGTGTTCATGGGGCACTCACTAGGAATTGCGCCCCACGTGCTGCACAGGCAGGGTCTCTCTCCCATAACAGGCACAGCCTCTGCTGAGTGGCTGCATCTGACATGGAAGAAGGATGGGCACAAGCTGTTTGCCAGGAAAGGAACTCCTCTCCACTCCTGATAGCGTCCTTCTTTCGTGTCCAGTGCAGCTGCTGAAGAAGGCTGGTTGCAAGGGCCTTGCCTGGAGGTGAGCCCCATGGGACCTCTAGCAGCACTGCTCTCTGTGCCATCTGGGCTGTTGCACTTGACACAGAAAAGTGTTGCTGGTAGCACAACCGGAGGACTGTGAGTGCTTGTGGACTTCCTCTTCATTCAGTTCAGTTTGGCTCGGTTTGGAAGAGCAGGCTGAGCACAAAAGGAAGCCTGGAAGGGCTTGGGGGATGAACTGCAGTAGGGTTCATCCCACCCATACTCCCAACCCTCTTACAAAGGCCTGCTTTAAAAAAGCAGTCTTCGTGTGCCAGTTCATATATTACATTGTGAGCTCACAAATGCATAGGCTTCAAGTACAGATTACATCCGTGTTCCATCTAAAAGGTGCAGAATGGATGAATCCTGATATAAATGAAGTGACTTTCTCATACACCTGTACTGGTGGGTATCAGGTTGAGGTTTCTCACTTTGTGATTCTTGACACAAAGAATCACTTTGTGATTCTACTGGAGAGTATCAGGTTGAGGTTTCTCACTTTGTGATTCTTGACCATCTCTAAGCCTTGATCAGGGCAGTTGCTGACCTAGAATTGTTCTCAATATCGTAGCTGACCATAGATAGATAGATAGATAGATAGATAGATAGATAGATAGATAGATAGAAAGATAGGAAATGAATCAAAACTGGAGTTATTTGGGGGTTGGACCTTTGTGCAAAGACCATAGAATCCCACTGCCAGAAGGCTGTCAATTGCCTAGAAAAGCCATCAATTACAATCCATCTGTAATTGATAATTGTACTACAAGTGTTGATCATTTGTACTCCATTCTTGAGGCAATTCTCATATATAGTCCAGTCTGTATGTTACTGCAATATTGACAGGTGGCCATTAAACAGTACAAATAAAACTCGTAGAACCAAATGCTGCTGCAACACTTCCCAATGGATTCTGTTCACATATCCAGCTGTATCACAAAATGTTGAGGGAAGTTGTATTAAGGTTATATCTGCAAAAAAACTTCCACTGAACTGTTTACTTATGAAACGACATGAAAAAAATTAATATGGAAGACTTGCATGCAACATGTAGACCAACCTTATGAATGTGATTCATCACATCATCACTATTGTTTACAGATGTTAAGGAGAAGTAATAATTTTGAGTGTCCAGTTCCATAACTTTAAGCCAAGTATAAAGAGCAACCAATTGTTATCTGTGGGTTTTACACATCCACTTTTTTATTCCAATATGTTTCTGTTGTAGCAGTAAAAGTAATTATTTTAATTAAAAACGATGTAGAGTTCTGCATCTCCTGTGTCCTCTGAAGGAGAATTAAAATTCCAAGCTGGACAGGCTTTTCTAGTTATTAGTAAATGACTAGTATGAAAAGCCTGGATCATTTGCCAGCTTCCTTGTTCATACTCTTTCATTGTTGTGAGGCCAGTAAATGAATTTCGGAACAATTTCTAAAATAACATTTGCAAAAGCCTTGGGATCTGGCTAATTGACAGCATGATTTACTCCAAGATAATGGCATTATACATCGTTAAGATGCTCTTTTCTAAAAAAAAGAAAACACACGGGGGAACACTTGACATTTCCATTGGTAACTGGAGCCCATCCCTACCCATTTCGCCTCTCTGTTCCCCACCCATTGGCCTGAGAAGACCATAAGGGAGAGCCTGTTCTGCTGCATGCACTGTGGCTCCCTGTGATTACCCAGGGTGCTTTATCATAGAAAGGGACTTCCTATGTACGGCTGGCCCTTCTCTACAGTGCCTTCTATGTGTGGAGAGCAGGATCAGGAATAGCAAGGGCAGAGGGCATGGCCCCACATTCTGCTCCATTCAACTGTTAAACACACGGCATGAACAGAGACTGAACATTCTTCACCATAAAGATTATTGCCTCTGGTTTGGGCTATTCGACTAGTCTGAGATAGAGAGATAATGGGAAGTTCTATGCTTTTCCTTCGCACTTTGAGTGTTAAATTGCTCCTCTTGAGGTATATCAGAGGGATCGGAAAATGAACCTTGCCAGTGGAAGTAATTGGACAGGAGGCATGCTCACCCATTTTGTCCCACTTTTTCCATGATTGGACAAAAGATGACATGGTGCCTCAGGACAGTTTGACAATATACTTCAGCATCAACACCTGGTCTGAGAAATAATAGTGAAACTTTAAAACAGCCCGCCCACCACCACACACACCCTATCTCTCTTTGCATAACTATTCAGGATCGGATTGCTATCATGCTGAACATCCACACCGCTCATTTTTGTTTATAGTGCTCAGCATCTCAGTATATTGAATCCCAGGTTGTTGTTTATTGCCAAAAGCCACTGGAAATTTTATTGTGTAAATTGTGGAGACATCAAGTCCCCAAACAAGTATGATTTCATATAAATAATAGAGCAATTCATTGGGAATGAAGGCTGCTCCTGTCTTTTCCTCACAGTATTGTTCTACACATTTGAATTCCTTTCTTTTCGACTGCATCACAGGACTAAGACTCCAGAAGATAAATATCCCCTTCTTCTTCCAAGCTTGTTTAAGGGTGAATTTCTTTCTTTATATAGCAGCCAGCAAAACAAGAACTCTCCCCATCCCATTCTCTTGAATTGATGGTTAAAGACTAACGATAGATCCCAAGAATAAACAATTCAAGGGAACACAGTGGAAACAAGTTTGTTTTTTCTGGGAGAAAATTGGTGTTCATATAGTCCAGACTGTGGTATCAAGCAAAATCACAAAAATGGAAACATAGTTGATTAGCAGGGCTAGTCAATTCTCTCTCTCTCTCTCTCTCTCTCTCTCTCTCTCTCTCTCTCTCTCTCTCACACACACACACACACACACACACACACACACAGACACTTTAAGGGCACTGTAATACCCCTATGTAAAGGGTGACTTAGTCATGCATTATTCTACCATTCTAACATGAAATTGGGGGAAGGATAATAGGTTCTTTGGATTATATTAAGAAAATGGCAAATGAGGCTGATCTGAAACTTGACAGTAGCTGAGTTCACATGTCACAACAAGCAACCATGTGTGGTTTGGAAGTGCCCAATAGATAGAAAAATGCTGTGATTTCCTATGAGAAATGCATGGTTTTCTTCTTGCTCAGTCCTCTTGCTGTTGGCATGTAACCCATCAGCCACTGTGACTGAGATTCAATCCCATGAGTGATGGATGGAACAGTTCCTGCAGTTGCTTCTCTTTCCAGGATACTCGGTGGTACCTGCATATCAGGACTGTGGAAACCATGATGCCAGGTTCAGATGACCAAGGAAACCTTAATGAGGTGTAAAAACCATATAGCAGACTTTTTTATCCTTACCATGGCTTCTAAAAACTGAGTATAGCATGCTAAATTACCACAACAGGATTAAGACAACTCAGCAGGTGATTGTGGGCAGGAAACCACTGTGGTTTGTCATGTTGTGTTAACCTGTTCAGTGTGTGAGAAGGAGGTTTGAGGATGGTCCATGATGATGGCCAGGTAAAAAGGGGAAGTGATTAAAACCACTTTTTCAGAGTTTAAGATGGTAAAGGTTTTTTTTTTTTTTTTTTTTACAAATTAGCACAAAAGAGAAAATGCAATTCCAACATGCCATTTTTATATGTATTTATTTCATTTTGACACCACCCTAAGCTGAAGTTCTCAGTGTGGTTTACAACATTTCAACATGTAAAAAAATTCTTTAAAAGTAATGCAAATACTTACTGTAAAATCTTATCAGAATGCAAGAATTTGGAAATAAAATAAAAGCAAACACAACTAAACCAAATAAATGAAGAACAATAATCTAAACTCATCAGGGATTTGTAATTCCCTCAGGTCCTCAGATATCCAAGTATACTTTTGAATACTGCAGCATAAACTGCCATCTTAGCTTTGTGCTGAAAGATGCCAAAGTTGGCACCAGACAGACAGGCATCAGCTGGGGGGTCATTTCATAGTTTGGGTCCTCCACAAATAAACCTCTCCCTCTTATTGCTGCTCCCTGAGCCTTCTTGAGAGCTGGTGCATGGAAGAAAGACACATATGTTCAATGCAATATCTGGGTAGATTGCTGTGAGAGAGGCATTCTGTCAAGTGGTGTGGTCCTAAGCAGATTTTCTAGGTTTGCACCGGCACATTTAAATGGGTTCAGAAGCATACAAGCTGCTAATGCAAGTGTGACAGAACTTGTTTTGTGCGTTCAAATCAGTGGAGCCACATGATTAATCTAACTGCTGCCTTTTGCATAGGTTGCAATTCTGAGCAGTCTTCAAGGGCAGCCCTACATAAAGTACATTGCAGTAGTCCAGTGATGGTGATGAATTGCATTTCTGTACCACCTGATAGCCAAAGCTCTGCAGATTACAACAACGTATAAAGCAAAGCAATAAAAATACAATACATATAACATCAAAGCCAAGGCTATCCCAGTCCAGACAATAATGTAGATGAGCCACCCGCCAGAATTGGTAGAAGGGAGTTTGGGCCAGTGAGCCCACCCGAGTCTCAAGTGGCAGAGATGGCTCAAGGAGGACCCACAAGCTACGGACCCAGTCTTTCAAGGGGAACAGAATCCCTTACAGACCAGGTTAAACACCCTCCCTCCGGTCAAAGGAACCACCCACCAGCAGCATCTCAGTTTTGTCTAGATGTCTAAGTCTCATTTTGTTGAAATTGTAACAAAATAAAACACTGAGGTTAAGACAACAGCAAGAAAAGTACTTCTTAACAAAAAATGTTTTACAGATGGTAACTATCACCAAATAGATTAGCAAAAATGTTTCCAAATATGTCAAATAGATGTTGGAAATGTAAACACAAATCTGGTACCGTCTATCATTCATGGTGGACATGTGTTAAGGCAAAAAAATATTGAGTTAAAATACACAACTGGCTTGAGGAAATGCTACATAAACCATTAACATTTAAACCTGAAGTCTATTAGGCATTGTTCCTGATGATTTTGATAAACAAACTATACATTTGACTTTACATATAACTATTGCGGCGAGGATTGCATTTGCTCATCATTGGAGAAGCGAAGAGCCACCTAATGAAGAGTTGATTTTAAAAAAGAGTTTGGACTGCGCGGAGATGGACAGATTGACTTTGTCTTTGAAGGAGAAGGAAGATATGCACTTCTATCAAACTTGGAATATTTTTTATCATTGTTTAGAGAAATGGGACTATACATAGAAATGAATATAGTTCTGAAATGTAAAAAAGAGCGTGATGTCGACCCAGTATATCCGATGTCCTGAATAATTGTTGTTTTTAGTTTTGGATTTATAGAGAAAATAATAAAATTTGTTTAAAAACAAAGAAAAGTACTACTTAACCTATGGGGTGGAGTATGAGGGTTTGTCCCAGGTCTGCTGTTGCCCCCCTGCACTGAGTTAATATGTGCGTGCCATGAATGCCAAGCCATGCCTTTACATGCAGATTTATGCAGAGCTGCTGGAATTTCTGCAATGACAGCAGCTCTGACCTGAGATATGTGTTGCCTGATTTCCCCGTTCCTGTGGAATATTTCTAGCGCCCTCAATTAATGGCTGACAGGCATGAATGTGGAGGATTTGCATTTTCACTTTGAAGTCACATTTGATGCATTGACATTTCAATGATGCCACAATATCTCACAGATCAGTTCTATCTTTTCCCAATATTGATGTAACGTGAGCAAACTCTGAACCAGAGAACTTCATACAGACAACAGTGTCATCATCTTTCATGTTATGTCAAGATGTCGAAGATACTCTCTCAATTAAATGAAGATTGCCTTCTTCTTCCAAAAGATTGATAACTTTTCATATAATGACTTCCGTGCTAAAATCTGGTTGAAAAGGCTTCTGCTCAGTGTATTCATTTTAACAGCCAGTATAAAAGGGTTTCATTCTTGCTCAGCAGGGAACAAATCGTAAGTGTTTTATAGATAGAACACATTAGTACTTTTCTAGTTCATACCCTGTTGATTAAAAATAAATAAATAAAGTGAAATAGATTGCAAATCCAGCATGCCAAGTAACTTAGGGCACATAAAAGGCTAAAATGGTGTCACTGAAACTCAAAATTAGTGTGTAAGTCAGAACAAGGGATAGACTATAGCATATTTTGGATTTCCTCCAGTTTCCTCATTTCCTGGATTATCTTTTTATCCCATTTTTGTAACAGTACGCATTTTTAAGAAGCCCACATACAATGCACACACTTCTGTGTGCATTGAACTTAACACATACTTTTTAATATATACTTCATCTAATATATTACAGAAAAATGCATATGAAAAACTTCAAACTTTGCAAGCAATTTCCCAGCATCGTGTATTTCCATATATTATTTTCCACTAATAGATGCATTTTTGCATACACTTTTATCTAATATATACCCTGTTATATGCACGGTTTGCTTGGAGAAGTGGTTTGTGACATTTTGAATAGTGCAGGTTTGTTATCATTAGCTAAATGTACATGAAATTGTGAACTGAAATATCCCCCACCCCCTCCACCAATGGCCAAATCTAGTTGGGTCAGACTTTTCAAATGCATAGCATGCCCAGACTTAATTCAAACTAAGAGTGATTACGAACTAATGTATATTTTAGTGCCTCCATATCCAGTATGACTAGGCATCACAACTCTGCCATCTTCATGCATGTTCAGATGCTGACTTCTATTTTCCAAAGAAATGGAGTCTCTTTTGCAAGAGGCATGAGATTTTGCTCTCCCCCTTGTTATCTTTATGGGCGGCATCATTGTCATCAGCCACATGTCTACTCTTCCAGCATCACTAAGGAATTGTGTCGATGAGCAGGCTGCTTCCATTCATTGCTCTGCCTTCATGTCACTGTATTAATCTACTGTTTTAATGTGTTGCATGAATTGTTGTTACACATATTACCAACTTACAGCAAATATGCTTCATATATGCACACGCAAGATTATGTCCAAATATTAACAGGAGAACAATATCCTCAATTAATGCATGCTGCTTTCTTATTCACATAGCAAATAATACATCTGAATGTCCATGATTTTTCCATCCTCAATCACCCCTACACTTTCTCAGAAGTAAATCACACTGAGGAGCCACATGTAAGGTTTCACTCTTAGTCCTTTTAGGGCAGAATCCTACGAAAGTTTAGAGAAAAAGCATTCCAGAACTTCTAGCGTGCTCCAGCCTGTAGCGTGGCTGGGACATATCTGGAGTTACAGTACTTTTTTCTGTCTAAACGTGCACTCTTAACATATTATCATATCTAACTCCTAATAAAACATCACAAAGTAAGTACACATATTAAGGGTTGTAATATGGAAGAAATATATTTGCACATTTACATTAAAAAGTAATAATGCTATTAGTATAAATTAAGCATTTTTCATAAATATTTTAGAAAGCAATAAACACATTCTTATTTAATTAGTCATAAATAAATCTTAAATAGGCATAGTTGCTCAGGGATACCAACAACTTTCCGATAATTATATGTCCTAATAGTAATTACAATAAACTATAGATGTAAACCCCAGTTGAAGATGCATTTATTTGTACAAACATTTGGGCATGTGTATGCAAATGTTTAACAGACTTACTAGTGTTGCAATGAAGGTTTTGTTCTATTTATTGTGCATTTGTAATTATATGGTTATTTTCAATGGTGTTCATATGCTGCATTGTTTTTATAGAGACTTTTTGGGAAAAAGGGAGGAGGAGGATGGCCATGATGATGGATGAGCATTATCCAAATTGACTCATACCATATTAAATATCTATTTATATCCAAGCTGTATCATTTTTTCATGAAATGAACAAAGGGTACCAATTAGCATTGCGGGGAAAAAACGTTTATCCTATTGCTTAAGTGAATATGTTACATCACTTTGTTTATTTCTGCAGTATGACAAACTTTAAGTGGGCATGTTTTAAGCAAAGATATATTTATCTACTACTTTAAACAAAGCCTATGTGATATAGCCAATCACATAAGGATATCCCATAATGCACAAGGCTGAAATATGCATTCCGAGGACACACATCTAAAAAGTGTTTTCTCATTTTTCTTCCAAATTTATAACACTGGAACCATAACTCAGTAAATAAAGTATAAATTATATGCAGGTATAGTGAAGGTTAAAGGGGATTTTTAAAATGGTGACAAACATGTTTTACACACACACACACACACACACACAGTGAACAGAAGTTTTGCAGACCTTTTTTTCAAGCCTGCTAAGCTTCAGAGAAGAATGACAAGAACTCCTTGTGAGACCTTCCTGATTCATCCATCCAAAGCAGAAGAAACCCAAGGATGATGGTGTCGACCCCAACCCCCTTGACTTTCCACGGAATCATAGGACACGGAGAACCACACCAGGGGAGCATGTGTCACTGAAAACTTTGAGAAGGAAGGAAAATAGGACCACTACCTTGGGGCAGTGGAGAAAGGATACCACACAGCAGAAATAATGCATTCATTAGACTAAATCAATCCATTAAGGATTGTGACCATGAATGGTGGTGTTACCCATTTAAATTGAATCTTTTCTGTTTTGACTCCTCATTAAAGGTGTTCAGATACAAATACCACACCAGTTTCTTCATAATACAGAAGATTTTAAAATAAGCAGACTTACCATTTTTAATACCAAGGATAATCACACAATGTATATTTCCTATATAAGTCTTGCACCTCCAACACACAACAACAGCAACTTTTCCTATCTGACTTATGTAGTGTGTGTGTGTGCACGTGTGTGTGTAGGGTGGGGTGGGGGCACTGGAAACTGTGTACTGCCATGTTTTTTCCTTGTTTGCTCATGTGAACATGTGTTTTGTCTATTTCTTTATTTGTAATTCTGCTTAATAGAGCAGAATCACCAGATTTAAAAGAACATGTGTATGTGTGTGTTACACAACCCTGAAACATTTGAATTGTGAAACATTTGCATTTATATTTCATCCTCTCTTCCTCTTGTGAGCAACCCCAGGTGGCTTGCCCAGCTGTCCTCCATTCCGTTTATTCACACCAACTGTGAGGTAGATTAAGGTCCTAAAGTTACCCAGTCAGCTTCATGGCTGAATGGTCAGTGGAACGTGGATCTGCCAGGCCCACAGGCCAGTAATCTTACTGCAAGATCACACTGAAAGAAGAAATAAAAAGGCACTTTATCAATATGCAGAGGGCCTACATAAGCAAGTACATTTTCAAAAGGCATTCAAGTACCTCTTTCTGTCTTTGCCCTCCCCTCTTGTGCTCATCCACCCCACTGCACTGAAGGAGGCTGTTTCACCATGCTTCAGAACAGAGCTGGATCTGTCAAGTCTGGCACTGACAGACAGCTAGGCCATAAAGCTGCTAAGGTCTGCCAGGCTGGGAAGGACCCATCACTGCTAACTCCTACAATTCTCCACTCACCACTATCATTCCCTGGACAACCAGCTCTTCAAGGACCTGCCCAGGACCAAGTGTCTGGGGAGGCTGGAGAGTCATCTCAGGAAATCGTCTGTGCCAGGACACTTCTCCTTAGGAGAAACCATCCGTCTTCTAGAGCAGTTGCCCATCATCCATGTCTCTAGGGATAATGGAAAACAAGTGGCTGCCCCAGTGGAGAGCTCCTCCAGTCTCCACAATGCCTTGCTCTGAAGAGGGAGCTCATTAGAATCGTAAGTTTGGCTTTGGATGAAAGTAAGAAAAGCGGATCGGCAAAGGCAGCAAGCAGAGCAAGCTAATGCAGGGGGTGGATGGAGGACAGGGGCAAGCAGAGGCCAGAGGCAGAGAAGGTAAAGGGTGGAGAAGACCAAAAGGAGTGCGGGAGGGGTGGCAGCAGCGGTGGGGGGCAGCGGAAGCAAGGAGGGCTTCAGCAGCGTCATGCACAAGGTCAGCCCAACACATGGCACCAAGCTAGCCCTGCATAGCAGGAAGTAATGACTGTCACTACTAAAAAAAGGCAGCAAGAGGATATGGAAAAGCCAACACAATTATTGATTTTGTAGTGCACCAAATTTATTGTCTGTCTATTGCTTGCTTACTCGATTGATCGATTGATTGATTGCATCTGCAAAACACATTGTTAGCATTAATGCATTGAATAAATGTTGGAGTAATAACTGTCCTGATCTTTATTTCTTCCCATCCCTTTGAATAATATCTCCTGGCTGGTTCTGAACACTGTTCAGCATTCTTTTCTGTACAATGAAAAGTTTCCCCTGACTTTATCTTATATTCTAGTGATGGCTGTTTTTCCTTCTCAGTAGCAGGGGGATGCAACTATTAATGATTCATGTGAATATTACAGATTTTTAAATCTCACAATTTATGATTAATACATGTGTTTGTGCACAAATGTGTAAATTAGCCTTTCAGTAGACAACCACACACATTTTGAGATGGAGTTTTGGTACACTATGCCGTCCATCATAACAGATTTCCTCTTAAGAGGATCGTGTTTTTGCATTGAAATACCACTGACTGATTACTTTTGGGAGATTTTAAACACTGAGTTTCCAGGCAGTTTGGTCTAGCAAGACAGTTGGCTGTAGTTTATACATTAATCTCTTCAACTGTCCAAAAATCCAAAAACAATTTACACAATATCATAACTTCTCACTGCAAATATACTTTATTTGCTTTATTGATGAACTACTTTATTTCTTATTACACTAGGCAAATTGATATTCTCTATGACTATCCAAAACATGGACAACTTTCAGACACAAAATGCATATGAATCAGTCACTTGCAATTTAATATTTCATCTTCCTTTCCATTTAAGTGTGGGGGAGATACTCAATAAACTCTTTCAACAGCTTCTCTCTCTCTCTCTCTCTCTCTCTCTCTCTCTCTCTCTCTCT
>NW_025336284.1:24833-58081 GCF_004798865.1 Varanus komodoensis | reverse complement strand
CTCTCTCTCTCTCTCTCTCTCTCTCTCTCTCTCTCTCTCTTTCTCTCTCTCTCTGTGTGTGTGTGTGTGTGTGTGTCTTTGTCTATGTGGAAAGAGAGAGGGCATTGTAAGGATTGATAACTACAGATAACACAAAAGGATGCGATTTAATTGGAGCTCAGCTGTAGAGGTACATTTTTCAATTCTTTGCTTATTTAGTTCTTTGCAGAATATTTGTACAAGAACCTGCCCCTTCATTTTCATAGATGGTTCAGTTCTACTGCCCTCAGACACGGCACATTCAGAATAGCTCATAACATTGCTCTCAGTCACTGTATAGATTACCTAGTTATTATCATACCTAACTGGGATGATAGTGAACCACTTTGCATAGTTCCCAGCAATATCTTTTTCCTATAACAATAATTTGACAATAATGAATACACTTTTACTTGATTTGTTTTTGTCTAATAGTGTTTCACTGTATTATTATTCTTATTTCCCACTTTTTTTCCTCTTGTGGGGAGCCATGGTGGCTTATATAGCTCAATTTTATCCTGAAAATAGCAACAGTATAAATGACCTAAGCAGGGTTGAGAGTCTGTGATTGGCCCAAAGGCACCCAGAGAGCTTCATGACTGAATGGGGACTAGAATCCTGATCTCCTGGGTCCCCAGTCCAACGCTCTAACCACCACACTGGTTTTAATTGTGGACAATGACTTTTCTTTCCCATCTCCCTTAATGAAAATGGCTAGGGTCCCTTACCATGTGGTCAGAACATTAGGGTTCACTTTAATATTTTCTTTATCACCAAGACAAGCTTCTCATTCATTAAATTATTGTTATTTTATTTAAGAAATGTCAACCCCATTTTTTCAATATAAATAAACTCAAAATAGGGTACAAGAAAGGAAACACAGTAAAATATTACAATGCTGATTCTACCCTCCAGCCCTCATCATCGTCATCGTCATCATCATCATATGCATGCTTCATATAATACATGGCATCCATAAGTCTTTGGTATATTCCCACAGGAATAGAGCCTTTCCAATATGCAAGCCCAGGTCAACTTAAAAGGATATTTGGTAAAATGCCATTCCCTTCCTCTTCCTAAAAGGAATTCACAGGAGCCTTGGAGGACTTACTTTGCTTGCATTGGCTGCTGTGATTTCACGGTGGTAGCCATCTTTTTATCCACCTGATGCTCTTGCAGTCTATTCAATTTCAGGGTCATTGGGTGAAAAAAAGCCCAACAAATAAACAAACCAGCCACAACGGGAGCAGGTTTAAAAGAGAGAGAGGGAGCCTGGATGGAAGCACCAGGAGTGGGCTATGCTATAACGAAACCTCACGGCAGCACTGGTCCTGCTTATATGGAAGATGTAAAATGTACTAACTGCATTATCCCCAGCTGCTTTTCTTTTAGTATGACAGTCCTTATGTCACTTGAAGTATGCCTACGATATTACTCGGTGACTATATAACCAATTTGCTTATGCAAAGACATTAAGTACTGTATTAAGCCAGGGGTGGGTAATTTGGCAGCATATCCAATAGAATTTTAGTCCAAAACATCTGTAGGACATCAGGGTGCTTACTCTTGAATTAAACATAAATTTAATACTCTTTACTGTCAAGAGCTGATGGGTGTAGAACTTCTAGCATATGGTGGACTTGCCTTACTGATTGCACTGTTTCCTATGTGTCAGGTGAGTTTGCCCATATAGACAGTCCATTGGTTTTCATTTCACCTGACATGATTGTAAAGACATTCAGGGTTTCACTGGGAATTTGCCTCAACAAGGAATTCTACTGCTCATGCCAATCTGGCTTCCAACATCCTGCCTGTTTTTATGTTGTCTTTTCATTTAGATACTTCTGACCCTCTAAGGCTCACATCCAGCTTTCCTATTTTCTTTACACTTAATATTCACTTTTATATAAATATGTTTATAGCTTTTTATGAAAGAACTATGACCAAAGAGAATGCTCAATTATTAAGACTCTGGGGCACAGTGCTGTTGTTTATTGTAGAAAAGAGTTTTATTGAAAGGTGCAATCCCTAGGACAGAAATAGTTCTTTGAGAAAGAACATTTCTGGAAGACCAGCTATGGGAGTTTGGAGTGGCAGTAGGAATAGGAATAGACCATATTTTCAGAATTCTCCTGTGAACTGGATTGCACAAGGAGATTTTCATCATTGGAGATATAGAAGAGATATAGAAGAGAGGCTGGTCTTTGAAGATAATCCACAAAAGGAACAAAAATCCAATACTTTTAAGATAGAGTTTCAACTGTGTTCTTTCTTTCTGTCTGTCTGTATTGCTCCAATCCCCTTAAAACATGGCATAGATACTTCCCACCACCAACCCCCCCCCCCATTGAAAAACAGTCCAGATTTTCTGGTATAGGAAGCAGAGTGTATGTCAAATAACATTGACATTAGGAAAGCTTTACAATCATCACAGGGGACCAGAATTGCCCTGAAGGCAACAAGAAAATTCTAGGCACTTGTTTGGAAAAAAAGATGAATATTGTGTTGACAGTCAAATCTGAGTTTATGTGGTGATTGGAAAGCTGGAATGGCCTACAAAGACAATCTGTAAAGAACATGATGCACCTCTTCTTGAGAGAAGCAGACTGGATAATTGTCTGGTCCAAGGCCAGTGGATGCTGAGTAGTTTGCTCAGGTGGTGCAGTCAGTCTCTTGAGGCAGAACGGCAGCTGCCTGTCTGGGAACCTGCCCCTGCTTCCTGATCCACCAAGCAGAGTTACCTGCCTCTCTTGGCAATTCATAAAATGCCAATATGTTAACCTGCAGTAAGAGGGAATGGAAGGAATGGCTAATCTGAACAGGATGCAAGCCCTATGAGACTGATGACATTTTTGAGTTGATAATAATCATTCAACTAATAGCAGTCAAACTGGTTATGTTGGGTACTATTTAAATGAGGAAACCTGGATAAGTGAGAATCCATTTTGTCAATGGGATACAGAACCACATACTTGGACTCACAGTGATTCTTTCTTCCAGATTATGATAACTACACTAACCATCACCAACCGTTTTCATCTTCATTTTCTCTATTATGTTTCATATGCTGCTAATTATCATTTATATGGAATCGTCAACATAATGGGGCTGTAAATGTTTACTTGGAGCCTATGGTCTAAATTTCAAAAAGAAGATGGCAAAGGGAAGAAATGGGGGAAGGGAAGAAATGGGGGGGGAGCAACCCTAAATGTGTCTGTATGTACTAAATTTTCTTGACCATTAATCACTTTTCTACATTTTCTCGTTTCATAAAGGCTTTTTGGTCCAGTTTTACTTATTTTGATCAGTAGTCATTTGTATCTGATGGTTTAGAACAAAGACAACAGCAATCAACAAACAATATATCTTGCATTGGACCCAGATTTTGGCACATGCAACTGGACTGGTGAAAGCAAACTTTCCCCTTTCCTTTTCCATGGCAGACCCCCACCCGCAAGCCCTCTGAAAATGGTACATTAAAAAGCAGGGGAACCTACTGAATGGGGTGAGCTGTGATATGGGAAGTGGGGATTCTTGGAAACACCCTCTATGAGCAGTTAAATATATTTAACTCAGAAAACTTAAACATGTTGGCAGGTTCATGTCTGAGTCTGAAATATGTATGTATGTATGTATGTATGTATGTATGTATTTATTTATTAAAACATTTCTATGCCGCCCCTTGCCGAAGCCTCGGGGTGGCTCACAGTACCAAATAAAATACAATAAAATACAAAAATAACAATATAAAATAAATAACAATATAAACAAATACATGATGAATGGACGTCCTAGTCATTCCATAGTACCTGATTCCATGGTTACTCCAATTCAGATGTCCCTACCTGAGTGAAGCTATGCCTATGAACACTTCTAGTTTATCTGTGATCTTAAATCTGTGATATTAAAACTGTGATAGTGCATTCATACATGCACTATACATGCAAGTCATCACCTGAGGTTACACGCAACGACTGGAGAACAAGACTGTATGAACAAGCCCAAAGGTTGTAAAACAGGACTTGGATCCATGTGGTCTTCCAGATTTTTTTGCCCTGTAACTTCTGCTGGTAAAGCAGTGTGGTCAGGCTTCATGGGAGTTGTAGAATGAAACATCTGGAGGGCCAGGAGTTGCCTAGCATTTTGTAAAGAAAAATAAATTTAAAAAGTGACTATATGTGCACAGAAATATATCTGCACATCAGATAGTTTTGCAGTAAAAACAAATGAAGGGGGTGTTTCACTTCCCATGACAGGTTAGGAACCTCAGTGTACATGCAGGATTGCATTGCAGTATGGAACGAGGTGGAGGCAAGGAGAAATCAAAACAGCAAAAATTATAGCTTGAGTTTTGGCTCATTGCTTTTCTCTTGGCATATTTCCTCTTACCAAAGAATTATTAGCACATTTTCCTTCAGTTTATTTGAGGGGAATTTAGGGTCTTCTGCTGTACTGCAGTGTATAATCAGAGTGCATTTTTGTCATTTAAAAAAATATTTGTTTTGAGGATGTGAGACTGATAGTGATCATAGCCACTCGTTACTTGAGGGACTTTAACGCATGTGAATGCACATGCGCAAGCCCATCATGTAAGCTCACCTGAGCTATGTTAGACTCAGAACAGGCATTTTGGCAGGCCTTATACAACAAAGTTGTTCCTACATTTATCAGGACATTCAAATCACATATGGTTGGCTTGGGTTAGTTCTGTAGGTTTTTTTAAAAAAATCTGTTCAATTTGTGTTTTGAGGATTGTCAGGTGCCTTTTGTTCCATTATCCACTCATTGACGGAATCATTTTTTGTATGAGAATTCCATTACTATTTTCAAATACAAAGTAGCACAGGTACGAGGTCTGTAAATCTGCATAATCCACATGGCCTGGATAAAGCTGGCCAGCTGCAGAATGTGCAGGTTGGATTCATAGAACTTGGAAGCCATTTGAATCTCCTGAGGGCTTCTCTGACATCACTACCTCAGAATTATTACAGAGAAATGTAGCTAATTTCTTAAAGCAAAGTTTGGTTTTAATTAAATCTGCTTGGTACAATGATGTAGAGTCCAATTTATCAAATTCTTTAATGGCTGACCAGTTAAATCTTGTACAGAGAGACTGTCGTAAATAAAAGCTTTGGTCAGTTTGTAAGATTCAAGATGGTGGTACCTAACTGCATTTCTGGGAGCTTGAATGAGCACCTTGATGCTGAGTTCCATCACACTGCTATGTGTGTGTATGGAGAAGCTGCCTCAGTGTCATTTGGGGAATGTGACATTACATGACATTAGATCTCACTCTTCCCAAATTTATTTGGATGACCCAACTTCTACAATGTTGAAGAAAGATTATATCAAGATTCCAAGTGCAGAAATAGTGGATAATCTGGAACTGGCAAGTCAGAAAAAAAAGGGGAAATAAAGAGAAGGTAGCAGGCAAACTAATTCTGGCATGAAGAAAATGATAATGGCTTCTTTGAGCTCCAGGTTACATATGTGATGACTGAAGTTGACATGTGAATGGACAAGAACAACTATTGCCAGTTGTTGATGTTCATAGATTAACAGAAGAGACTGATGAAGTTCCTGTGTAAAAGCTGCTACCTCATATTGAGAAAACTTGCCAGCAGCTGAGGACTGAGTGCAGGTGCCATTGACTATGCTTCCAGAACCAACCAGCACCAAGCTGCCAAGAAAGCCCTGTACATTAAGGTCTTCATTTAGGAACAGAAACTGAGAGCTCCAGGGAAAACAAGGTAGTGGCTAAAGTGCTAAAGCAGTAAAGTGCAGATGCTGCAGAACAAATGAGTGTGAGCAGAACCTAGTGTACATCACAAGCAACAGTTTTTAAAGCTAACATAATAGAAATAGTGGTAGTATCAGCAGAAGTAGTAAAAACTGGGTGGATACTGGTCAGGATTCTGCTATATGACATCTGTGGAAAAGCATTAAGTGAACTTTTAAAGAATGAGCCCATTCTAATGTTACCTGCATGGCATGAGAATGACTATAACGGACTCATCTCTCTGTCATGAAGTTATTGTGAAAAGCCTGAGGCACTGTGGGAAAAGCTCACAATGCAGCCTTGTCCAGCCCAGAAATGTGTCAATGCCAAGATCGGGAAAAAGCAACAGAATACAGTTGTTATGTTTTCACTTGGCCTTCAGGCCTTGGGAAGGAGCCACCTGGTAGCGGTTTCCACATGACAGAAGTAACAACAGAGTCAGACAAAGAGAACATTTTGTGATAGTATTGCATTTAATCGTTTCAAATAGAGTTGCTACGGTCTAATAGACAGCGTACAAATTTTTTAAATAATCAATAGTAGAAGTAGTAGTAATAATAATAATGCTTCACCAATCAATATGAATACCTACTACATGTTAAATTTACTGCACAATTGTCGGCCTATCAAGGTATAAGACTGCAGTCTTAAAGAGATAATTCACATTCTGGACTATATAGAAAGATAATTCATATTCTGGACTGTGTCTGATCAAATGTAATGATTGTTTGTTTTGTCTGAGATGTTGTATTCTTCTTAAATGTGTTTTGGACACCACCTCTCAGCAAGCTGGACCTACCCATTTGTATTACTTTCTGTATTCTCAGATTTTTAAAATTCCTGGAGGGATTATCAGTGCTGATAGCATTAAGTATGACATTCAATATGATGCAGTATATTTTCCATTCTTTAATACATTTATGGTATCCACACTGAAGTATCAAAGAGTATGAATACATTATACATTTTCTTTGAGGTACAGCTAGCAACCATGTATGGTTTATAGTGATAAGCTAACTCTTTAGGCGCTGAGCAAATGCACTACAGTTAAAGCTGTTGAAAGGTTTAAACATTTTGAGTCAATAATGTTTGAAATGCAAGCCCTTGAATGCAAAGCATATTAAATAATGTCCAGGGATGGTGACCTTTGTTTCTCTTAAGTTATGCTGTTAAGAAAGCACTACAGACATCAGATTAAGTACTTTCCTGTGGATGTGTACCCATGTTGGAAGTGATGCATTTTCACCTTGAGAAAGGTCAGTATCCTCTCACATTCAAAGTTGCCATGCATTTTCATTTCTATTTCAGGAGTATTCAGTTTTTTCCACCCTGAAAATAAAGGAAATAAAAAAGACTGAAATCAATGTGAAAGAAGCAACAAATTAGTTTCATATGGACAAAATGAGCTGAAGATTGACTCAGCATGGTGGCACTCTGATGCTGATTTTTGTGGCAATAACTTTCCTGAAACTACTTTCATTATATTTTCAGGAATGCAGCAACCCTTTGGGCTTATGCAATTATGGATTTGCCCTTTGGGGTGCAATTTTGGTCACAGTTATGTATGATTGTTCCAGTGTGAGCATTTATGACATGCTGAGGTACAGCATAACTTAATTTCACAAGCACCACTAGCAGGGCACCAAACTCAATGCAGCTCTCTGCTCTCACCAAACTTGTATATGTGTGTTGACTAAAAGCCAAAGCAGTATAAATTAGCAAGTCTGGGTGACAGATCCTCACAATTCTATACCCAATTGTGGGACAGGGGCAGCCCTCCTAAGATCAATATGAACTTTTAGCAGAGAGCCCGTTCACCCCTTCTTTGTTTTGAAGTTGCAACACGAGCAGCCAGTATTCTGCTGACTGGACAATGACGGTGACCTTGCATATGCTGGAGAGGTCACACTCGCTAATGGATTATCCATGACCCTGGAATGCAGAAGCCTCTTCACACGTGGCTCATGTGTGGATTATCCATGAACAGGAAGCAGGAACAGAGGCGTGCAGCCTCATGCACTGTCACCGTCTGTGCCTCTGGGGTTATGCCAGCCTCCCCTAACATGCTGTCCTCCAGTTTGTTTGCACTACAACTTTCATCAATCATGAATGCTGTCTCTGCTGACTGGAGCTGGAGTCCAATGCTTTCGTGGGATGCCATGTAGGGGAAAGCAGGCATTATGTGCAATTCTCATTCATGTGACCATGACATTACAAGTTATACGTGTGCTGGGTTGGACAACATACTTAAGCTCATCTAGTTTCTCTGAATTCTACAGAAAACCCTGTCCTGACGTGAGTCCATATTAGATCATACACTTTTTTTCTTGACAGATGGAAATGCATGTGTATTTTCATGCTCATTGTACAAATCTATGCATCAAAGGTATATGCTTTTCTTCCAAAGAATAAAGCATGCTTGCATACATTTTTCAAAAGTACAAGTCTTTGTGGACTAATTTTTGTCCCTTGAATTGTTTTGCTGGCTCAGAAATGTACTGATTTTGATAGAAGAGTATGTCTGGGGCAGTTCAATTCTGGTTAGTGTGAACCTGAAATGAACCAGAAATGAACTGAAACAACACTTCTATGCATGCCTATATATGGGATGGAGAAGGATGCAGAAGCTTGAGATTCTCTCCTGTTCCCTGTCAAATGGATAAGTTATGCACCTAAGGTATAGATGAGCCAGTCCCTGTTGTGACACTGTTATCTGTATATGCTATTTTAAGCATTTTTTCTGGCTCACAGTCTTCAATGTTTATAACACAGTCTAATGAAGTTCAGCCATTATAATATAATTTATTAACAGTCTAATAAATAATACTCTAAGAAAAATAATTATTGTCTTTCCTTCCCCTTGCCCACATGCTTGTGTTTTTATTTTGAGTTGCTGTAAAAGGTTCAGGATTAATGTTTAATCGCAGTGCCACCACCAATAAGATACCTGAAGTCTTTAAGTTGTCTTGGCTGGTTTTGAATGTGAAGCCATAAGAGCATAAACACATAAGTGTTCCTTTGCTGAACTAGACCAAAAGTACTTCTAATCAAGCAGTCACTTTCCTGAACAAGCTACAGAGATCCTTGAAGAAGTTCAGAATCAGAGAATGCAAAGACCAGATCCTGTGACCCTCTTACTCAACTGTTTGTTAGTTTGGAACTAGGAATGAAATAAATTGCAAGCCTGGTCTGGAATCTTGTCTAAGGAAGAGATTTTTAATCTTGAAGAAAGCCCCAGTACAGTGGTACCGCAGCTCATGAACATCTCAGTTCACAACCAAATCGGGTCGTGAATAGAAATTTAAGAAAAAATTTTACTCAGGTTGCGAACCCTACATCAGTTGATAATCACGATTGCACCCATCTCCCACCCAGCATGCCCATGATCACGCCCGTCTCCCCTCCCCCCAAGCGTGCCTGCTATCGTGCCCGTCTGTGGCCACGATCACATTCACGCTCGTGCAGGGAACACGGGCGCGACCACGGTCATGCTGGGTAGGGAGAGATGGCCACACTCGTGCTCGGGGAGTGGGGGGAGATGGCTGAGATCTTTGTTGTTCTGTTACTTTGCTTCCAGTTTTTGTCATTGAAAAAAAAATAGTTGCAGAACGGATTAACCTTATTTACATTGAACCTTATGGGGAAATTTGACTTGGCTCACGACCAATTTGGGTCACGACAGAGTCGTGAACAGATTAAGTTCATGAGCCAAGGTACCACTGTACATGTAAAGAAGCCATCTAGTAGTCTGTACCACTCACTCAGAAACTGCTTGAGCCCACAGACAAGACCTTTCACTTCACTTCATTCCCTGATTCCCCACCTTTGCTCTTTCCACAAGTCCAAGGACTAAGACAAATCTGAGCTACAGTTGACATAAAGAATTGTGTGATCATATAGCTACAAGAACACTGTAGGACAACAGGCCTACTTGGAAGGAGTGGTCTACTCAAACGAAGAAATGCCATGTCCCTTACATATCTCAGAAAGGAAAGGTCTGGCTGAGCTAACATAAAACTCTTAATTTCTGCTTGACCTTTGCTGGTCCGAATTGGCCTATCTTGTGTAGACATAATTCTGTTTTGGCCCCTGCTTTTCTTCACTTCCACATTTCCTGGCTAGGCCAACAACTGCTGCCTTAGAAAATCAAAGAATGTATTTCTCAGAGAATGTGTTTTCTGGCAAGTTTTGTCTGTAGTGAAACTGATCAAAACTATATTTGAGTTTGTACTGGTGGATGAAGGAAGAAATAGGCTGAGGGGGAGGACAGGATGAAGCTGAGGCTATGCTCACCGCTTTCTTCAACACGATTCAAATGATACTAAACAACTTCAAAACTGGGTCCATGGCTGTGCATCAGTTTCTCTGTCCTATTTCCAGGCAGTGTTGGGGACTGCAGTCAAGTGACTCACTCCCAAGTTTGAATCAAGTCATGTCACTGACTCAACTCAGACTTGACTTTGGAGCAACATACGAGTGACTTTATTTGAGATTTCTACGTGTCTACAAGACACTCTAGGGCTTACCGTGTGGCGGAATATTTTGGAAGGTAGACACAAACACAGCAGAGGCAGTGGGAGGGAGGAAGTTTCAAGGGGGTGGGGTGAAATATGGTGGAGAGGATTGTGATAGGGGTAAGGCAAGCCTTCAGCTCTTTGTTTTGGCACTAGGAAGATGGTGGGAGGAAGAAAGAAAGGGGGTTGGGGTTGCATTATAGGGGAAAGGCTTCAGCCTTTTTAGCACTGAAAAGGCTTTTTTTTCCCCCTCTCCTTGGCAAGAAGTGCAATGACTTGCATTTTGGGGTTATTTAGCAGGCTTTGTTCAGGGTAGACTCCAGAACACGGGGGTCAAATTTGAAATAACAGCACAACCTTGTTTTAAAATGTTTTAATAAATAAAATAAAATAAATAAATAAACCATGGTTGAATGAAGGCCTTCAATGCATCACTGAAAGAAATGCAGATGGGACCGTCCAGGGATAGGCTTACAACTCTCTCACCACCACACCCCAGCACACACCCAGCCACCATCTCCCTTATTTCTGTTAAACTTGGCTCTTGAGACTTGAGGAGTGACTTGAGACTCCACTTGAAAATTCCTGGCAATAACCTGAGACTCAACTTGGATTTGAAAGTAAAGATCTGATCTTGACTTGAGACTTGGAGTAAAGGATTTAAACACATTACTGTTTGCAGGTGATGAAACTGCGGTGAGGGACGAACTACCAAATATTCTCAGTGAACTAGGGGACATTCTCCAATATTTCAGAGGAAGCCAGAAGTTCATAAAATTTGTCCTTGAGACCTTATGAGCAGTTCTCTATGAATTCTTGAATTAAATCTGCACTGTATCCAAACCTGATCCCTTTTCTCTGTACTGAACATATTTCCAGTTAATGTGTGAACCCTGATCTCCAGTATTCACTGAGATGTCTATCTTCTTCTACTACTTCATTTATAACTTTATAAACCTTGATCATGCTCATTTATTTAGCCTAATTGATCATTTATAAAGAATTAATGCTCTGAGTTAAAAAAAAAATAGAGGAATTTCTATTTATGTTAATGATTTATTTTATTTATTTATTTATTAAAACATTTTTATGCCACCCCATTCGCCAAAGCCTCGGGGCGGCTTACAACAATAAATTAAAAAAATAATTATAATATTAAATTAAAAAATATAAACATTAGAATAAAAATACAAAAATACAATATAAAATAAGCCGCCCTGGCCAGATAAAATCCAATTATTAACAGTTAAAATGCCGCTTAAATCAAAAGGACTTCGCCTGGCGCCGAAAAACAAATAACGACGGCACCAGGCGGACCTCTCTGGGGAGCGCATTCCATAACTTAGGCGCCACCGCAGAGAAAGCCCTCCTCCGAGTACCCACCCTCCCAATATCTTTCACGGAGGGTTCCTGGTGAAGGGCCTCTGCCACTGATCTCAGGGGGCGGCCGGGCATATATGGATGTAAGCGCTCCTTATGATGAGTAAAATGCATAGACCATTGTGCATTTATTCATTTATAGTGTTACCACCCACTGTACTTATCATTATTTCTAGGTCCTTTGAAAGAAATGGATAAAATATTACTGTCTTATGTGATGATTAAGAAAAGAATAAATCGAATGGTAAAAAGATATGCAAATAGCAGTCATGCAGCAAATCGTCCGATAGCTCCAAACCAGTAATGGCAAACATGTGACCTCCAGATGTTGTTGGGCTGCAACTGCCAGAACCTCCAGCCAGAATATGCCATGATGGGAGGGTGAGGAGAGCTGTGGCTGAACAACATATATAGGGCCACACGTCCCCCCACCCCCCCGGCACAACCAAAATAAAACTGACAGGAAACGTTCAGCTTGGGCTTAGAACAGAAATGCTAAATTAATTTCAAAAACAAAACAGAGTGATGTTTTCATCTGGCTAAACTGAATTGGCAGAGTGGGAATGGAGCACTCGATGGTGCACCTGCTTGCCGTTGAAACATTAAAGATAAGGAACCTATTAGACAAATAGAAGTAGCAACCCTAATTAAGCAATAATATGGTAGAATATATCTGAATATTTAAATTTGGGCTTTTAGCAAAGTGCTCAAAGCCTGGATGAATGAATCTGTCAGTCCGAGTCTTTCCTTCATTCTTCTTTTAGTAATCACAGACACGTTTTGCCCTAAATATGGAGAACATTGTGAATACATTCTTATCAAACTGGACAACTGCGCAATGGGCAAACCAATGGGTAAACCAATTCATGTGCTAATGAATTAATAAAGTAATCAAGCAACATGCATGCAATAAAATAAGAGCCTGTACTTTTGAAATGTAGTGATTATCTTTAAACTAATTCCCTTCTTTTAAGGTAGCTCCTTCTTCCCTTTTTTTGAAGCAGATAATTCTACTCACTTCTACCAGAGATCCCTTGTTCCTGCTTTCATCTGTTCAGGTGCACATACATAGTGCCATGTATATATGTGAACATGGTAATAGCATGTGCAGTGAGTGCTCAGATATGACTTTTATGTCTAATGAAATTAGCTATAAAAGAAATGAACTGTTCACCATTGAGCAATGCAAGTACTTAGTAGTCACAACATGAGAGATAGTCATGTAATCTATATGGATGCTTTGTTAAACACACACACACACACACACACACATCATTTAACCCTGCCTTTGATCCAGAATTTCAACACAAGAACACATTCTTATGTAAGGCATTCATTACGTTAAGTTTGGTGACGTATTAATTCCAAAAATGAATCATTATTTTTCTGGACCAGATTTGGATGCTAGAAATTTACACAGATTAGCGAGGAATGTGTATGACAACAAATTTTTCATTTTGATCATCCGGCTTTGCGTTAATGAAAAAAACTACATTTAATACCATACACTTACTCTCTGTGTGGAAGCTGAAACAAAATTATTCATGTCTTCAGCGATTTAAGAAATTTCAAAGTAGAACTTGTCGTGCATCTGCTATATTTCCACTTCAAGGGTTTTGTGACAGATTGTACATTAACAAACTAACCTAATAATAACCCTCGACCGATGTGCCTTTGAAATTAATCAGATCTGCACTGCATTCCAATGACTATAACCGTCTGGAAACAGTATTTTTTATAGTAAGGTTTGAAAATGAAGAATCAGAATCAGGATAAACTAGAAAAATAAACAGCCCTGCTTCCCAACTTACAGGACTGTGGAGTTATGGCTTTGCTTAAAATATTCCTGTGTGACCTCAGATAATCATTGTGTGATACTGTACATAATGTATTGTCATCACATTTAGTCTTTGCAGTTGTACCCACTTGTATATTGTTGATTGCTAATGAAGATTTCCCTATGCACAATCTAAAAGGTTTGGAAACAGCTTTGTTTAATAAATGCTTAATATCCCACATTACATTCCCAGCACACTCTAATTAAATTCTTTTCCATAGTCTCTGAGGGTTGGAGCAGCTCGGAAATACTTGGCAAAATTCAGCCAAGCAACTACCTGCATTTGATACATTAACCTTGACACTGTCTACAATGTTATTCAGGCCCTGCATTCAAATGCCACCTTTTTTGCAACAACAAAACATAAAATAACATCACTGTATTCCACTCTGTGCCAAGACACTATGAATCAATTATTATCACTACCTTCGTATATGGAGAGCTCTAACTTGGAACCCATTGAGTGCTACTTTTATATGAGTCCTGATTGAAATGAATTGGGCACCTTACCAATTTTATGCAGCACCTTCTGCTGAAGTGTGCTGAGAAAGTGGACTAATTTGAAGGAAAACAACCCAGAAAATTATGTATTTTATTTATTTTATGTCAGTGTTTACTGTTGCTGCATTTCCATGGAGGCTTATAAAAATTAAATCAGTGTAACCAATTAAAGTTTGTTTTATTCTGTGCTTGGCTTTACAGCATAATTCACAACCAAACTGAGGTGTTCATCTTTAATAGGGATATACGAAACATTTGTCAATATATGGAAATCGTACCAACATGCCTCACACAATCCATGAGCATGAAAACATGGGTTTCATGCTCCAAAGATGCTTGCAAATTCCAAACCCCATGGTTTGTCCTGGAAAAAAAAGATCTTAATCAGTTTCACTCTATGGGAAAGTAAGTGCTGAATTTGGAAATACAATTTTAATGCATATTCATTTGGAATTTGCACTTTCAACCTTTCACCAAAATGAGAATGGTGCTCAAACAAATGTGGGAAACAAGCTGAGAGAGCGTCAAACTGGTATTTGGAGAATCTTGGTGCTTGTGAAAATGTTTTGTTCTCTCATCCTTTATCTCCATATAGTTGGCGTAACAGAATTTCTTGGCTCTGAGTTGTACCAGAGTTATATCAGGCTGACTAGTGCACCATTTCAGCATGTGGTCTCTGATGCAATGCTTTCTTTTTCCTGGCTTTTCCTGTCATAGCTGTCCTATGGCAAAAGGCTAAGCAAATAAGGCTTTTGGAGTCCTCAAAGGGATAACTAAATATCCAGAGCCACTAATTCTTCCTAGATGCTTTGTGTTCCTTTGACATTGGAGGTGTTCCTTCTGTGTGGAAATGGGGCACATGGGGCTTGCACCTGCCAGACTGAATCCCCTTTGGCTTCATTATCTCTCTCTCTAAACACACACACACAATGCACATAGGCATAATTTATAATATATATTTATATAACTCATACTTTATTTGATTATATTTATATCTACCTCTTTTTCCTTCCAGGAAACTGAAGGTGGGTTACATAGTTCTTCTCTTCCTCTCAGTCTGACCCTCACAACAACCACCCTGTGAGACAGGTTGGGCTGAGAGTCCGTGAGTGACCCAGAGTCACCCAGGTAGCTGCATGGCCGAGCAAGAACTAGAATCCAGGTCTCCGGCGCCTCAGTACTGTGCTCCTACTGTCTAAACCACACACCTCCTCTGTTACTGGACCATCTAACTGAACTGTTATACACATTTGTTTATACAAACTCAAGTAATCAAGAAGATGCTAAACATTGTATTTCTATTTAATCATTAAAGAGGAAGCAGCACCTACAATGAGTAGCAAAACAAGAGAAACAATCGGTCCAAACTAGGCCTGGCAAATCATTTACCAAACAGGTGGCTCTGGTCATTTGCTAAGAGCCACAAAGGAACTGAGGAGATGACCGTAGCAGATGTTCTTTCCTGAAGGAGGAAAGTGCACTGGGAAAGCTAAATTTGACCCTTTCACACTCCACGACAGCGGATTGATTGATTGATTGATTGATTGATTGATTTATTTATTTAATGCTTTTATATACCATCTGACTACTACCGTCTTGGGATGGTCTATGGCTAGATGGGGGTTTTTTGTTTCAAAACCAGAACAGAAACCTCCCCCCGCCCCACCCAATAAAAAAGAAAAAAATGGGAGCAGTAGTGTTGCCCACTCCTTTACCAAGCTGACGTGACTGGTAGGGCTTGTAAGTGAGCGATGATCAGGAGCCTAAAACAAATCCTTGCAGCACTGGAAGGCAGCAGACTTCTGTCAGTGTGAATGCTAGAAGCAAACAATTCATAGCAATTCAAAATTAGTTAGACACGGATCCAAAAAGCTGAAAGAGCCACAAATTTTGCTGAATAGGAAGCTCTAGGGGTCACTCCATTGTTTTGGGAATCTCAGTGGTTTTGTTGCCTGCTGTGGGATTCATTTTGTTCCCACTATGTCTGCCTGTATATTTATAAGTAAAACATTGCATTATAAAGACAACATGCATGTCCACCATACATTTTCTCATCTAATTTGAATTATATTTTGTAGTGCATGCCAGAACTTCTCCCTGCTCTTACTGTGTGTGTCTTACTGTGTGTATGTATGCTTAACAGCATGCTTGGCAGTTGAGAAAGAATTTAAGGGCTAAAACCAGTAGCTTTAATTGGTTGAGGAGACATACAGAAAGACTGAGGTCAGACTACACAACAAACCTATTTCTGTTGTTGGTCTGTCATGATATTTCAGCATGATAGGTTTGTCCACAATATGAAACAACAGTTAGTTCTATGAATTCTCTGTACCAGCATTGATTGTTGTCTGAACCCAGGACCATGGTTTCTACAGTCTTGGTATGAAACTACCACAGGGTCCCTGAAGAGATTGACAACAGTAAGAGTCATTCCATCCATCTAGCATCTATGTGCAGTCCAGTGACAAAGAAACAGGCAACATAAGCAGGGAGTGATGCACCTTGGGATTGAATGTCATGTTGTGGCTGATGGGATACATGCCAGCATCAGAGGGACTGAGCAGGGAGGGTGGAAATCATGATAACATAGAAAAATATCTTGTAGAATCATAGAATCTTGATCATCTGCCATGTAGAACTTGATTTTAAAAGAAATCCAAACAGTGGTAACCATGCAGAGTTGCTTTCAGTGTTGTGTGAACCCAGTCAGTGTGATTTCTGCAAATCTGGCTGAACCTTCCTCCCTGAGCCAGCTAGGAAAGAGGGTGACAGTATTCTGCACTAGCCAAGACTTTTGGAACAGCTTCAAGTGCAGCTCACTGTTAATTCCACTGTACCATTTGCTCCAAGTGCAGAGATGAGACACCCATGGACCTGGAAAAGATGCTGGAGAATGCCCATTGTCCCAGACTACTCTGCCCTAGAGTTTAGCACTGGCATGGATTATCCTAGTTTCTAGGAAGGGCCATGCTCGACATATCAGATGTAACTGGGCAAAAGTGGTGCTGGATTGACTGTAATCTTTCTAATGGGGATGAGTCCAAGTGCAGCTCCAAGTTGTGGCCATTCAGAAGGAACACAAATTATATTTGTTTGCTTGTTTGTTTAATATTCTTACATTTATACCATTTATTATTAAATTAGTTCAAAGCTCTTCAGATGCACATAAAATTTATTTTTAAACACAATACCTTATTAAAACATTATTTAAAGACCATTATGAAAATCCAGTTTTTAGCTACAACAAAGCAAAATTATTTAATGGACAAATTAAAACAACTTAAAAACTGCAGTGTAGGGGCATTAAATGTAGTCAGGTAGAGAAATATATGATCAACCACAGTTATTTACAAGCCAGAGGAGGACTTGGAAAACAGGTACATTGTCAAGAGGCATTTGAAACAGAGAATTCTCTGTCTCCTGTGCTTCATGGGAGGGGGTTTCCAGTGGATGGGGACTATCACTAAGATGGTCCACCTTCAGGATACTACATGCAGTAGAAACACACACACTTTCTGAACAACTGTTCAACCAGAAGATATGGGAACAAATGATGTTATGAATATTTTTGTGTAGAAATGTACTTTGTAATTTAAAATAGACAAAGGTGCTATAATACAGAGGTTTCCAAATGCCTTTAAACCTCTTTTGACACAATGTAATAATGTCATTTGACCAAGGAGGCAAGCTGAATAAAGGAAAATGCTACTTAGATGTTCAATCTAACTATTTGGTTCTACAGTAATTAAAGTGCAGGACTGGCACCCAAACAGGCAGCATGCTTTCGACAGTCCTAAATTAAATTTCAGACATCATTGGCCTCAATCTAAGGAATGTAAACATTTATTAAATGACAGGCTGGAAATAGCTGGCTTAACAGAAGGGATTTCTTGCTATTAATTCTTTGTAGCACCTTCCTGATCACTGGTTACACATTCGGATATTTTCTACAAGCCGCATAAGCTTCTTTCTTAAACTCATTTCCCATAGCTTTTTCCTACCCAAGGGAAAGCAACATGCCAAATAATATCTACATCAATACACAATTGCCACATCATCTTTAGGAGCACGGCAGAGCTTAGGCAAACACTGGTGACCCAATCCAGAGGCCGTGTATGTTCCACAAGTGAGCGAGCAAATGAATGAACAGTAAATGTCCAATGATCTGCCTCTGTTACTCTGGGAATGAGTGCTGAACTTTGATCAGGTAGACCAAAGGTTAAAATGTTTGCTCAGCTGCAATATATTCATAAAGACAGCCTTAGACAATTTCCAAGCTTCCAGTCTAATCTATCGCACAATTATTTTGTGAAGATAATGTGGGACAAATTTTGGATGTTCAAAGAGTGGTTATACTGAGGAGGATGCAGAGCCTGGGTCTAGCTATAGTGACCCACAACCTGTGAGCTTTGTGAGGTGACATTTTCCAAGAGAGATGCAGCTGAAATATAACCCTGTTGGCTCTTTTAAACCCCTAAGAAGCTTTTGATGCCATCAACCATGATTTACTCAGAAGTGACTCTCTGGGTGGGAATTGGAACGTTATTTTACAGTGGTTTCATTTGTATTTGCAGAGTCATTTCCTGAAGGAAGTGCTGGGAATTATTGTTCTATTCCATGTCTATTACATTACCCAGTTCCACAGGGCTCAATATTATTCCGCATGCTATTTAACACCTACATGAAACCATTGAGGGAGGTTATATGATGATGATGATACTGAAATTCCCCTTCTTTTCATTCAACTCTGAGGTCCTGGTTCAGTGCTTGAACAGGATAATAAACCAGATGAGGGCCAACCAATAAAGTTTGGTCCAAACATGGTAGGCATGTTGTTAGCAGGTGGCCATTTAATTGCTGTGATCTGTCAAGAGAATGCTATTTTCTCAGAGGACTGAGGCAAATACATTTGTCAAAGACTGGTCTATAGTGACATGCTCCTTCTGAGGAATTTCTAGAAGCTTCAACTGGTCTGGCAAGCTAAGGTACCCAGTGGAACACTGTGACCAGAACTGGATAGTGCCTTTTGACTTATAAACGTGGAATCATTCAGAAAGTGGCTCTAGCTCCAAAATAATTATCTGTTTGGCTGCGTTTACCACCACTGACACATTAGAAATAGAACTCTCTTACCTTTATCCCAAACAACAGTTTGTCTCCACTAAAAGACAAGCTCCTACTGATCTCAAACCCCCATAAGTATGTGAAACTGTACTTGCAGTCTGAGAGGTCTTCAAAACATCTGTCCAGAAGATCAATCATTCTCTTTCTCAAATTGTTTTTCTTTGCAAAGAATTCTACACATGCTCTAACACCAAACGTTCCACTTAAGTAGGTAAAATGCAACTATGTTAGACTTTTTTATTTATTTTGGACTTTTCTTTGCACAATGGTTGATTTCCCTTCCCCTTCTTTTCTCTTCCACAGATAACTTTACTTTTATACCTTCTCATTCAACTGCACTGTTGTAAAAAGTGAATTTCTAGTGAAAATCTTACCCATGTGCCAAAAATGCATGGTTGCTAAGCTACCTCTTATGTTCTTAAAACATTTTACAAAGTTTTTTGAGTGCTGTCTGTTCTCTTTCTGCTCTATTACTGTTTTGAGCAAGTAAATTCAAAGCACCTTCCTCCTTGCTAATGCTGGACAGCCTAATAAGATTTAGTAGTCCCCAAACAGCTGGCAGCTTAAAGTACACAGGCAAACATCAGCCTGTGGTATTCAATCCACAGGTTTCTTTTGTGGGTAACCTTTAAGAAAAATATGGGCCAAATCATGAAGTCCCCTTTTCCCGGATCTGTCATGCTTACTCATATGAGGGCAGCTATACTCATTATCAATCTATTTCTAAATACAATTCAGTTTGCTGGTTATAATTGTTGATGAAAGAACCAGCAATTTCCAAGCTCTCTGAAAATAGCTTTCCACTCCTATTTGAGATATAAATTCCCCCCATTGACTAACACATGAACATTCGCTTTAAAATGTGAGTTTCAAAGTATATTGAAATTTAAAAACAAAACAATGCTATTTTTAATATGATCACAAATTTTCAAGCATTTCTCAACAAAGGAGTTCTTGCTCATGCTTATGATTTGTGAACAGAAATTGAATTCTAGTACATCCCAAGTTATAATTAATAAAGCCCCAAATGACTTGTATCCATAATACTAAAAGACTGTGCCGCTCCTATACCATGCTTACTTCCACAGTATACAATCTGATGGAAAGGCTCTTTTCTGCTGCTCATTGAAAAGATGGGTGGGAACCAGGTTGGCTGGGATATATGAGAGGCCCTGATCTCTTCATGCCCAAGGGGGAGAGGAGAAAGGAAGTTGGTGCTCATTGTGGATTATTTCACCCCAGTGAGCCACAGTGTGTGCAGGAGCCGTATTGCATGGCCAACACCTGCTCAGAGGTTGTGTTGTGTGAAACCACCAAGCATGAGCTCTCTGAGGATTAAACAACCCTAACGTAACCCATGGTCCATTTTAAGAACAGAAGAGTAAAACCAAAGCCATGCTGATTCAGACCAAAGGGCCAACTAGTCCAGCATTCTGAGCACTGGATGGCAAACCAGCTGCTCACAGGATCCCTCAAGCAGGATGGAAGCAAGACCTCTTCACGCCCAAGCTCCTCAGCAACTGGTGTATGCAAACATGCCACCTCCGTGAAGGAGGTAGCGTATAGCCAATAATATTAGTAGCCACTGATAGCCTCTTCTTCCATGAATCTTCCAATCCTTCAGAAAATAATTTAATTTATTTATGTTTGGTGGTATTTGTATTTTATCTTTGTAAGCCGTCCTGAGGCTTTTGCAAAGGACGGCATATAAATATCCTAAATAGACAGACAGACAGACAGAAATTCAGGTTAATGGCCATCACTACTTCCCATGACAGTGAATTCCATAGTTCAACTATATGTTGTATGAAGAAGTACTTTCCCGTGTCTGTCCAAAACCTTCCCTCAGTCAGCTGCATGGGGTGTCCCTGGGTTTGAGTGCTATGGGAGAGGGAGAAGAAAGACTCTCTCCATTTTCTTTACTCTCTGCGTAATTTTAGACATCTCTAGCATGCCTCCCTTTACTCACCGTTTTTCTAAACTGCACAGTCCCAGTTGTTGCAGTCACTCCTCATAGAGGAGCTGCTCCAGCCCCCTGATAATTTTCTTACCCTTCTCTGTACTTTCTCCAATTCAATAATGTGCTTATGCAGCTAAGGAAACCAGAATGGCATACAATTTGCTGTGCAAAGGATTCTGTTTTCTATTCTGCTCCTCATCATGCCTAGCATAGCATTCGCCTTTTTCACAGTGACCACACTTTTTTTTTATTGAGCTGTCCACTACTACCTCACTGCTTTCTTGATCGGACATTGCTAGCTCTGATCCCATCAGTGCAGAGTTGAAATTTGGATTTTTTTTAGCCCAACATGCATTATTCTGCTTGCTTATATTGAACTGCATTTGCCATTATGATGCCCATTCTCCGAGCTTCACTTTGGAGCTCCTCACAATCCTTACGATTTTACCTTCTTGAATCATTTTGGGGTCATCAGCAAGCTTGATCACTTCACAGTTTACTCCTAGTTCCACAGTATTTAGGAATAGTTTGAAAAAATGGTACTACTACTGAACACTGGAATTCCTCTGGTTATATTTCTCCACTGTGAGAAATGGCTATTTATTCAATCTCTGTCTTCTGTTCTTTAACCATTCAGTGATCCATAAGAGGACCTCTGCTTTTATTCTGTGACTTTTAGTTTGCTCAGGAGCCTTTGGTAAGGGACTTTGTCAAAAGCCTTTTGGAGTCCAAGTAAACAATGTCTGTTGGGTTTCCCAGGTCTGTGTCTGTTGTCCCTTGCAGAAGCCATGCTGATTCCCCCACCTGACCTTCTGCCCTGGCAGAGTTTGTCCTTGTAATGATTTAAAGTGTTAGGAGTGTGTTTCTGTAAATGTTGGCAAGTTTCAGGAAAGCAAGAGTGGGTAAAGGAAGGGGAAGAAGTGAGGTGGTGGTTTGGTGACTGAAAGTCTGTGGGCAGACCTTGGAAGTGTGTGAAGAAATAGATACTATCAGCCTATCAGCAGTTAACAGTCAGTTGTAATCAGTCATCTGGCTGCAGACTCTGAAGAGGCAGCCTTCTCATTAGAATCACCTACAGTGCTGTGAAAAGCACTTGAGATTCAAAAGGAAAGGGAAGGAAGAAGGATTGCCTGGAGGACATATTAACAACTAGAAGAGTCAAAACCTAATAGAGTCAAGTATTATAAGTAATGTACAGATCAATAATGCTTCTTGTACAAATAAAGTTTTATTTTGCTTAATATTAAATCATAGTCATAGGCTGCTTGATTATCAGCATCTCATTCTCAGGACCACATAGTCCTGCAAAGGAGCCTTACAGCTTGGACACAATACTGTGGAGGAGTTCAATTAATAGGGTTGGAATAAACTTCTTGGTGGCAGCATAAATAAACTAAGAGAAAGAGAGAGTAAAATTAAGACATTTAAGACACATCATATCTAAAATTATAGGTGTGTACTTGTGACAGTACCTCTATGTGTTTACTGATTCTATCTTTAATGATGCTTTCAGCTTACCTTGAACAGATGTTAAGCTACCAGGAACATAATTTCCGAGCTTTACTATGAATCCCTTTTAAAAAATTGGTGTTCCTTTGGCCATTCTCAAATCTTCTAGTACAAGGACTGTCTTTAGGAAGAAATTAAATATTTTTGGTAAGAGGGTCAGCAATTTCATGTTTTAGTTCTTTAAGGACTATAGGATGGATACCGTCTGGGCTGGATGACTTGCTGACTTTCCGATTGCCAATAAGGTTGAGAGCCTATTCTTTTGTCACTACTATCTGCCTTAATTCTATGGTTTATCCCCCACATATCCCACCTTCACAAGGTTCACACAATAACCTCTGAGTGAGAGTGGTATACTCAAGAGTAGCTGTTTGTTACCACATTCACCTCAGCATCACTCTGTGTCAACTAACCCATGAAGGCCTGTGAACAGGCCCATTGAAGCTTGTCTGAACTCATTACTGCCATGTTACAGTAGTGGTTTGCTCTTGTATCTGAATGAGGCCAACATATGTTCTTGATTTAATATTTCTATATTCTTTAATAGCAAGGAGAGGAAATATGTTCTTCAAATGAAGATTCAAGTACTGGAACCTCTATCCTAAAGCAGAAGAACTCTTCTGAATGTGTTACAAATTTTAAAAACTCTGCTTCTATAAATTTCTTCCCAGGTGGGACCAAAACAAAAATGAATTAACATGCAGTATGCTTGACGTAAGTCCACAGTTTTCTTCTCACCTTCTTTTTCATCTTCACTAATGCTGCCCAACGGCACTTAATGCTTTGCTGTTTGTTTCATCGCTAAGATATTTGTAGGTACTTATTAAATTGCTGACACAAAACAGAACAGATGTGTTGTGTCAACTGTTGTACATGAAAATGTTGTAAAATCATCTCTCTCTCTCTCTCTCTCTCTCCATTGTGATCTTTCTTAGTTTTTTTAAAAGAAAGAAATCAATGAAGTTTTACTGTTACATGATGTGTCCTGTACATTGTATTATACTCAGTGAAATGATATTGCAATCAAGCAGCATGACAGGTCAGCAGATATGAATCAGAAGTCATTAAAATGCCATCTTAGCCTACATTTCTTGTGAGACTTCCTTTCAGGCCCAGGGTGCGCACCTTGTATATTAGGGTATTAGCTGGGTCCACCAGGTCTGTCTCCTAGCTGATGAGCACAATTTCCATTTCAGTTTGGTTTCAATAAAAATTTACCAAACCTTTCAAAGTTTGCTACATGTAGGACAAAATAAACTTTAGATGAAAAATATTGAGTGAGGAAAAACCCAAAATTGACAGATTCATCTATCATGCAGTCCTTTGAGTACATAGCTCTTCATCAGCTGAGTTTGACTCACTACATATTCTGCAATATGAGTTCCAAACTAGTGTTGCCACTTTCTCATTCTTTCTTTAGCAACCAGTTATATCCTGATGCTCTCCATGGATGGAATAACTGTCCCTACTGAATTTGGCTGGTACAGATGGGTGAGAATTTTGGTTCCTGTTTGGTAAGAAGAGTCAGATTTGACTGGCTCTGACAGAAACACCCGAGTCAGTTCCCTGTGGTTATGTCGAGATGGCACTCAACAAGTAAACAACCCACACCTTCATGAGCGATAAAACTAGAGTCCTTTATTGCTACTTGTCTACAAGATTTACAACTCAATAGATAAGCTCTTTAGCCGAGGTCTTTGGAATGCAGATGTTAATCCTCTAGTGGTGTCTCTCCCCGAGCCCACGTGGGACTATCTCTCTTGGTCACGCCTTCCTTCCCTCTGACGTAACAAGCTCTGCTTTTGCTCGTATCTTCTTAGAATTCTGCAACTGGTTGCTAGAGAAAAGTCTACCACGCCCCCTGCATCTCCTGTGTCATGTTCAGGAAGTTCAGTGTTAGTGGGAGGAGGGACAGCCCGCTCTGACTCTTCCTGAGTAGAACTCGCAGCGTCTTTTCCCTCGGGGCTCTCTTGCTTTGATGTGGGCTTGGGTGTTTGCTCAATGGGCAGGGAGTCAGGGGGAAGTGCAGCTATCTGCTCAGTCATCCCCAAGCTAGGTTGCGGGGTTGGCTTTTGGATACAGGGTCCCAAGGGCAAGACCTCCTCGTGAGGTGCTGTCTCTGTCGGGGCTTCAGGCACGACAGGTTATCAGGGAAGTGGCCACACATGGCCTCAATTTTGTCCCATTGGAGCAGTTGGTAGTGAGCCACAGTGGCTTTGCAGTTGGAGATTCAGACACTGAGAACTAAGGCCACAAAGACCTGTCTTGCCATACTGCTCATGAGTCGGTCCTCCCAGTCTGCTGGTGCCAAGGCTGGCATTGCATTAGACCCTGTACAGACTGGATGCTGGAAGAGGAACAGGACTTCTCTTTCCAGGAGCCAGTACATGCTCTCAAACCACTTGAGGTGGCATGTGTGGCTGCAAGGATCTTCCATATCTACTGGATCACTTGCAGTAGTGTGGGCAGGAATGGTATCACTAGTGAAGCTCAGTCCTCCATATGGATAGTGTCAAAGATAGGGTCCATGACTCTTCCTTCCAGGCTACTGTGTCAAGAGCCTAAGGGAATTCACCATTTGCAGGACCTGTTTGGAGAATCTGCCCATGTCCTCCAATCAAAGTACTGGATCCTGCATGGCAATGGCAACTTCATATGAGGAGGTGGATGGTAGTGCAGCTGGGTCTGAGTTGCATGCATAGTCCTTGAGATCCAACAGTGAAGAGGGAATTCTCAGTTGCAACAGTTCTGAAGTCAAAGATTGCCATCAGTGTTGAAATGTTGGTACTATGTCCTCATAGAGGTGCCAGTGTAATGGATGTCCATGATGGTCACAGGATCTTCATAGAGGTTGGTAGAGCTGGATGTTCTGTTAAAATTGAAAATTGCAGTCTTCCTTGACTGCTTTCCTGGATCCATTCTTAGTTCTGAATGATATCTTGGGATCAAACATCCCCCCTGTCAAAGGCTGGCAGGGCTTCTGCCTCAGTATTGAATAATCTCTCAAGTCCAAGTGGCCCTTGGTGTCTACGGTCAACTGGGACTCTCTTCAGCAGTCTCTCAGGATTGAATGGCTCTATGTTGAAGATTAACATAGCCTCTGTTTTGGGATTGAGCAACCATTTTGCCAATGGTTGATGAGGGTTTTCTTGGCATTTCTTGGTACTGAGAGGCCTGTGGCATCAGTGGTTGATGGGGCCTCTGTTCCAGGATTGAAATCTCAGTACCAAGTGGATCTTGGCATTGGGAGCGCTGTCTCTAATGGATGGCTTAATGAGTCTGAGTGCTCTTCTGAGACTGACTGGGTAGCAATGATAGACAGGGGCTCCATGTCAGGATTGAACCATCCTGTGCTCTCAGGACTTACCAAGTGCTCTCGGGACTTACCAAGTCCTTACCAAGTCCATGGTGTTGAGTGTAGAAGGTGATCTCCTCTTGGGATGGAACCATCTTTCAGGTCTGAGAGCTCACTTGTTACTGACCAGGCCCTGGGCGTCAATGGAAGACAGGGGCTCCCATGTGATCCTCACTTTCACATGGTGGCAATGGTCGTCATTTTCCTTAAGTTTTCCTGAAAATGCAGTCAGGCATTTGGAATACACAGCTTCCAGGATCCTAGCCCTCAATATATCAGAACCATGTTTCCACGCTTGTTTTGTGAAGGCTTGGCAATGTGGTCCAAGGAACAGTGATGTGTTCCTTGCCTTCCTGTGCCCATCGCTATGTAGGCACCCTGGCAGTGCTGCTGCTGTCACCAGCATGATTAAAGGCTCACCCATAGGCATCTGGAAACTAGTATATCATTCATATCCTCATTTCCACCTGCTTTTCCCATGGCCAATATTAGAGCAGAATGTAAACGGTTGTAGAGGACACCCCTTACATACATTCATTAGAAACTGGTAGTCATGCAAGCAACACACAAACATATAAACAAAGGCATATATACTCATTCCTAGATACCCTAGTTAAATCAGCAAACAAATTATCATTTTATCTCCTTAAGAACATACTTCCCCAAGAGAGGCAGATTGGAAAAGCCTGAACCAGGGAGTTTGTGCCAACATGAGCTTGAAAAAATATTAGAACATATTCTGATTTTTGGTAATCGTGTTTTTAACAGTCTTTTGTGAAGAAGAAACAGGGTGTGAGTGGGGAGTTTCTCCCTTACTCTAGTTCCTGCTTTCTCCTTCACCAAAGCATATCTTTGCTGCATCACAAGAAAAATTGACATGCACAGATAAGTTGTAAAGAAAAGGTGCAAAGCTGCTGAGGGTAAGGCATGAACCAGGGAGGGGGCAAACATTTCCTGCTTGGAGAGAGCCAATGGCTTTCCTGAGCATTAGCCATGCTGTCAGAAGCTTATGGGGGCTGAAGTCAGGAGCACTACCTTTTGCTCAACCCTACTCTAAAGTATATCCACTTCTTTCCACTTTTCAAATATTTGACTTCTAGAAGCGGTATGGGCTAGATTTCGGACACAACACCAAGGAATGGGATTTTGGTATTACATCAGTGAAGATATGGTACATTTATAGTCTACTGTGAAACTTATATTAAGAAGAGATGTATTTTATTTTCTCTGTTTTTAAATGTCTAGCTGCACAAATTGGAGGTTATACATAAATGGTGAGTGTACCATTTAATGGCCCTCTGGGTGAAATTATATTAAGCAGTAAAAAGGTTAATGAGGTCAGTAGGAACTGCTTGATACTCAGCACTGCTTTAAAAAAAAGTCAGGCGAGAACCTAAATATAAGTATCAAACCCAATTTTAGCTTCCTATTATTTACAGCTGTGATGCTATGTACATAACAGCTAATTATCCCACATTTTGCAGCCGTGTTGGGAGGATTTCATGGCAGGTAACAGTTTTGCCAAAGAAATAAAAGGCATGTCAAATACACTTTATCTCACTGTCACAGAGTTCTTCCAAAAGTGTAATTCACTCCCACATAATGTTTCATTGCCGTGCCAAAGCACTGCAAGCAAGAATAAGGCCTGTTGTGCTTGCCTTCATATTCCACATCTGCACACAGCAATAATGACAGTGAAGAAAAGGACCCCAAGCCTATATCCCCCCCTTTTTGGGGGGGGGGCTTCTTGGCTGCTAGTATTCTGTATGGATAAATTACGGTGGAAGTTCTCTACATGCCGACCAGAAAGTATATCCAGTTGAACTTCTGTGGGCAGGGAAAGTAAAGGAGGAGCAGAGCTGTCCTCCCTTCTGTCCATGTGCTTTAAAAAAAAGAAACTTATTTTCCTCCTGCTGTAAGAAATGAAATTCTTTATGCTGCCTCCACTTCACTCTACCTTTCACTTCTGGTGGCAGAGCTCTAGCACTGGGGAGGTTAATGAGGTCACTGGGAGCTGCTTGGTATTCAGTACCATTTAAAAGGCGGGGGAGGAGTCAGGCAGAAATCTAAATATAAGTTTCAAACCAATTTTAGTTTCCTGTTATTTACAGCTGTGATGTTATGCACACAACACCTAATTATCCCACACATTGTAGCTGTGTTGGAAGGATTTCATGGTAATTAGAAGCGCCAGCCCTAATTCAGCTCTTCCTACATAGGATCCTGGGTCAGAGAAATGAGTGCTACCGGACTTTCTGCAAGGGGCAATCTGAGGACAAATCTCCTCCTCCAAGCTTAGAACTCTGCTTCACCTTTGGAGGGGCAGAACCAATATTTCCCCTTGCCTGCACACCCTTCTCAGTACACCAGATAAACCCAGGATACATTCTTTCACTACTCACTCACCTATGTAGTTACATTATTAATATAATTAATAATATTATAATTAATATCACCTGATTATCTGATATTTGAGGGGTCAGAGTTGGAGTGGTAACCACTTTCCTTGCAGTATTGTCATTGAGTGAGGAGTTAAATTGAGCTGTGATGCCTATTTCACACATGCAAATCACTAGTCGGTGCTGCAGTCATCAAGCCAGAGTGTTCCTGTTGAGATAAGGGAAGCTTTGCTGAATTATGAGATTTAGGATTGCTTGATCTCAACAAAATTAACTCATGGTGGAGGTGGGGATGCAGGAGCAAAATTATCAAAAACTGATTATTATGGGTCTTAGATGCTAAAATTAAAGGTTACTTAATTAAATGAATTTCTTATTATATAAACAAAGCAACAAAAGGGAAAAAAAGAGGTTTTTTTCCTCAAAATAAATTACTTGCCAGCTCTGAGTGCAGTACTGGCATAGTAATTCTTAAAACAAAAGTTTAAAATTGTGGTTCAGTGTTTACAGTCAAAAAATGCAAAAATCTTTAGGATAATTTCCAAAATCCATTTTATGCCTCAACCATTCTGTTTAACTGAACTTGAAGCCAAGCAATTTAGTACAGTTTGTGGGAGGTAGTAAAGCAAATTATCTGCAGCATTTTGCATAAAATCCCATTATTTCTAATTAGTACAACATTCTGCATAATATGCTTTAGAAGCTGCTTTATATTTTGGGCTGTTAGTGAAGCACCATTGTGTGTGGAAATGATGGAGGTCACCTAAAACGTGTGCAAATGTTATTTGTCTGAATTGATACAAATTCAACTCCATGTCAAATGATTGTTATGATGGAAATTTTTGATGTCATGATGGTTATTATTATTATTATTATTAGAGCATTTCTATTATGAGGCTCCAGTAAAAAAAGCAACGGTCCAGATTGCTGATGTTGATGTGAGAAAGTTAAGCATATGCAGGCATTGTACTGACTACACAAAGTGGACATGGAAAGGGGAAGAAGGGCTGCATCCACAGGACTATGACAATGGCCATGCCCCCCAGATCATGAGTTTCTCCTTCCGGAGTTGCCTGTAGTCCATTATCAGGTTTCCATCACCAACAGAAGTCTGCACACACGCAGGTCTACATTAACAGGCTTCTCCAGTTCGGATGTCCACATTTAATGTGAGGATCTTCATATGATTAACACATATAAGGGCTAAAGGCTCATTGATATCAATTAGATTCTCTTCCAAGTAAATGTACTTAGGATTTCAGTTGTATCCTGCAAACCTGTGACTTAGTTACTTATTCTGTCGAATGTGCATCTTTAAATTGCTTTACTTCGGTTCTTCCCGCACAATGTAATGCATATATTAGGTTTACAGGATGTTGACAGAAACAGTAGAAATGAATTTTTCTAATTCATTCTCTACCACATTCTCTACAGAACCTGGAGGTGTTACCTTCTACAGAACTTCAGTAAACTAAAATGAGAGCCTTTGATCAAACGAAGTTACACGGTGAATTCTCCCAGTCAGGGACTTCACTCATACTTGGTCTACTGTAGACAATAGGGTGAAGTATTAAGAAGCTTTATTTATTTATATTTTTAATGTAAGCCATGCAGTGTGATCCTACTCAGAAGTAACTTATTTGAATTTAATGGGACTTAATACCAGATATAGGATTGCACCCCAGTGCATTCCCTTAATTTCAATGTCCAGATACTGTGTGATTCAATGTTCCAACCTTACTTTCCAGTTTCACTACCTTATGCATAAGAGGAGAATGTTAATAATGACTCAACTTAGTTACCACAAGAATGAATGCAGATTGGAAGAGTCAGGGATGGGCAAAAGATAAAGCCACAGATATTTTGGAGGCATAGCCAGAAGTGTGGCTTCTAGATTGAGAGAGGTATTACTGCCACTCTATACAACTCTGGTGTACCTGCAACTGCAACTGGAGTATTGTGTTCATTTCTGGGCCCCACATTACAAGTGGGATATAGCCAGGTTGGAATCAGTGCAGCGAAGTGCCACTAGGATGGTGGCTGGTTTTCAGGGTAAGCCATATGAGGAGAGACTGAAGGAACGGGGTCTTTTCAGCCTTGGTAGGAGGAGACTCAGAGGGGACCTGTTAGCAACATACAGGTACAAGGGGGAGTGTCATGACCCTTTTCCCCCTGCAGTGAAGGACAGGATGTGTTCCAATGGTGCATAGCTCAGGGAATCAAGATTTAGTGTGGATTCCAGGAAATACTTCCTGATGGTTAAGACCACAAGGGTATGGAATGGGCTTTCACAGGATGTGGTTGAATCCCCATTTGTGAGGGCGTTCAAGGATAGGCTGGGCTTGCACATGGTAGGCATCCCATGAGTGGAGCCAGCTGGAGCTGGGGGGGAAGACTAAAGGGCCCAGGAGGCCCCTTCTGACACACTCTGTTTCTAAGAATTTTGGATTTCCCTCCCTGGAGTCTTCCCAGCAAGGCCTAGTATTGGTCAGCAATACTGAAAAGCCAAACAACTCAAGATCAAATTTCTGCCCATCCCTGACCTATGCACCCAATCTGTAGGTCAAAATGTTTATGCAAGTGGGTTGCTCCTTTTGCTGTAATGCAAATATGTACAGATCAATGTATGAAGAGAAAATATGCAAGCCAGAAGCAAAATATCCTGCTTCTTTAATCAATGTCAGCCTGAAGCTATAATGACAAAAAGATGAGACCTCTTCATCATAAATATGATGGGAGTAAATATAGAAACATAGAAACATAAAAACAGTGCGAGTGAGAAGGGGTCTCCCAGGCCATCTAGTCTGACCTCTGGAATAAATACATAAAACCAGCCGGCTCCACTCATGACATGCCCACCATGTGCACGTCCAGCCTATCCTTGAACACCCGCACCGATGGGGCCTCAACCACCTCCTGGGGAAGCCCATTCCATACCCTCAGGGTCCTAACTGTCAGGAAATGCTTCCTGGCATCCAGATGGAACCTTGGCTCCCTGAGCTTTGCTCCGTTAAACTCGTCCTGCCTTCCTCTGCAGGGGAGAACAGGTCTCTACCCATCTCCATGTGACATCCCCTCACATACCTGTATGTCGCCAACATATCCCCTCTGAGTCTCCTCTTCTCCAGGCTGAAGAGACCCAGTTCCCTCAGTCTCGCCTCATACCCCATCCCCTGCAAACCGGCCACCAACCTTGTGGCCCTACGCTGCACTGACTCTAACCTGGCTATATCCTTTCTGTACTGAGGGGCCCAAAACTGAGCACAATACTCCAGTTGCGGGCGCACCAGAGTGGTAGTAATACATCTCTTGTTCTAGAAGCCACACTTCTGGCTATGCAACCAAGGGTGGCGTTCGCCCTCTTGACCACCGCATCACACTGCTGACTCATGTTTAGCCTGCAGTCAACCAGCACCCCGAGGTCCCTTTCACAAGTGCTGCTCTCCAGCCACTTGTCACCTAACCTGTACCTATGACACCTATTCCTATGCCCCAAGTGCAAGACCTTGTACTTATCCACATTGAATGCCATCCTGTTGTCTCCTGCCCACTTCCATAGTCTGTCCAGATCCTTTTGGACCTGGAGTACCTGCTCCTCAGTTGTGGCCATTGCTCCAGTTTTAGTGTCATCTGCGAATTTGATCAGCAGAATGTTCACCCCTTCTTCCATGTCGTTAATGAAAATGTTAAACAGGATCGGCCCCAGGACAGAGCCCTGGGGGACCCTGCTTGTCACTGGCCGCCATCCCATTGATTCCCCGCTAATGGTTACCTTCTGCTTTCAGTCAGTCAACCATGCCCTAACCCACCGGACAGTGCTTTGGTGTATCCCAAAACTCCTCAGTTTCTCCACCAGGATATCATGGGGCACTTTGTCAAAGGCCGTGCTGAAATCCAGGTATACCACATCCACTGCATCCCCTCCATCTAGCCATCTCGAAACCTTGTCATAGAATTCCACAAGGTTTGTCTGGCAGGACCTGTTTTTGCAGAAGCCGTGTTGTGTTGCTGTCAGCCTCTCTTCCCTATCTAGCATCACTAGATCTCTCTCTCTATTATGAGCCTTTCCATTGTTTTTCCTACAATGGACATAAGGCTAACAGGTCTATAATTCCCCATGGCCCTTCTACTACCCTTTTTGAAAATTGGGATCACTGATGCCACCCTCCAGTGCTCTGGAATTTCACCCGTTCTCCACGAGATCTCAAAAATGGAGGCCAGTGGGCATGAGAGAACCCCTGCCAACTCTCGAAGTACTCTCGGGTGTAACCCGTCAGGGCCTGGCGCCTTTGTACTCTCCAGTGCCCGGAGGAGCCCTTCAACTTCAAGGGGGGTGACTCTAATCTATGCCCCTAAGTCCCTGGCCTCATCTAATCTCCTGTGCTGATATCCCCCGTCCTGCTTTGGGGAGAACACAGAGGCAAAATAGTCATTAGGATCTGTGCCTGTTCCCTCATATCAGTCACTGGATCTCCTTCCTCCTTATTTAGTTGTCCCACCACTTGTCTCCCCTTCTTCTTCCTATTTACATGCTGAAAGAAGCCCTTTTTGTTGCTCTTGATATTCCTGGCAAGTCTCAGTTTGCAATCAGGCTTAGCCTTGCGAAGAATCCTTCTGCAACGGGCCTCCTCCTCCCGGTATACCCTTTTGTCTATTTTCCCCAGTCCCTGGTGACCCCGACCACACCCTGCCTGGCCACATCATTTGTGCCCACATGGATCACCAGGAGCGGCTGGTGACCCCCGGAGCGAACAAGACACTCCACTCTGTCCTTCACATGCCGGATGCGTGTGCCCGGCAGGCAGCAAACCTCCCTTGTCTCCAGGTTGGGGACTCCCTGCTGAGGGGCACTGAGGCAGCAGTGTGCCGCCC
>NW_025336284.1:0-24733 GCF_004798865.1 Varanus komodoensis | reverse complement strand
CCCCGGAGCGAACAAGACACTCCACTCTGTCCTTCACATGCCGGATGCGTGTGCCCGGCAGGCAGCAAACCTCCCTTGTCTCCAGGTTGGGGCGGCACACCGCCGGCTCAGTGCCCCTCAGCAGGGAGTCCCCAACAACAATCACCTGCCGCCGTGCCTTCCTGGTGCTGGTGGGCAGCCATGCCCTGGCCCTCGCCTCTCCCGCAGCGGCCCCCTTGCCGCCTGATGTCCCAGGCTGTGGGTCCTGCTGGTCCCCTGAGGCCTCATCAGCCCCAGCCTCCCCAAGTGGAGAGAACCTGTTTCCCAGCTCCAGATTGGTGCCAGGAGAAGGAGGAGGCCGTGCTGGCCTCCCCCTCCTGTGGGTGACATACCTCCATGTCTCCGTGGCTGCTCCTCCCATGGCCCATCCCTCAACCCTCTGTCCAGAGGGGGGCTGCTCCCAGGGGGCCTGGAGAGCTCTCTCGGCCCTCAGGCACCTCACCTCCTCCTCTCGCAGGGTCACCATCTTGCACCCAGGGCAAGTGTATCCCTGCCTCCCCTGGGGGAGAAGGGCGAACATGGCACAGCTCTCACAGAGGACAGGAACACCCGTGACTCCCGCCAAGGCCATCTCCTGGTCTGCCATCGGTGTCCCTTCCGAGACCCTACCTTGGTCCCCTGCCTTGTCTGTCCTGCAGTTCCTCTCACTCGCCCAGTTCTCCCAGACAAAAACCCACTCACACACACATGCAAGGATAAAATAAACTTACATTTAACTTGGAGGAAAAACAAAGCAAAGCACAGCACAGCACCAAAAAAAACCCCCAAAAAACCCTCTGCGTCCCAGTGAAGGGAATCTCTGGACAGCCCGGGCCGCAGCTAAGGGCCGCAGAGAAGGGATGACGCCAAGATGCCAGGGCCAAAAGGGTGGCAGTGGCTGAGAGCAGCCTTATCAGTCCCTCAGGCCGGTGGCCCCGCTCCCTTCCTCTCCGCTGCTCCTGGCCCTCTGCTCCCCTGCCCAGCTCCTGCCTTGCCTTCGCCAGTCCCCTGGCCACTCAGCTCTCTCTCCCAGCCGGTGCCTCTGCTGCTCTGCTGCTCTGTCAAATATGGAGGTACAGTGAAGAACTCTAGATCTGTACCTGTCCAATGTACTACATGACTGTTTGAGGGTTTTCATTCCTTTAAGACTAGATTGGGTATGTATATGCCTAATGTATACATTCAGTTAATCATGAATATTCATCTTCTAAGATTGGATTGGCAAATTGGTATATGAATGTAATCTATTCTGATGTGATGAAATATAAATGTCAAGGTAAAATAATTTGTTCTTGGAATCTTTACTAAATCTGGTTGGGCATCACTGTGGCCTTCTTCAGTCTATGACTGATGTGTTAACCCTTTTGTGAAAGGTCAAGCAACATATCTTACTGCTTCCTGTATGTAACTAGTTAAGAATGGGATTTTGGGTGCAGATATGTTCATCCTTCACTTTCTGAACATAACTGAAATCTAACACCATCTTTAGGAAAACTGAGCACCAAAGAATTGACACATTTGAATTATGGTGCTGGAGAAGACTCCTAAGATTCCCTTTGACTTCAAAGAAATCAAATCAGACAATCTTAAAGGAAATCAACCAATAAATGTTCTTTGAAAAGTCAGATACTGAAGATGAAAGTCAAAAACTTTGGCCACCTAATAAGGAAGGAAGGATTCACTGGAGATGACTCTAATCCAGGGAATAACTAACTCACAAAAGGAGAAGGGGACAGCAGAGGTTGAAATGGCTAGATGAGGTCCCTGGGCAATGAGTGTGGGCTTGTGTGGACTCAGAGGGGTGGTGGAGGACAGGAGAGCCTGGAAGCATGTTGTCCATGGGGTCATAATGGGTCAGGCACAACTTTGTGACTAAATTTAAAAAACAAAACAAAACACTATCATCCAGGTGGGTCAATTGAACAAATTAAGACAACAATCAACCATAAACACAGTGTTTGTGGAGCAAACATGACATATCCTACCATCTAGGGATGGGATGGACAACATTTGTCTATTCTGTTGCAAGACTTCATTACACCTAGTTCCACTCATGAATTCTAAATTAACTAGGAAGAAATATAACGTTAATTCCAGAAGAACTAGAGCATGCATCATTTGACACAACTTCTGGTTTCTTCACTTAATGTCCTTAATGTATCTGTTCAACAATGTGTGCTTGTGCTTCAATAAAATATTTCCTTTTTTAATATGACTGCCCTGTGTGTGTATGTGTGTAGTTTCACTGATATCAGTATGAACTCTTGTACATTTTACTCTTGGTAAAATACTCTGCAAAGTTGTTATGTCCATACATGCAAACACATCAGGGTTGGTTATTTGCAGTATTTTATCAATGCATATGTACACATCAGTAATGAGAGAAGGGGTGGAAGTGAGGAATGAGCTGAAAGTACTGCATGCTGCAACTGTGCACACATGACACTCTGTAAAAAAATGAATTATCTGGAAATAAAAATGAAAGATAAATTAATTTCCAGTGCACTAACTACACTTTGGTAATAAGGCTGGGTATTCGGAATTCCACAATCTAAGGAGAAATGTGGACAAGCAACATTTTAGAAGCATCTTTCCTACTTCAATCTACATATGGCCAGCAATCTCTTATGGCACTTTGCGATACAGAAATAGTGCCATCCTATTAGGAACTCCCAGCTGATCTCTTACCTTATCGGGCCCGCTGTAGCCTACTCTGTGCTGTCTTTACCAAGTTCAGTGGGTTCAAGGCTGTTTCAAAAGCACTCAGAGATCAAGCTGATAAGCTCACCAGTGAGCAACAGCAGTAATCATAAACCCAAATCATGGTAGGAAGTTAATCACAGCATATTCCATAGTCTTCATGGTTTCACTGGCTGACATTTACCCAGCCTTAGATTCTTGTGTTCCCTCTTGTTCTGAATTGTCTTGTTCTTTCCAATGTCTTGGTTCCTGTCCCCACTGACATTTTAGTGCAGGGTAGCCAGTCTGATACTCTACAGATATTTTGGGCAAAGCTCCTATAAACCCCACCCACCATGGTCAATGTTAAGGGATCATGGATGTTTTTGCCCAAGCATATGGAAGGCAGTTGGTTGCTTACCTCTCATCAAGTGAGTCCCTAGTAGGGGCATGGGAAATTTTATTCTATGGAAGCCTTATTTTCCATCTATGTTTTGCAAGAATGTACCTCATTCAAAGCAGGAGTGGTCACTGGAAGTTTATCTGACCATCTGTCAGTTAATCTATTCAGCAAAAGATGGTATCAATCAAGGGGTATTCTATTCTATAGACAGCTGCTAGGTTTCTTTAACTTCAACTCCCACAATCCCTTATCATTGGCCATGATGGCAGGTTATGGGAATTGTAATCTAAAATACCTGCACTATAACGGCACAGCAAAGGGAACTGCCACATATAAGTGGAAGCATGCAAACATCTTATGAGTTCTTATGTATGCCTTTGATGTCCCTGTTTCTAAATCTCAAAGAATGGCCTGAAGACTAGACTTCTTGGGGAATCTTGGCATCCTGTGAGGTATCATGAGAGGTCTGAGATGTTGTGGCAACGTGGAACAGGACCTAGCGGACTGACATGTCCTGATCCATCATGAGAAAGGAGAACGGGCTATAAAGGCTAGCGCATATCATGTCTAATGCACTCTCCCTGATTCGGCTATAAAAGTAATCCCCAATCTCTCAGCGATAGAGTTTAAACCTCTTTGTCAATGTAAGCTACTTCCTGAACAGTATAAAGTGGCTTTGGTGCAAAATGAGAAAATGACCCTTTTCTTTGAAATTCTCTTTCAAGCTTCACTTTAGAAGGCACTTATATACATGCACAAAGTGAATAGTCTTCTTGACTTCCCACTGTGCTCCTTATATAGTGAAATCAAACTGCATGCCTTGCTGACTGAGTCTCCTTTCTCTTTTTATATTTTGAACTGTTCTGTTTAGGATGACCTTGCTTTTATGTTTTAATTTATAGCAGTTTTGACTTTAAGGAACATCCCAAAGTATCTGGTGTGTTACCCAGTCATCAAATACAGATAGAAACAGTTATGCTATTTTACACAGGCAGTCCAGCAGTCTTAAAAGGCAGGGTCAGGAAGATCTGTGGCAAGTACTACCATGTTTCCACTGACTATATTAATTACTGAATTCCAGTTTAAAGTTGAAGACATTTAGCCTAATACAAAAATTCACGTGGACTCCTAACACATGAACAGAATTTCTGCACTGAGCTGCCATTGGCAGGGCGGGAAGGAGAAAGACAGGATGCCAACGTGTTTTGTATGAGTGCAAGATCATATTCAAGACAGTGACTAGGAGGTTCATATAAACAGGAATATATGCATATTTTGTTTACATCTACAAATCCTGTGAACATATATTGTTCAGAAACCTGAACACAAACAGTAGCAGCAGTTTCCCTTGAATATTGGTAGCAAATGTCTTAATCTGTGATTGGGTTTGAATCACTCATATATGTTATCCCCTAGATAAGAATGCCTTTGCTGTTTACTTTCTCCTCAGCTTTCTCCTGGTCCATTTAAAACACCTCACACCAATCAGCAGAACTTTTTTCTTCCATATTATCACAGATTTATGTAACTGTCAATTGCCATACCTTAACTGTAATTTCTTAGCTGGTCTTTTCCACCTGGCAAAAATTCCCAGCCAGTCAGAATCATATTTACTTGCTACAAGCCCCATCTAACAACATGAGGGAACTGGGTCTCTTCAGCCTGGAGAAGAGGAGACTCAGAGGGGATATGTTGGCAACATACAGGTATGTGAGGGGATGTCACATGGAGATGGGTAGAGACCTGTTCTCCCCTGCAGAGGAAGGCAGGACGCGCTCCAACGGAGCAAAGCTCAGGGAGCCAAGGTTCCATTTGGATGCCAGGAAGCGCTTCCTGACAGTCAGGACCCCGAGGGTGTGGAATGGGCTTCCACGAGAGGTCGTTGAGGCCCCATCGGTGCGGGTGTTCAGGGATAGGCTGGACGTGCACATGGTGGGCATGTCGTGAGCGGAGCCGGCTGATGCCGGAGGTCAGACTAGATGGCCCGGGAGACCCCTTCTGACTCGCTCTGTTTCTATGTTTCTATGTTCAAGATGACACTCTCTCCCCCCCACTTTATAATGTCATTCAGCAACTACTACACAGACTTCTAACAATAAGAATTCAATGCCTTAAACCTACTCAGATATTTTATTGCTTCAGAGAGGCCACACAAAGTAAACAAAACATAGCAGTAACTATTTTATACAGGGCATTTCTTCACAGTGCATTTTGAAAAGTATGTACCAAAATATACATATTTCTTTATTTCTAAATGGGAATGAGCTAGAATGAGTTTCAAAGTAGTTTTCAGAGAATTATGCTGAGTTTGGCCACCACTGGTTCTGTCTTTCTAGATATGAAGCAACAGAGAAAACACACAAAAACATGGCAGTTTAACTGAGAAAAGCACACTTAAAACGGGAAAACTGAGAATATTGGCATATCTTGCAGGCTGGATATGTCCCATGACCCAAAGACTTCCCATATCCCTCAACCCACCCTGCTGCATGTGAGTGTTCAGGCGCAGCTCAGAGCATGTAGTTATGTCTGCGCAGAGCTGGTCCTTCTGGCTTTCCAGTAACTAAAATGAATAGACAGGGCAAAACTCAGTATTCTAATAGGAAGCAGGAATATCATCAAGGTGGTAGCACCACAGGGAATGCAGGGAAATGGCATGGGACCTTTTCGGGATTCTGCTACAAGTTTTGCTGTATGTGCGATGAATAAAGAATAAGGATGTGGATTCAGCAGCACCATGTTGAGATCTTAATGACATTAGCTCAGGTGTAGTTCACCTACAATTTGAAATGAAATTTCAAGATCTGGCTAATATTTGGATATATCCGTGTGGAGTTAAGGGTTAACATTTGACCACAATATTTAACATGTAATTTACAATATGTAACATGTAAATTCACATAAGATAACAATAAAAACTAAAATCAAAATTCAAATGAATATCAATGCAATCGTTTTGGGTGATTAAATGAGTTAAACCAATATAAAAATTAATGTATAAGAATTTCATCTGAACTTTTATGTTGATTCAAGACTGTCAAATCCTGACTAGTAATGCAAATGTTGCCAAATTCTGACTGCTAAATTTCAGATACTTTTAAGTATTGACTGCAACTCCTGCCAACGGTCTGTCACTACATAGCTACACATCAGGTAATGGACATTATCACATTTTCAATACCTATGCACATTCTTTTGGTGGCAAATGTGATATTCAGTACCGTATGTTCACCAAATTCACATGTCTGAAGAATACCTAGAGGTAATAGTATCCAAGAAACCACCAGCAGGAAACATTTTCAAATAGAATTTGGTGAACAAATTTGTTTGAACAGTAATTGAAAACCAGCAAGCATTTTTGAAAAATACTATAGAACTAATGTGAATGTACACCCCATACTTTTTGACTTCATTTTTATCCCATTTTTATTCCCTTGGATAGCCAGTTTCTCTACATTTCACAAGCCTCTTTCCTCATTCTTTTCCAATAATTGAAATAAACAGTGGTGTAGCAATTTTTACATCACCTACCCCTTCTTGCTTAGCTGTAACCAGCCGCACTTTCTCAAATCCTGGATAAAAGCAGCAAGACAGTTGCTGCATTTTATCTCACAGCATCATATAGATACACAGATAGCAATAATTTACACACAGCATGCGAGCAAGTAAAACCTGCCAGCATAGCACTGTTCTGCCTGGGGGTCTCCAGGTTACAATGATATATAGCGGAACCCCATTAGGTACATTAGCACTCTGTTGACAGATGCGCCACTGACTAATGGAGAAGCTCTTGCTTCTGCTAAGCTGAACTTGTTTTCCAAATATCTCACTTTAGGCTAGGGAAGTCCTAGAGATTGTTATAGTTGACACTCTCTTCTCTCTCTCTCTCTCTCTCTCTCTCTCACACACACACACACACACACAGAGAGAGAGAGAGAGAGAGAGAGAGCGAGAGAGAGAGAGAGAGAGAGAGAGAGAGAGAGATGTTACAAAATGTACATGTTGCCCCATCATATACTAAGGCAAAGGCTTGGTGAATTATTAAAATATTGTTTATATACATCGTACTCTTGGAAACCATCCCAAATATCATCCGAGTTGCACACTCAAGCACAGATACAATATTATGAAACAATCCCTAAAGGCTGCAGTATCATTCTCAAGCATGCTGCTAATTCACATTTTGATACTGCAGGTTTTCCCCAGGTTTTCAAAATTTAATCAAATTTTAATCCTGCTGAATTAAATGTAATCCAGTATCTAATGCTGCCTCTTCCCAGTGCAGTGTGCCTTGTGTGGTGAGAGGACAGTCCAGCTGGAAAGCAGTTGAAACCACTGCTTTTGGAGCATGAGGAAGGGGGCAGCAGTGTTTTATAATCCTACTTAGAGTAGACCTGTTAGCATAATTAGAATTTCAGTTAGACTAACATTGATCACAACCCATGAATACAATGATGTGATTGCTATGACACCTCAAGGAGCTATGAAGTGTTCTCTGTGTCTCTTTCCTGTTATAGGCCTGAAAATGTGATGAACCCAAGCAAAACACACCCTATCAGTCAAGATTCCACCAGGAGCTGTGTAAACTTTCTGTTGTCAATGCCTAATCTGGGAGATAAAACATGTGGGATGTGATTTGGTTCCTTGAAGATTTAAGGGAAGAGCAGGCCAGTGGGGTCAACACTCTGGCAGGTCAAATATATGGCTGGTGGATTGCTTTGGGTTTGGAGGGTCACAAGCTATAAAGGCTCAGCAGAGAGGGTCACTATTTAACAACCCAACTTACCTCACTGGCATCTTGATTGTGGGTTTGGGGTCTGAGAAGGAGATGGAAGGCTTGAGGCAACTCAGGTGAAATAAATCAAAGCAAATAGAATAGGCTGAATCAGATAGGTTACTTAAATCAGGTTCAGTTGGTCACACTATGTGAGGTCCAACGAGGTTAAAGTTTGGTCCAGTAATTCAGAATGGCCCAAGGAAAGTTTATTAATTCAGAATGGCTCAAGGAAAGCCAGTTTGCTTTTGACTTAGGTTTGGACGACTCAGCAACATTGTTTAGAGCCACAGATAGCTCGGTGTGACCTGTGACCCACCTGAATCTGGCTTTTTCTTAGAGTAATGCCAGGGCTCACAAGCCAGAATCAGAACAACCTGGTTGTTGGTGAGAAAAGACAAAAAAAGATGTAAATGTATCTACAGAGACCAACTTAGTGGAGGAATCACTCCAGGCTCTGTGATTAATTGCAAGATGATCAGGAAAAAAATCTGGAAGAAAAATAAAATGTTTGACTATTTATGAATAACAGAAAATGACAACACTGAAGGAATGAGAGGAAAAGTTTAAAATACTTCTGGTACCACTGACTTCATCGCAGTTTTCTTTAAACAGTTCAATGAACTTCTCTCTCCCAAGCTGAAACTATCATTTGACAAGCTACATTCTACAAGCCGAGTCCATGAATCATTCTCTGAGCCAGTGATCAGTGACTGAATAGCTAATACAAATTCCTGGCCCAGCAGTAATTATTGACCCATCTTGTTTATTAACTTTTCCCAAATATTCTAGCCAACAGAATGGAATGAGTTTTGCCCAGGACTATTTCTGAAATGATTCACTGACAGAAACATGTACCCGTTATCTCAGGTATTATTTCCTGCATTTTCTGAAACAGACATCTACATATTCCTGAAAGTTCATAATGGCATGTTAAAAGTGCTTTCCCCTACTTACTTTTTACCTGGCAGGATAAAACTACCAACCCCCTTTCCCCCTAAGCAAAAGGTCCAGTGAAAGATTGCCATCTTTCTTCTGGGTTCTGCTAGGAAGTGAATGGAACGAACGTTACTCCAAGGACATTTGGGGGATATTCAGGTGGCTTTGATTCCACTAGTTTTTTGAGGCCTCTACTTGTGGACTCTGTTAGATATGGGTTTTGAGCAGGCAATAAAGCTGAGACAAACTGATCTTACCAGTGCCTCAAAATTCTACCTCAGGGAGAACTACAGATACATCATAACAGCTATAGCTTACCTCGCTTAATTGGAAGAGTACAAGAAGAGAAGAGCAAACCTTAATGGACTCCCACCTTAATGGACTCCCCTCAGCAGTTTTGGAGGGACGATACAAAAAGATCCCCTGGTCAAAGCACCTTTGCCCCTGTGGTAAGGAACGGACAGAAACTACAGAGCATCTCCTGCTGAGGTGCACATTCTACAGAAATATTCGCACTGCGCTCATTTCCCCACTGATGAATCGCTTCCCGGGCATATGGAACAACAATATATCTATCTACTGCTGTCTGACACTAATCCAACAATAACATATAGTGTCACCAAATTCTTTGCAGCCACAATGGGTGTCTGAAGACAGACCCTGGAGGACTGTGGCTCTACCTAGTTGAACAAGGACAAAGTCTGGAATTGTCACCAATTTAAGATGACTGATATTGTGTTGAACCATTTGTTAATCCGAGTGGGGTTTTAATATAGATAATGTTTTATGTATTTACATTTTAAATAAAGTATTTATTGAACGGAGCTGGTCTTTGAAATAAAGTTTATCAATCTCAGTTGATTCCACTATGCACCCAGTAATGGGCACAAAATTTACACAAAAGTTATTGCATGTATTTACACAAATTCACACAAATATTTGCACAAATTGACAAAGTATAAGTGAATCTCCCCCAAATAGGAGATTTCACACTTTAGTATATGTACATTTTGTGGGATTTGTACATTTGTGTCAATATATTTTTATTTTGCATATGTTTGCAATACTAAAATTGTGCAAAGATATAAACCATTACTACTACTACTACTGCTTTGCATAAGTGTCACACTAACTGGGGAAGGTAGTCTACAGTGGAATCCATGGGGTGGACTTGAAAAATTTGGACTTCTCTGAGTGAATTGTGAATTTCTGTGCCCCTGAGTTATGCTGGTGAGGCAAAAGATACTTAGAAAATGGAAGTGACTTATCCTCACTCTGTTACAGAATATTTCTACAGCTCATTGCTTCAGTGCAGCGTTAGGGTTAGGGCTATTTGAATAGATGGCAGGGGACAGTCCTCTCTTTGCAGGTATCTTCTATTTGATAGGATCTTCAATCCAAACCTAGTTTAAAGAGCAAGAACCATAGAAAGGAGAGCATTGGGTGGGTTGCACACCAACAAATAGCATTTGGAGGGTTAGTGTGAACAGGCACAGTCAACTAGCAATAGTCTTCCCTTCTTATATTTCTGTTTAAATTGTAGCAATTATTTCTAAACTGGCGTCCATACATATTACATTATATGCAAATTTTATGCAATTTTGCATCATTTCTGTCCTTGTTTTCAGTGTTGCATATCCTCTATTTTATCAATGTGTAAGTGTTAACCATAGAGAAGTTTAAAAGAGCAAGAGTGGATAGAAGAAGGGGATGAATGAGTAGGGTGATTGGTTGTTGACTGAGAGTGTGTGGGCGGAGCTTGGAAGTGTGCAAAGGCAGAGAAATAATACTATCAATCTGTCAGCAGTTAACAGCCAGCAGTCTGCAGCAGTCTACACACAAACACACACACACACAGGGAGAGGGAGAGGGAGGGAGGGAGAAAGTTATATGAATCATCCTAAACATGCAACTTGTTTCTTGCTTCTATCTTTCTCTCACTCTCCTTCTCTTAAAATAAAAATAATGTTATAGGAATAGTCATACTAAATGAAAGACAGCTGAAGTAGGCCACAGCTCACCAGCTGAAAAGAAAATGCATTGAATTAGCTGAGACTCATAGAAAATCAGAATTATTGACAATTCCCAAATAAGAATGAAGTTGTTTTTTGCCCTGTTTCTTCACCTCATTTTGCAATGTCCATAAATGATAGCAAAAATGGACACAAATGACATTGCCTTGTATTTCAGTAAGCAGACCCTTTTCCAAGCACACAGCATCTGTGTTTCCAGATATTCTGACTGTCAGCTTCCCCTTTGTTGTAAAAGTAAAATGACAACAACCCAAAAGAGCCATGCATTGGGCACCTTGGGAAAAATTAAGTACTGCAATAGCCTCCTAAAATTTCTGTGCCATCCCAGTAGAACTTGGCCTTGAAGTCTGCACAAATATCTTCCAAAATTCATACAAACGTTTTGTGCAGCCCCACTCCCATATCCTTTTCTAGCAGCTCTGTTCAATTCTGTCTCCAAGCTTATTTTTGTTCCTGGCCCAGACATTCATCCAGAATCCTGTGCCAATTTAGCATGCTTGTTCTTGTTTTTCCTATAGCTCACTTTTATACTTAAACTGGATCCAGTCTTGCAGTAAATCGACTTGACTGGCAGAAATGGTGAAAGTGACTGGGTATAGGGCTCTTCCATGAGCAGAGAACGTCATCTCACAGAAGGTCCATTCATCTGGTGGATCCATCTACTCATTCTCTCTCTTGTGCACTGCCTGAGCTGTTCTGGCTACATAAGTGCCGGCACTCTTTTCAGCAGATGAGGAAAAAAAAGATTATAGGATGATTACATTTTCCATTATTGTTTTCTGAATTTGATATCTTCAGCTTAAGATGTTTTCTACTGAAATCCAGATTGCTTTTCAGTGTCAGCATACCATGCTATGTTTCCATGATTTGATTTATACTCAGCATCTTGGAGAGAGATAATTACACATGCAAAGGGAAATAAAGTAACCATCTCTGTTCTGCTTTTGAAACAGATAGCAAGACTACAGGATTACATTACATTTCTCTGATTCCTCCTTCATTTCTTCCCTTTTTCCAGAGTTAGCAGAGTTTCATTCACTGTATGTTAATTAAAACACCACATCTGTGATTATTGACAGCTAATTTCAGATGAGAAAATTAACCATTGGAAAATGATAAGCAACATTTTAATAATATGCTCCCATAAAGTAAAATAAAAGTTTGCACTAGCATTTTTCTTTTGTTTCTAGTTGACATTATACTATGAGAGAATTGGAAGAGCCAAAATGGGATCCATTGTTTTCTAAATCATTTATGTGGTTGGAAGAATGTGAATCCGGAAGGGCAAACATATTGCACAGGCCTAACCATAATGGCAGCATGACAGCCTTGTTTAGATGAAGCAAAGAACATCAGAAGCATCCTTGTTTGGATGAAGCATTAGACCATCAGACAGAGAGAACAGCAGGGGGTGGGTCCCTTCTGAGTCACATAATAGCTTCAGGACAGATAAATGATTTCACTTGGAACATGGCACATGTCAACAGCTCCTGTCCACATCTCAGCATCATAACTGGGTATGGATCTAGGCAGTCCTGGGCCCTGGTTAGATCCCCAGCCCACCACACTCCACCTGCACACCCTTAGGCTGCCTAGCCCTGAGGCTACCTGAACTGAAAGGCACAGCACTAGCTGTACCACTGGGTCCTGTTGCTTCTTGGAGTTTTCTTTGAAGGACACATGCCTTCAATGCATAGATCCTACAAATGGTGCACTATTCAAACCTTGTCCCCCCATATCTTAAGGCAGGGACCTGAAGGGTTGGAAATAGGCAAATATACTAGTGTTTTCATACTCACTGGGCTGACACTGCAGCAGTTCCATGCTCATTAACCAATGGGCAATCTGTGTGCCCAATTTTTTAGGATGAGTGATGGAGAAGAGAACAGACCATACAGAGAAGAGAGCTGGGTCAGAGGCATGTCATAATCCAGTTATTGATTCCATATTGGGTCCTACCAATCTTGAACTAAATTCAACCTATCTCCCAGAATATAATTGTTATTTCTAGTATTTTAATATTATGTTGTGAGCCGCCCCGAGGCTTCGGCGAATGGGGCAGCATAGAAATGTTTTACTAAATAAATAAATAAATAAATAAATAAATAAATAAATAAATATAATCCATCTCCCTTGAGATGGATTACACATCTTTCTGTACTTTAAATGCAGTTGAAACTAATCAGCTCCATCTACTTTTTAATCAATCCAAAAGATATTTTTGTCCATTAATGAATTCTTTGGATTCAGTATAGAAAGCATGGAAAACGTGGTGAAGTCACAGCTTGAGCCTTCTTTGAATTAAAATAAGTTGAGTACCAAAGCTGAAACTGATAGGTAAACAGAAGATCCTGCTAAGATTAACGGGCAGGATCCAAGCATAGTTAAATACATTGAAGCTCTAGGTATTCAACATGGAGAGAATGATTTAAAATAGCTCCTGGTGGCAACTAATGTTCCCCATGGCAGATATCTCTCTGCAATAAATTGAGTGCAACTGTCCACACTGGCCTGGAGACTAGGCATTAGATCCAGATTTATGTTGGATCAGCTGCACCATTACAAGTGTGCTTTACTAACCTCCCATGTACATCTCTTCAGTCTTCTGAGAATGCTGCCCAGGCAGTGGCTTCATATGTCATGCTGAGCCCCCACAGGCATAAGCCACGGTGTGTTGGCTGTTGGTGATGGGCAGATGATCCAGCTCCACAAGGACTGTTGCAGCTTATTTTTAACCCACGCCGCCCCCCACCCACCCACCCACCCATATCAAGTATCCCAAAGGCTTTTGTCTCCCAGGAAAAATTCCATCTTGCAGTCTTCTCCCTTGCTTTTTAACTATTAGCCTGCCAAGGTTTTCACCTTAGCTGGCACCAGATAAACAGTCTCCCATTCCATCTCCCCACACCTTGGCAGACTGATACCTGCCGATACTTGTTTTGCAAACAAAAATTGTGAACCTTCCCTTGGATGGTTTCTGTCTTTATCCATGAATAGCCCAACGCTTTCCTTGCCTGCTTGAGAAGCAGGTTCCATTCGTCATTTCTGTCTTGCAGATCCCCCATGCTTTAAAACCCATAGAAGAGCTCCCATGCCAGCCACTCCTGTATTCTAGGCCCCTCTTTACTTGTTCAGCCCCACTCCCTGCTACCTGACAGATAATCTGCTTTCACTCATCTTCTCATCTTTGCTCTCACTTCTGCTGTCGGTCAGTTGGAGAAGCAACTTTTTCTGCTCCCGCACAGCTTGATCTCAGGCAGCCTGAGACGTGGTCTATGTACTAGTTCTATCTTCACCAGGAGCCTCAACAGGTCCCTGAGAGCATGAGAAGTGTTTCTGCCAGGGCCTTGTCCTCCTTTTATGCCGCTCCACTACTCTGTCAGCCTGGTTTCACAACATGCACCACCCTTCATCTCCATCATAATGCTGTTCTCTAGTTTTTATATCTATTGTTTCTTACGCAGAGACATTGCTGTGCCATCTGCATTGTGAAGCGATGATTAGTGCCATGGCATGAAGGCAATTATTGGCTCTGAGAGGGCACTCCAGGCTACTGACTTAAATTAGCTTGGTAAGACACTGTGGGGAGTCTAAACTTTACTGGCTAAAGGCCTTGCTTATATGGGGAGAAGTACTGATCCAGTGGGTGGTATATAAGTGGGATATGCTATGAAGCATGAAAACTGGATGCCAGTATATGTGAAAAGTGGTATACTAGCAGACTAACAAGGTGAAGCCTTACATGGAAAACACTGTCAGTTAGTTGACAGGGAGAAGGGGAAAGCTTAAGTAGTTCGGGCTTCTCAGAGGTAGGAAAAGTTGTGGATGTTGTGGGAAAAGGATGCATACATAGGGTATGACTAGCATAAAATGAATGCGGTATGTTAGGATGGGGAGGCTTGCCTGCTGTATCCTTGTTATTATAGCACTGCTGGAAAAACTCAGGCATCATTTCAAGCTTCCATAGCCAGCATGTTTGTCCATACAGGTACAAGTATGTAGCATTGGTCACCAGTGAACAACACTTCTCTCTGTGGGAAGTTGCTCTGCTTTGGCTGATGTGATCAGGGTGTTCTTTATCCAGAGAAGCAGAGTGTAAAGCTACTGCACACCACAAAACAGTCTTTGGCTCATCCTGTTGGAGGGTTCCTCCACAGCCCTGTTGCCCCCCCCCACCCTTCCTCCCCATCAGTAGAGGTGCAGCAGAGCCACTAAAGACCCTGATCTAGGCATTCTGCAACAGCACTGGGAGAGGTCAGGTCATGCAAGTCATTGTGGTGATTGGTAGGAGCTTTCAGCAGAATTTTCTTCATGACAGCAAGAACATAAGTTTGTTCAGCCAGCGCTCTTCAGACATAAGTTCATTCGAACACTCTCCAGAGCACATGGGAGGACTACTAGAAGTCATGGACCACGATGCATTAGCTGCCAAGATAAAAGGATTTGAAGAAGAAGAAGAGCAGGCAGCAGCAGAATTGTGGAAAGGATTCGGTTTGGGGTGGGTGGAAATGTCTTAACAGAGCAGAATGGTTCCGGAGAGTGTAAATTAAGCAACTGGGAAGGTGGGAGAAGACTGATCTGCAAAAGCATTATCTGGAGGGCACCTGTCATTGTTGCAGCACCACAACCACACTCTTGAACATGAATAGCTGACTGACAGTAGAGAGCAGGACTTGCTTCAAGAATCAAATTCTCCATTTGCTTGCAGGGCTATAGGTAATGCTTCCAAATAGGAAAAAGATGTATGTGGTAATAAATTAGATGAAGTGGTGGGACAACAATGATAAAGGGGAGAAATAAAGACAGAAGAAACAGAAAGAAATAGTCTTGAGCAGGTGCTGATCTATTTTCAATCCCACCCCATTAAATAATATCCTTTTGCTAATACCCATGTGGGAATGCACCGTTGTGCCTATGGCAACCAATTCTACATTGCAGACACACAGTTCTATGTTGTAAAATCTGTGTCTCTTTGCATTGCAGGTATGTGTGGTTCCAGAAATGGTACCGAAGCATCCTTCCCACCCCCTTTCCTCTAATGAAGTGCCTATTCTGACTACACATCATTGTTGCAAATTGAAGGCTGAGAGTGTCCTTGAAAGCACTCTGGGACAAGCTTCTGATAATGAATTTTTATTTTGCTCAAGAAGGATGGGTAGGAACAAGGCAGCAAAGCATATAGCAAGAAGGAAGAAGGGATAAAGGACGAGTTAGCATGAAAGAGCAAATTAAATGACTGAGCATCTCCTTCTTTTCCTTGGTGCATTTCCTCTTCCATGCATGCCTGCATGGAAACAAATGGTTGGTGCCAACTCCACTGAAAATACATTTGAAGTGTTTTTTCTGCTCCCACCTGCTCAAGCAATGGTGCGAGAGGCCATTTGGTTGGCTCAGGGCCACAGTTTGGTGTGACCAAAGGATTTGCTGTGGGCTGTGCAAAGACGATGAGTTGATGAGCTGCATATTGAGAGGAAGATGAACCAGAGTTGAGGCAGTTGATGTACCATAGAATGGTCCTGTTGCAGAGAAGGTGTAGGAGGGAGAGAAACTGCTGCAGTGCACTGCAGGAGCATGACTGATACGGATTTTGTGCTTGCTGGCCTTGCCCAGATGTTTACAAAGTTACTACAATATTCTCATAGAATATAGCTTCCTTTTAGTGCCGGTTTCTTCCCTCTTTGCCCACTCAAACATGAGGACCAAATTACTGCCTATATCTAGTTAGAAAGTGAGGGGCACCTTTCCCAGTAGCCTTTCAGAAACCTTAATGTAGGTCTGTTGAGGCTGGACTGAAGGAAGACAAAATTCAGCTTGACAGAACTGCAAGCGCATTCAAGGTCGCTGCACAGCTCACACCCAGCTGGCTCACAAGAGCAAGGAGAGTGTTGGTGACAAATAAAGCAGCAAAAGTGTGTTGGAGACAGAGAGGAGAATGCCAAGGGAGGCAGGAGGCTAAAGCAGTGCCGTATCTCACCAGGCAGCGTGCAGGAAGTGGGATAACTTGCTAGGAGTGCCAACCACATTTTTGCCTAATGTCTCAGTGTCTGTTCCAGCCACCCATTATGGAATTGCCCCGTCAGGTTCAGATGACAGAGCAAGCCACCATATGGATGAAGTACCCTAAAACAAGGCATGAATTCTTAGGGTGATTTGTTAAAGAAAAACAAGCCACCTTGCTGCAACTGTGCCGGGGTCAGACAACCCAACAATGTACCATGGCAGATTACCCATGGTGGGTTGTCCTGTCATCTGAACCAGGTCATGAGAATCACGAGACTCTGCTCAAACGGACAGTCTGTGGGGAGAAGGATATCCAAGGTCTGAGCAGAAAGACCATCTATGAGCAAAGCCTCTGCTGCAACTGTAGATCCTGGATCCAACTCCACAGATTCTTTTTTTCCTTCCAATAGGAAGCCCATAGCCAGGTGACCAAAACAGACAGCAAATCGACAATGTTTGTGGGCAGGGTGCTGCAAATACACACGCACACACAGAGACATATACATACAATGATTAGATACACAAAGGAGTACTTAGCTAAGTCAGTCACTGTATCATGCACACCAATTATTTAAGTACAAATCACTCAGAGAGATTGTGCACAACATGATTGTGATTAAATCATATAATTAAAAAGAATCCTATGCATGTTATGTGCAACGGTTATTCAGATCTATACATTCCCTTCACATTTCTAATGTTGTCTACCGATCTGCAGAAAAAGTTGCTAAATACGGTTCATTCCAGCGTAGGCAGAGGCATCAAAGGAAAGAATTGAAAGAAGGGCTCAATGAAGTGGCTACATTATTATCAGCCCTTTAAAAATCCAACATCTGGGAGAGGGGAAGCTTTCAATGGCTATCCTTTTCTTTAAATGCATAGAACCTACCCATCAAGGTTAGCCCTTTGCTTAGCAGAATAAGATAAAATATCTAATTACCTATTGAACCTGTATAATAGAAATCACATTAAGATGAATGGTATTCCTTTTCCATTAATCACAAACATTTTCTGCCCCATCAAATAGATCACTTTGGTCATGCCACATGTTCCATTAGTGTCATAACAAGATGCCAAACATGAGCTTCTTTACTGAGATATATTACCTAGGGATATACAGATTTTGTTTAATCCATTCTGTCTGTGCTTTACAGATTGGGAGACATCATTTGTTCCACCATCAAGTCATGGCTGGAATCAGATTTTTTCCCCTTCAGTATGCAAAAAGATCCACCAAAATTTCCATCAATTTCACTTGCATGTAACATTTAGTGTATTTTTCATAGCTTAGTATACAATAAAGAAGCACGGTATACAATAAGCAGTTGTACTTCACAAAGTATTTAGGAGTTCTTAATCAGGGGTTCATTTTTCAGTTTCAGCTTACTTTACCTCTAATAAACATATTGCACACAACTGATCAAAGTACGGGTATACAATCAAAGTAATAAGAATATTATTTAAGACAAATTGATTAAAAAAGCAAAAGCCACTCAAAGCGGATCATGTTGTCTGCTGAAAAATGGCTGATTTTCTTAGGAAGATTCAAGTAATGAAAGAAGCTATTATTTATATCACGGCATCATTTATGTGAGCTTTGAGGCACTAAACAGGCATTCACGAGAGGGAGAGAGACGTGCAAGCAGCTGGGCTTGGTAACGCAGGAAGCCACCTCGTCCCAAGCCATCCCATTGGTCCATTGAGTCCAGTGCTCTTGACTGAGAGTTCCCAGTTTACCTTGAGATGCTGACGTGTGTGTCTTCAATGGATGTTTTCAACTGCAACAATTATTTAGCATAACTTACTTTTTCATTTACTTTATTTACTTAGAGAAACAGAGCAGCTTCTTTGACTTGTAAGAAGGGTATGAACTATTTACTTGAATTGCTGGCACAATCATACAGGCCTAGCGCTGGCCTAGCTCCTTCGGAGGTGATGCATGCTTCTTGCTCTTGCCCCAAAGTGAAAGCATTTCTCACACTGAGGCCTTCTGGGACCGACTCTTAAAGAGGTAACATGCAGCATTTACCTGTAAATCAACCCACCTAGTGTCTTCATGCCAGGCATTATCCTTGTATTTATAGATGCAAGCCAGCAGTATCCCTTGATTTACTAATGGTGTTGGCAGGCATCTGTATGTTCAACCAATAATAAGAAAAAGCTAATTTCATTAGCTTTATTTATTATGCAAATAGCCAGTGTTATATTTTTCTGTTTATGCTGCGTTTTGCTGTGTATGTCAACACGGAAAAAGTAAAGTGGGCTGCAGGGACACAGCTGCCATTTGCAAGCTCAGAATTCAGATGCTTATGGATGTTCACCATATCAGGCTGCAAAAAAATCCTGAATCTGCCTGGGCTACAGAGAGCTGGCTGTCATTTGCAGCTGGCGATCAAGGAGGCCTTGAAGTCACACTGTTATATCCAGCTGCAGATAGCCAAGGCCAGATATGCTGTTCTGGGCAACTGTTATTTAAAGGCTGTTGCACAGTCTGAACATGCAGCCCTCCAGGTTGGACAAAGCTTCACGGTGGCCCCATGCTCTGAATCTCTGTCTGACATCACTTAGGTCCCAGACTTAGGTCTGAGTCCAGACTTCCATGGAGAGTGCATGTATGTAGCCCCTGACAGAGATGGTGAATGCTGCACAGGGAAGTAGGATATTATTTTCTTCTAAAACCTAGAGAACAGAGCAGCACTACCAGCTGCTTTCAGAAAAGAATGTACAAGGACTTGTTTGTGCTCCTTGCAAACGTACATCACTAGATTCCTGCAGCTAGAACATTATAGGGCATACTTAGAGTTTTAAAGAAGGGTATCTGGAATAAAGAACCAGTCTCTGTAGTGACCTGGTTAACCTATTTTGATCTAAGTTCCCTCTTTCTTCGAAGATTGGAGTATTATATAAGCCCTTTAAAGCTAAGATAAAACCTTGACATTTTTAGTTAGATTCAGCCTTGTAAAACCACTGTGAAAATTTATCAATACAGGCATAAAATCAATTTTCTTACCCATTCCCATGGTGATGTATGGTCTTGTAGAAAAAAATCAGTAATTACATTTTTACTTGCCTTCCACAAAATATTCCTTGCCCAGAGCAAAGGGAAATTTTTGTAAATGTAACTAAAATTAAGATTAATTGCATAGGTTAAAGTTTGGAAAAATGACAAAGAAGCAATAAATTGAAACTGATTTTTTTCACTTTTAGAACTGCTCATTAATTTCTATTCTTTTAAAACATGGAATTTATGCACTGTTGCCCTTCCTTCCTTCCTTCCTTCCTTCCTTCCTTCCTTCCTTCCTTCCTTCCTTCTTGTTTTTCTTGTTTTTCTTCAGTGGAATGCATGGCAAAAAATGTCTATGGCATTTTTAAATGCATTTTGAAGAAAAAAGAAAACCCGGGCCTACTGGCTAGCATGAGCCCTGTGCCAAGGTGGCATTCCTCCATCCCTAATCCTCCACACATGACTTGAATGGACCTGCAATGTGCTTCAGTGGTCATTCACCATGCTGCTGGTTTGGAAAGACAGAAGTACTTGTCAGGTACCTGATTTATCCTACTAGTTTTAGCTAAAAAGCAACGCAGTTATGTGATCTGTGGATTTCAGTGCAGCTGAACAGAAATGTCACAAAAGACGTTTTTTTCTCCCTTGCTTAAGAAAAAGCCCATCATTCTGCAGAATGTTCTGGAAATGTATGGTGCCATTTTGGGGGCTGTGTGGCAATTGCTCTTTCTCCACGCCAAAGAAGAGTTTAGAACGGTGGGCGTTCTGCATACCGCAGCTGCATCCTTGTCTTGTTCTGTTCTGTTGCAAAGTTGTGCCCAACCCATCATGACCCCATTTACAACATTCCTCCAGGCTCTTCACCATCCATCAGAGCCTACCTGAATGCACACCCACCATTCTGCAGTAAACATGGAGGATCAGACCTGCTTTGGGAACCTAGTGCTTTAACCATTTACCCTTGATGTGGTCCCAAACTAGATTTTCCCCTTTGTGCCTGCAATTTACATTGCCAAAAATTGATACTTTTAAAAAAGTAACTTGTGTACTGTAAGAAGAGGCTTACCCTGTAGACCCTTCTGTTTATGAGGGAACACAATCAGGTTCTTTATGCAAAAGGCACCACTGGGACACATGCTAATGCATTCAGCATAGCAACACAACATGAGCTTGTGTCATACACAAATGCAATCGCAGGAAAGGTCAGAAGAGCTGGAAAGGGAAAACTGTCCATTAGCTTTGCTTTGTTTTTGTGTTGGCCTGTTTTCTAGTTCAATTAGCTATGCAAAGCAGAGGAAAGGAAAGACGTATGAAGGCAAAGGAGACAATTAGGAAGACTTGAAATGACCCTGCAAATTTATTTTTCAAAGAGAGCTTTTGCAGGTAAGAAAGAATGAGAGAGAGAGAAAAGTGTGGAGATGGGCAGGAGGGCAAGGACGGTGTGAAAGCATGTGAACATGTTGATTTCAAAGCTCTCAAAAGTTTTTTCTCTCCTTCTCTCACAACTCCAGATTACCAGCTAGCTAAAACCCCTCCTTCTGGCGCCATAACAGTGCTACAAGTTTTGCACACACAGATTTACATATCAAAAAGCCATGCTGTAATAGGTCTGAAGAAAGAAACATTGGCAGAAATATAGAAATGAATTAAACAAATAAATAATAAATAAATAGCAAGCAGAGGACATGTCGGGAATAAGCACCATGTGGTAGGTGACTGAATCAGGCATTCCATTAATGATAAAAATGCCAAGGTTGTTAAAAGTGCCACACACTGGGGCAAAAATACTCAGTTCTCCAAAGTGGCTGTGACCTTCTTAGGATGAGATCTTAGGGGTCATAGTGAAAAGCTCATACTAAGCATGCACTGGGAAAGGAACAAAACATAAAAACAAACCCAGCAATACTATGGCAGCGAAAGGGAAAAGAAGATTCAGTTGTCAGGGATGGAACTGAAACATAACAGTAGCTGTCTTCTATACTCGAATCTGATTATCCACTTACATTAACTGGCTCTTGATTCAAGAAGAAGAATCACTCTTTCAAATGGTATCATAACTAAATGAAAGTTCTTTGGTCAAATTTAACTACAGGGTGCTAAGGACAAAGACAGGGAATAACCATCAAAAATATGCCTTGGTTGTAAGCTCTTTAGAGGCATCTGGCTGCAAAAAACAGAGTGCTGGATCGCATAGACCTTTGTTCTAACCCAGCAGGGCAATTGTTATGTTCACATTGGATTGTAACAGTTTGAGTCTACGTGCCCCACCTTTCCTGCTATACTGGCTGTGGCAACCATCCTAGAGTGTGTGTCAAGCTATTAATTCTGTAACTTCTGCTATTGTAAAGCTTTTTTATGTTTTTAAACATTAAAAAAGTTAAATTGTAAGTTGTCTTGGGGTCCTAGAGAGACTGACCAGTGACTTATAAATTTATAAATCACAATAAATAGTAAAACAGTGCAAATTCTCTCCCTTTGGCCACAGTGTTTTCATTTGATGTTTGTAAGAGGCTATGAGTTAACATTTAGGTACGATGTCAGTTAACATCCTAGGATCTCTGAGAGGGTGCTGTGGGGCCATAGGATGCATGTAATCTGCCTTCAGATGCCTCTGTCTAACAGTAGCAGAAAGGTCACCCCCAGTCTGCTCAGAAGGTGGGGAGGGCAAAAAGGAGGCATTCTGAAAGGTGGATTGTTGAGGGCAAATTGCTTGGGTGCAAACCATCCCATTCTCCTGACTTGCATTCAAAAAGGGAGTCAGAGAATGCTACCCCTAAAGCTGGCATATTTATGAGCCATTTCACTGGGACCAAAGGGAGAGGAGATGCCAAGGCAGAGATGGAGACAGAAGTGAGACGAAAACAACAATAACAAACCAAGGAATGACTCTGCCCCGACACTTTCTAACCTGCTGGCATGAAGAGACCGGCAGTGCAAAGGAAGTGGTGACTGGCATAGCATGAATTCTCTTCCCGCTGCTCCCATTGGACGCTTTCTGTTGAAGTAAATAGCATGAAGTTGTAATAATACAAATATTCCAGAGAAATTCCAGCAGTATCTTACACTGCTAAAGAAAGGGCTGGGTTTGAAAGAATAACAAGGTGTGGTGGTAAAATTCCACACTGATAAAGAAAAGTTATCTCTGAACTTCAACACTATCCATGTTTTGTTTGTTTGCTTGCTTGTTTGTTTAAAGCAAAGTGACTGAGAGGAAATACAAATCCTAGGAAGGAGCTGCATGCTTGCTACAATTTTTGCAACTTTCAGTGATTTGCGGTATCTTCATTTGAGGTTTAATTTGGATTACTTCTATTGTTTAACAATAAAGGGCGGTCGCCGCCGTTTGGGGGCCAAGCGGGGGCCGAGCGGGGGGCTGGGCTGGCCAGGGGCTTTTGTTGAAATTGACACGCCTGCCGTTGAACATTAGGGAAGGGGTTTTTTTTTTCTTCTCTTTCTTCTCTTCTTTTCTTTTCTTTAACTGCTTTGATACTTTCTATCCTGTTTAATCTGTTTTTATGGAGTCATCCCTGGCCATGTTGACATTTATGTTTCCTGGGGAGCGCGCGGGCGCTGCCATTGGCATGGTTGTGGGCAATGGACGTAACAGCGGTGGGGGCTTAACGTGTCCGCGTAGAAGAAGGAGAGACTGATGGTTGACACCTGTCCCTCTTTCTGGTTCTTCCCCCAGCCAGAGGGTTTCAGGTAGCCTTGTCAACCGCCCCTCAGGCCTGATGGTGCTGCTGCTCAATGCCAGGTTGGTCAATAATAAATCTTCCCTCATCCATGACTTGATTGTGGAGGAGGGGGCCAACCTGGCTTGCATAACGGAGACTTGGGCGGGAGGGGGGGGATGTTGCCTTCTCTCAACTGTGCCCGCCCAGGTATCTGGTTCAGCACTGTTCACGCCCAGAGGGGAGCGGAGGGGGGGTCGCTTTGGTTTACCGAGCCTCCATCTCTCTCACGGGACTTCCAGTCCCTTCGAGGCCAGGGCTGGAGTGCCTCTACTTGGTGTTGGGCGAACGAGACAGAATAGGGATTCTGTTGGTGTACTGTGCACCCTTCTGCCCAACAGTCTCCCTATCTGAGCTGACGGAGACTGTCTCGGACCTGGTGTTGAGGACCTCCAGGATGTTGGTCCTGGGGGACTTCAATCTCCATGCTGAGTCTGGTCTAAGCGGGGCGTCTCAGGACTTCATGGCCTCCATGACGGCCATGGGGCTGTCTCAACATGTCTCCAGCCCGACCCATGAACGTGGACACACTCTGGACCTGGTTTTCTCGACGGGGCAGGAAGAGGGTGACCTGAGGGTGAGAAATTTATGTTTGACTCCCCTGTCATGGTCAGATCACTTCCTGGTGAGGTTTGTGCTCGAGAGCGACCTCTCCCTCTGTAAGGGTGTGGATCCGATTGTGTGGGTCCGCCCCCCCGGAGCCGGATGGATCCGGATGGATTCCTGAAAGCCCTGGGGGAGTTTCCAGCTGACAAGACTGGTGCTTCTGTTGAGGCTCTGGTCGAACTGTGGAACAGGGAGATGACCAGGGCTGTGGACACGATCGCTCCTAAGCATCCTCTCCCACCGGGCAGAGCCCGCTCTTCCCCTTGGTATACACCTGAATTGCGGGCGATGAAGCAGGTTGGGAGAAGGCTAGAGCGTAGGTGGAGGAAATCACGGGATGAATCTGATCGAACACACTTGAGAGCCCACTATCAGGCCTATGCTGTGGCGGTGAAGGCGGCGAAAAAGAAAATTTTTTCCGCTTCCATTGCCTCCTCACAATGCCGTCCGGCGGAGCTTTTTCGAGTGGTGCAAGGCCTGGTTCGCCTGGGTCCTAAGGAAGATCCGGTTCCACCCTCAAAGGCCCGCTGTGACGACTTTGCCAGG
>NW_025336283.1:0-17991 GCF_004798865.1 Varanus komodoensis | reverse complement strand
GGGCATCTGGCCTCCAGCATCCCACAGGAGACGTCAGGGGAGAGCAGAAGAAGAAGCAAGAGAAGTCTCATTCAGATTGTTCTTGCCCCTTTCAAATAATTATAGGAATAATTAGGAAGAGGGAGAGGGAGAGGAACACAATACCCCTTTCAAGAGCATGCTTTCTCTGGTTGTCCAGACAGTGATAAGCCTGCAGCCAATGGTTCACCTGAGGGGTTGAAGAGAAGTCAGTTGCCCAAAGACCTTCTACCTTGCTAGAAAGCTTCTCCTATGCTCTGAGTGGAAAAGGAGGCATTTGCATTCCTTCCCTTTGGCTCGTGGATGCAAGACACACCTCAACATGTTCATCAACCTCATCCTTACATCAGTGAACTCAGAGGGGGTATTTCTAGGCAGGAGATCCCATGAGGTTTAGCCATCATGAACAGAATTCATGGTGATTTCCCTAATTAGAAGGTTCCAAACACCTCTGCAACTTCCTGAATGCTATGCAAGTAAACAGCTGGAGAAAAACATGTTTGTGAGACCTCAATGGTTTTGCTCCTTCATATCAGACAAGATCAAGGGATTCTCGTCATTGGTGTGCTATGTAATAAGCCTCAGTGGGGTGACCTAGTGGATCTCACTCTTCCTAATTTCTTCCCAGTGGTTCCACTGTTTTCAGGCAGAATCTCCCCTTTAGCAGAACAGCACAAATGATGCCCTTGCTTTTGTTCCTTCCAATGTTGGGGAGTTCTCCAGAGTCCCCTGGAGGTTCAACTCAGGACCTCTCTAACTGGCACAGCTGCCCCCTTCATGAGGCAGAAAGTTATTCTTGCTGTTACCTACCCTCAGCTGCAGGGGAAGTGCCAGCTGTGACTCTGCCAAAAGATTGTTCCAGCAGAGCCAGCTAAGATGTTCAGCAAGAGGGAAGGTCCTCCATGACAGAACTGTTCCTTCCATCTCCTGCCAGGTCATAGTGGAAGGAGAACATTTGTACCTGTTCTTTGTACCCGAACATGACCATTTTTAACTGCTAAACTCCAATGTAAAACAGAAGAAAGTCATACTGCATCAGACCCAGGGTCCATCTTGTCCAGCACTCTGTACTCTAAGTGGAAGACCTGCTGCCCCCAGAATACCTCAAGCAGGATGGATGCATGACTTTAGAGCCTGGTTGCCTGAAGGAGTGTCTCCTTTCATATGAGTCTGCCTGCCCTTTAAGATCTGGAACAGACACCCTTCTCTGGGAGCCCTCCCTAAAGGAGAATTAGATGGTGACTACACAGAGAAGGGCCTTGTCTGTAGCAGAACTCCAATGGTGGCATTCACTCCCCTGAGAGGATCAACTGGCACAGTCAGTTTGTTCATTTTGGAACCAGGCTAAAACCTTTTTAATCTCCCAGTGTTTTAAGATTTGGTTGTTTTAATTGGGCTTAAATTGTTAGTTGGAAATTTTATTAGGTTGCTGTGTTTTAATTTATTTTATATTGGCTTAGTGTTAAACCATCCTGAGACCACATAAGGGATGGTCTAGAAAAGTTTTAAATAAAAGTAAATAAGTAAGTAAATAAATAAATACATGACCTTTGCCTGCCAAGGTCCTCAGAAACTGTGAGTAGTCGGGGATGCCATGAGCTGAAGGAGGCCACACGTGGCCAGCAGGACTAGCAGCCACCAATAGCCTCCTCTTTTGTGCTTCCATCCAAACACTTTTGAAGCCGTCCAGACTGGTGCCCACCACCTCCCCCCATGGCAGTGAATGCTGTACTTTATCTATATGCTGTGTGTAGAAGAAATTCCTTCTATCTGTTCCAAACTTCCCACCAATTGTCTTCATGGGTTGACCATGGGTTCAAGTGCTATGGAGACAGAGAAAATGTCTGCCTCTCCACTTTCTTCACAGCAACATTATTTTGAAAGCCTCTATCATGTCATTACTTACTTGCCTTGTTAATACACTAAACACTCCCAATTGTAGCCGCTCTTCACAGCCGAGTTGCTTCCGTCCTGTGACCATTTTCACTGCCCTTCTCCAAATTTTCTCCACCCCCACAATGTCATTTTTCAGGGAAGGAAACCAGAACTGGACACAACTTTCCATGTGCGGTCATATCAAAGAATTGCCAGGGGGAGTAAGCTCTTGACAATTCTATTTTCTATTCTGATCTAAATAATTTCTAGCATGGACTTTGCCATTTCCAGGTAAGGAGACCAGAACTGGACACAATTTTCCAAGTGTGTTTGTTGCTTTTTTCACAGCAGCTGTGCACTGGGCATACATTTTTTGTTCAGCTGTCCACCACTACCCACAAGACCTTCCTTGCTCAATCAATGCACTTTAGATCCCATCAGCATTTACTTGAAGTTGGATTTTTTTCTCCCAACACGCATTACTTTACACTTGTAACAGCATTTCAGAGCAACACACAGTTGAGTGCAGAATATATAAAAGGGTTGACACTTGGTGTGCCTTTGCTTAGCATTTTGGTTTTGTTGCATTTAGTTGTGCAAGAATTCCTTGAATTTCCTGTTTTGTACCACAACATGCTTTATTCTCTTAGATTTTGAGATCTTTAAACTAAAGATAAGGAAACCTCCATTTTTGAAATTAGGAACATCCCCTAAGCCAACATAAGAAAGAGAAGAGATCTAGGGGTGCCCCCAAATAATCTTCTCAAATACAGAGGAGAGAAGTACGACCATGAAACGCATGGGCTGCACTGTCTGTACGCTCATGCCAAGACGATGAGAAACAGACAGGATGAACCTGTGTTCTTGACATGAAGGCACAGATGACATCATAAGTATCGTGGAAACTTGTAGGATGGCTCCCATGGCTAGAAGAAAGCAATTGAGGGGTATAATTTATCCTTAAAAAGCAGAAGAAATGTGAAGGGAGGTGGGTGTGCAAGCTATGTTCAAAACACTTTTCTCTGCACAGAAATACAGGAAGCAGCTGAGTCAAACTAGAGACATCAAGGAATAAAGAGAAGATAATAGTCAGAATTGACTATCAACCACCCAACCCAGGATATGGTGAGGATGACAATGCTGTTAAGAAATCGCCAGCATTTCAAGGAGCTGTGATATGGTAGTAATGGGAACTTTAATTACCCAAATGTATATAAACTATTCTATTTAGAAGGCCAGATACTGAAGGTGAAACTCAAATACTTTGGCCACCTAGTGAAAAGGAACAACTCTCTGGAGAAGACCCTGATACTAGGAATGATTGACGAACAAACAAATACGGGGATGGTAGAGGATGAGGTGTCTCAATGGGAGTCACTGGAGCAGTGGGTGTGAGCTTGGGTGGACTCTGAGGGATGGTGGAGGACAGGATAGCCTGGAGGAATGTTGTCCATGGGGTCATGATGAGTTTGGCATGACTTTGCTACTAAACAAACTAACTAACAAAAAACTATTAAGTTTGCTCAGAAGCCTTTGGAGAGGGACCTTGTCAAAAGCCTTCTGGAAGTCCAAGTAAACCTTGTCTCCTTGATTCCCCTCATGTGTGTACTTATTGATGCCCTCAAAGAACTGCAATAGGTTAATGAGAAAAGACTTCCCTTTGAGGAAGCCCTGCTGACTGTTTAACTTTTTTTTCTTTTTACAGGGCTTGAGCTACTATGTGGTTTCTGGGTCTATCTTTAATAGTGCTTCCAAGCAGTTTACACAGAAGAGATGTGAAACTAACTGGCCTGTGATTTCCCAGATTCTCTCTGGATCCTTTTTGAAGAACTGGGTGCTCCATGGGCCATTCTCCAGTGCTCTTTGTTAGAAGCAATGTAGGGATGCTTCCTCAAGTGTCCTTTAGACCCAGGAATGTCCACCATTTTATACCTTAACTAGTCCTCTCAAATACTGGTAATGCTTGGCTTGGCTGTGGATCTTTTCTCCAAATGGTAGTTCAGGGGATCTGTTTTCTTTTACTCAAGCAGAATTTCTAATAGTTCTTAAACTTTGGTGGGATATTACTTTAAAGGGTCATAAGCAATGTGGATCTCCCACTTCTTTTATTTGTTATGCACTGAATCAAGTTCCCCCCAGAAATGATGAAAATATGGAAAGGAAAAAGAAAAAGCTGTCAGAGAAAGGAAATGTTTAAAGGGTCTCTCAATAGAAATGGAAACCAAATTATCAAAGCTGTTTATTTTGTATGTATGGTGGCAGCGATGGGTTCTTAAACTAAGACAGTCACTGCCTCTCCGGGAGTATTAAAGAAGCATATAATTTAAGAAGACAAAGAATTAAACATGTGAAAATTTTGTAAGGACAGGGATAGAAGTAATTTAACAGTAATTCAAGCTGAAAGAAAAGAATTGCAAAATATTGAAACTGAAAAGATACAAAGAGGCTTAATAACTTAAAAGAAAATATTTCAAATTTAGTAATAAGAATTCAAGTTTGTTCGGAAGACCACAAAACAAAAGAAAGCTAAAAATTAATTGGGTTTAAGAAGAGAGTGGTAAAAGTGCAATTTAACAAAAATTAAATAAAAAATTGGGATAGTTTTCTTTTCCCTAAGCTGTATTTTAGTGGAAAGTTTTCATCGGAAAAAAAAAAAAGATAATAAATAAAGGGAAGGGGGGGGGGGGGGGGGGAATACAGCAAATGGATAGGGGGCTGATGAAACAATCTATTAGAGAGAAGTAGATATATTATTGATAAGTTATAAGTAGGATAAACTCCTGGGGTAGATGGTTTACATCTAGAGTACTACAAAGCTTTTTAAAAGATGTTGAATCCAAAATTAACATCTTTATTTAAGAATATATTAGGAGGAGGTAAGACACTAGCATCTTGGAAATGCTCCTCTAGAATTTTAATTCTGAAACCCAACAAATATTTGACTGATCCCGAAGCCTATAGACTTATATCCTTGATTAATGCAAATGCAAAAATATTTACAGCAAAATCAGCAGAGGATGAGTAATTTTATTGGTAGTTATATTAGCGTGGATCCAAGTGGCTTTATAAAAGGCAGGCAGATTGCAAACTTGACAAGAAGAGTATTAAATTGAATTGCATATATCCATAAGGAAAACCTAAAAGTTAGTATAATAGCACTAAAGTTTTTTCAAGTTTTTCACTGTGTGAAATGGCTAACAATAAAGACATTAATAGCATAATTGGGGTTTGGTCCATGGTTTAGAAATATAATAAATCACTTATACTATATTATACTCCTTCCTTTCAGCACATCAAGGAACTAACCAGGAGATGAACAGAGGTGGAGGAGGTGCTGAAGCTGCTTAAGGTGTGCATTGAATTCTGGACGGATGGGGGTGTGGTGGGGAGAGGAACCTTCCTGAGAAAGGGCTCTGCCTTGTAGCAGTTCTGCCCTGCGCTTTCACAGCTCCCCTTGCCAAGTTTTCATGGTTTTCTTCATCTTCAGAACCCAGACCATGAGGACTTCCGGATTCCCATGAAGAGTGGAAGCTGGGTTTACTAACTACAATTGTTCTGCTGCCCCAGTGATCCAAGTGGACTTGCCAGCAAAACATCTCACCCTCACTCTGAGCATCTTCCTGTGCTCTGTTGCTGCAAGACTCCTTCTTATTTCTTTCTGGATTAGCCTCTGGCCATGCCTCCCCTTGCCCTTAAGGACAACAAGGGAGAACGTAGGAGAGGAACACTGGTAGTGGCAGTGGAGAGCTTCTGAAAGGATCCATGGGATTCCTAATGGAAAGGGGTGTGGTGTGCAGAAGAGCTTTCCCAAGAATGGACACTGACTTGTGGCAGTCCTGCTCCAATGTGCAACCCAACGGGTGTAATCCCATGCATGTTGGGATGGAAAGGCCAAGAACTCCCAGGATGCCCAAGGAGGAACAGTGGCTGGGGCATGCTCAGAACTGTACACCTTCTTTAGTCTCATAGTTCATCAGATTGTACTTTAGGAACTGAGGTCTTTGAGTAAGCTTGCAGATATTTCTAACAGGGCAAAAACAGGATGGATCCCTAGGGAGAACCAATGCCACCACCATGTTATTTCAGTCCCACCACCATCGGATGCCACTCTGAAATGCACCGCACTCTGTGGTCTTGTGAATGGAGCAGTGCTTTCCAGGGCAATCATGCATACCCTTCCTTATATAGCAACAAAAGGCACATACAGCACCTCTCATTTGGCCAGGTTATTTCCAGGAACATGATCCACTTAGTGAGGAAGAGCATCCAGCTTCTTGGAATACTTGGCTTGACCACATTCTTCCCTTCTCTCATTTTGAACAGCAAAGGAAATTCAAAAGCAAATCTAAGATAATCCCAAACACCCTCTGCTTCATCTTGCCAACCAAGTATGATTCAGGTTCTACTTGTAGACATGCCTATCCTAAAACTTTCCTCTCCTGGATATACTAGTAGGACACACACAGTCCCAGTGTAGGAAAAAACCAAAGGAAAAAAGGGTGCCAGACATGGACTGTGGGTACTGTGGGTAGGGAAAGAGAACTGTTTTCCAAGGGAAATAGGAGGGGAGAGAAGGCAGAGGGAAGTGCCTTCTCTCAAAGACAGCTGGGATGGAACTGACAGGATTATTCCTCCATCAGGGACATTCCCTCTTGCTCTCCTTTTTGCCTGGCTCTGTTAGAGCAACATTTTGAATGAATCACAGCCTGCCCCATCCCTGGACCTCAAGTGGAGCACTGAAGGGACAATCACTCTGCCTCGTGAAAATGACCGTCCTTGCAGCCAGAGATGACCCGGCAGGACCTTCAGGGACCAAGCTGAGCAAACCAAAAATGGAAAGGAGCAAAACGAAGCACAGTTTTTGCCTGGCCAAATTCCTTCACTAAAGAGGCATTGCTGGGAGGTGGGTGTTAATGGCAAGTTTGTGCTGGAACAAGTCACCCGTTCAAGGCCAATTACAGAGCACATGACTGAAGGAGTCCCTTGATCCTTCTTGCCTTGAAGGGTCCTCATTGGATAGTTCTGAGACACAGGCCTTTCTCCAGCTGTTTCCCAGCTCATGGGAGTGAGAAAAGAGTTCAGGAAGTCTCAGAAGTGTTCCAACCATAATTATGGAAATCATAACAAATTGCTGGTCTTCTTGCTAAACCTCCTGGGCTCCCATCCCCCAAGACCATCCTGAACCCCCTAATGCAAACATGAGATTGAAGAGCGGGCAGAGGTGTGTCTTGCATCTGGATGCAAAAGGGAAGGAACAGAATCAGCTGTAGGCCTGCTCAGAGCTGAGGAGAGCATGAAGGCAAGGGAGGAGGCCTCCATTCAGGGCACGTCTTCTCCTTCGCCTCAGCTGAAGCCTTGGTTGGCCCACATCCACCTCTGAGTAGGAAGCAAATCATTCTTCTAATTGTTCCTCCAATTGATGGAAAGGGGTTATGTCAGGTGCCTCCAGAATAAGACTTCACTTCCTCTTGATGCTGCTCCCAGAGGCCTGCTGTGCGATGCTGGAGGTCAAATGCCCCTGGAGCTGGGACAGAAATGAGCTGCAGCCACAGAATTATTACCAGCCAGGAGACTACATCTTCAGTGCCAGCATCTGTGCAGCACAAGGCCTTTTTACACCGCACACTTTCAATAAGCCTGCCTCTCATGGACAGCGTTGGTAAGTCATTGGGCTTGCTTTGCAGGAAACGATCAATTGGCATGGGGAGCTGGACAACGCATCCTGCAGTGGCATGCAAAATGAGCATGTTCATCCATGCTGCTTCTTTCTCATGAATACTCAGGCAGTCAAAAACTCAGAGGCAGCAAGTCCTTGGGAGTGTCCATGGCAAGGAGAGGGAACTTGGCAATAGAAATTGTGCCACCTTTCCTGCCTCTGAACTCTGCTGCACTCTTCTACCAGCAAATGTGTAGGAACAGGAAGTTGGTCTTTTGCTTTGGTTTGGGACAAGGGTGAGCTTGTGGAAGCCTGTGAAACAAAATGGAAAGATCAGTTCAACCGCAAAAGGCAACTGTTGACAGTTTCATGAAATTGGATGGCAGGGTGACTCATTTCCTTTCTCTTTCTCAGGGTAGGATCCACAGATTACTGGAAGGTCCTCTCCTTTGTGTTTGCCATTCAGGACATCAACCAGAATCCCAGGATCTTGCCCAACATCACTCTGGGCTACAACATCTATCACACTCATAATGATGTTAGACTGACATCTGATGCAGCTGTAGACCTGCTCTCAACCACTCAGGTTCTTGTTCCTAACTACAAGTGTGGCAGGCAAAATCATCTGCTGGCTGTCCTTGAAGCACTGGACTCCGACAATTCCATGCAGCTTTCCAACATATTGGGCAGTTACAAAATCCCACAGGTGGGAGGCTTGGAGGAGGAATTATGGGGTGTCGTGTAGAGAAAGCAAAAGATTCTCCAAATGATTTGCCTGCACAATATTCCTCCCAGCACAATAGACAATCCTACTCAATCCTGGGATGAAAAGGGTTACCCCCCCCCCCCCGCAATAACCCACAAGACAGAACGTTCTGGTACTGTGAGGACCATGTTTTCTATATTGAGTGAATAATTTTCAACTCAGGGTGAATCATATCATGGACAGCAGGATAGTTTTCTTCTGTTTTCCATGCATTGAATGCAGAAGGAAAAGGAGGACTCTGAGAGCACTGGAAGGAGACTATGGCATTCTGTGTTTTACTACCATTGTGAACTACTCCTGTTTATGTGATGATGCTGGAAAATTTACTTCAGGGTAAAGAGTTCAGACTACTTGCAGCAACCATTTTTCAGTGTTGTAAATTTATGATGCTTCAACTGTTTATTTTTCAAAGAATATTAAGCAATGCTACCATTCAAATAATTTTGCATACAGATTATTAAAGGTTAACTGGTTTAAGCTCCTGATATGAGGAACATTAATTTGGAGCCCAAATGAAATGATCCATCAGTATCTTCCTTTCTTTCCCAGGTCACTTACACTTTCACTTCTCAAGTCCTGAAAGAGAAAAGTCAGTCGCACTACTTCTACAGAATGGTCCCGGAAGAAGGCATCCAGTACCCAGGGATTGTCAGGCTGCTGCTGCACTTTGGGTGGAGGATGGTTGGTCTCTTTGCTTTGGACACGGACAATGGAGACAAGTTCATGAGAACCATGAAACCGGAGCTTCTCAGGAATGGCATTTGTGTGATTTTTTCACGCAGCATCTCACAACTGAAATCATATTTTGTAAAAATGAACAGACAGACAATGGCAGAACTGGTAGAAATCAATGTCTTTGTTTATTTTGCAGAGGTAGATATGCTTTACTATGCAGTAGAGATTGTGGACAAAGTTGTTAAACAGTTGATGAAACCCGTTTATGGGAAAATCTGGATTACTACAACTTTGAGCGACTATACCTTGGATTTTGCTTATACACAGTATGATTTCCCACTTGTCTATGCATATTTTTCCTTCATTCTCCAAAAACGAAAGGGGATGAACTATGATGGCTTTGATGATCTGTATTTCTCGATGCATAAATTCATGAGAAGAATATTCAAGTGTTCCTATTCAAGCCATGTGCTATCTGTGAAAGAGTGGAGAAGATGCAGGGAGAATGAGAAACCAGTGGCTCTGCCCCAACTGGACAAAGAGAGAATTCTGTCTTTGGACAGTTTCTTCTCTTACAACACAGTCCAGGCTGTGGCCCATGCCTTTGAAGCAGCTCTTTCCTCCAGAACCAAGAGGAAGGATATGGAAGTAGGAGGTAGACCAGACATGCAGTGGCTTTATCCATGGCAGGTATTCTCTCTCCTTCTTGGATTGATTGATTGTTCAGTTCTGAAATCATAACCTTAAATTTAGAAAGTGAGAAATTGAGGAGATTTTCCTTATGCATGAGGCAGCTGCAATGATCCTTGGCTGGACCTTCTTTTTATCCATTCTCCTGGCTTCTCAGGATTGTATCCATATGGTCATGGCCTCTAGAGTTGTTTTAAGCCATTCTGAAGCAGAATGTAGGAGGGTGAAGATCAAATCTGTCCTTTTTCAAACTCTTTGAGCTAATAGTGCAGTGTAATCACAACTTAATAATACAATCCCAGTGATTGTGGCTTGTCACTGAAGCATGGCTTCTTCTTGAGACAGGGCCTATCATTTTGTCTCAGCCCAACACACGGACAAACCTTGGTGAGCACAACTCAGTAGCAATCACTCTTCTGCTTCATGGGCTACTTGTGGGGATCAAAACAGGGCTTCCTGCCATCATTGTGGTCAGAATACATGGTAATCATTGCTCCACCTGCTTTGGAAATTTACAATTGGCTCAGTCTGGATTTTTGAATAAATGATACGTACTTTTTCCTAGCAGAGCAGAGCAAGGAATGGTGCTTCAGCTGGTCTGGAACATTACTAAAAAACTAGAAAGCTCCTAGAGAGTGATTAAACATAGAGGCTACCTGGAGTTTTGCAGGAGAGATGCAGTGGAAGAGGAGACCAAAGCAGAGGAACAGGGAATCCACTGGTCACCTACAGTGTAGATAGGAGAAAGTGCAGAATGTTGCAACATGAAAGCAAGATAGAATCAACAATCAGAGAATATGGAGCGAGAAACTCCCCAGTGGTGGTGGAGTCCAAATGCCATGTGAGGTTTACTAGATTGCCATTCTGTTTGATGTCTGCTAGCTTGCCATGCTGTTTGAAATCAGGAGAACCACTCGACTACTTTCATCACCATGAAAATCAGACTTGCCGGCTGTATGTAACCGGCAGCCAGTGTGACGTAGTAGTGAAGAGCATGGGACTGGGACTCAGACGATCTGGGTTCTAGTCCCTGCTCAGCCATGGAGTCAACTGGGTGACTTTGGGCCAGTCACGGACTCTCAGTCCAGCCTACCTCACAGGGTTGTAGTTGTGGGGATAAGATGGAGGAGGAGATATAAGCTGCTTTGAGCCCTTTGTAGGAAAAAGGCAGGATATAAATCAAAATAAATCGAAAACTAGCTGACAAAGTGGCATTGACAGGATTTCTGGGGGAAATCACCCATACCATACTTGAATTCTCACAGAAGGAAAATCCTAGTGTAGTCAAACAGAAACCCTGAATTTCAGGAATGTCCATTTGAAGAAACTCAGAGCAAATCTGAGTAAAGACCCATGGAGAATGATTCTAATGTGGAAAGCAGGATAAGGCAACTGGGTTTTTTTAAGAAGGCAATTCTAAAGGCACAATTACAGATTTTTTTTTTCAAAAAAAAGTGGAAGACAACAGAGGAAGTCCATTCCTTGTGTTTACACCAAAAACGGCACTGATGATCATCTGAAAACCAACCCCCTGCCCCCCCCCCAACAAATTGATTTCTCCAGGAAGTGGAAGGAAAAATGCAGACAGGCAGAACAGAATTACAGGGATGGCATTGGAAAGCAAAAGTGGGGAATGAGCAGAGGAAAAGGAGGGATGCTGAAAGAAACCAAAAAGCTTTGTCCAGGGTAAAGGACAGAGGAAAGATGTTGTGGTTCAGATAGTCCATGCAGATGGCAACATGATGACAGACAACAAGGAAAAGTCAGTCCTGAGTCCTTGAAAGGTTCTCACAAATATCAAGGCCAAGCTCTCTTCTTGATCATTCTGGAGTGCAGGACATGAAATAATGAACTCAGATTCCAGATGCATATGAGATAGAACTCCCTCACTGGTCGAGCAGTTGACCAGTGGAACCAATTACCTAGGGACTTAGAGGGCTCTTGCCCATTGGAGATATTCCAGATGCCACTTGTGAACCATCGGGGGGGGGTTAACTTGGAGTCCTAAAGATGCCTTTATCCCAGATGGTCCTCTTGCCTCCTTCTGAATCTCCTCTTCTAGGATTTTGTGGGCCTCCTCAGAAAATTTCTATTGAGTACAGTAAGAGGAACTCTCCAGTCAGTTTCTGAAGAAGTGCAGTCTCTTGAGCAGAACTGACCATTTGCTGATTTTAAGGATTCCTGACGTAAAGCCCAAAGAGAACATGGTCTCCTTTTCCTTTCAGAAAAGATGCTTCTATTCATTTTTCCTGCATTCCTAAAGCAGTCGATGGACATCCAGGAATGAAAGAAGTATCTTGTCTATATGAAGAGTCATACCAAACATACCTAACTGCATCCAATTTTAGCAGTCTCTGGGGAATGAAATGTGTCTTCTCAAATGCTTTTGCTTTCTCTGCTCTTCCAGCTCCACCCTTTCCTGAGAGACCCCCAGTTGCACAATAATTCTATTGATGGAATATATTTCAATGAGAATGGAGACTTGGCAGCCAACTTGGACCTTGTCAATTGGGTGAAGTTTCCGAATGCAACTGTTGTAAAAGTGAAAGTTGGGAGTCTGGAAAGACAGGTGTTGCCTGGCCCCAAGTTCACCATTCACCGAGATCCCATTGCATGGCCCAGGTGGCAAGATCAGGTGAAGAAAACCCACCCACTCATTCCATTGTTTTAGTTTCCCATTCCATCACTAACATTCTAACTTATGTGCGGTGCAGAAATTGAATAAACAATTAACATGAAATGTAGTAAAGGTGCTGAGTGAAGGTGATCCATCTAATTAGAAGGCAATGTTGAGCTACTACAACATCTCAGGAAGGGTTTCAGTTATATGTTCCACTGAAATCTTGGAGGTCCTCTCCTCTCTGTACTTTCCAAATTTTCTCCTCTGTCTGCAGCATCCTCTGTCCTAACCCATCCATCTTGATGCTCCTCCTTTCTATGCTCAGCCCCTGCCCCAGTCCAGGTGTGTGGAGAGTTGCCGCCCAGGATTCTTCAAGGTGGGTCAGGAAGGAAAGCCCATTTGCTGCTATCACTGTGCTCCTTGTGCAGAAGAAACCATCTCCACTCAGGAAGGTGGGTGAGTATGGAAGAAGAGGGAGTGCCTGAGAGGAGGGCAAAGATCCAACCATTGTATGGGGCTCATTTGGGGTTCCTAAGCCCTCCTGCAAATCATTCAGGGTGGCACAGTTGCTTCTCTCCCACCCTATCCCTCGAGTTTTGGAAGAATGTCATGGCCATACTCCAGTGTGGCATTCTGTGCATTCCAAAATGGCTCATTCACCCATTGTGTCAGCAGCCACAAACTTATTGACCTTCTGTACATTGCAGGCATTCTTAAGATTCAATTGGTCTTGCTGGGGAAGACTCATGAGAACACTGGGCACCTGGAATGTTAGTTGTGGGTGCTTGTGATCTCCCTGAGCTTCTCCAGCCGATGCAGCTGATCCTTGCCCTGTGCTTTATTTTGGCCATTCCTAAATAATTTCACCCTGGGGTCTAAGCACCAATGCTGGAGGATGTTCGTCTCCATGTACGTTTGCGGTGAGGCATGGTCTTCCTGCATTTCTATGGATATGTTACTCCCCCTATCATAGTCCAAAGATTTTTAGCATGCTCCGCTGAGATTTGTGAGGGATGGTCTTTGACAGGGTCATACATTTTCCAGCATATGAGTTTATGCATGATTCAAAAGAACAAAATGTGGCCACTCCTCCTACCACAATATTGAATGGCCATGCCTTGAAACAAACCTCTATATGCTGCCAATCATAGCAGTTAATGCTACTACTTCTACTAGCAACAATAAGAGCAGTAATAATACTAAGGTTTCTCTTGCTTTCAACAGATGCAGAACTTTGCCTGAAGTGTACAAGAGATCAGCATCCAAACAAAGCCCAGGATCAGTGCATACCCAAGACCATCACCTTCTTGTCCTATGATGAATATTTGGGGACCTTCCTCACTTGCTTGGCCCTACTTTTTTCCATCACCACAGGATTCATATTGGGAATCTTCAGGAAATTCCAGGAAACCCCAGTAGTCAAGGCCAACAACCGGGACCTCTCCTACATTCTCCTTTTCTCCCTCTTGCTTTGCTTTGTATCCTCTTTCCTCTTCATTGGTAAACCAAGAAGCATCACCTGCCTCCTCCGACAATCAGCTTTCAGCATCATCTTCTCAGTGGCCATTTCTTCTCTGCTGGCCAAAACAGTCATGGTGGTGCTGGCCTTCCTGGCCACCAAGCCAGGCAACAGGGCAAGGAACTGGTTGGGGAAGGGTCTTGCTAACTCCATTGTAGTCTTCTGTTCCAATGTCCAAGTTTTTTTCTCCATCTTCTGGCTGGGGACCTCCCCTCCATTCCCTGACCCTGACTTGCAGTCCCAGACTGACAAAATCATTCTGCAGTGCAACGAAGGCTCTGTGGCCATGTTCTACTCTGCCCTTGGCTACATGGGCTTCCTGGCTGCCGTCTGCTTCACCATGGCTTTCCTGGCCAGGAAGCTGCCCGGGGCCTTCAACGAGGCCAAACTGATCACCTTCAGCATGCTGGTCTTCTGTAGCGTCTGGGTGTGCTTCGTGCCCACCTACCTGAGCACCAAGGGCAAGTACATGGTGGCCATGCAGGTCTTCTCCATCTTGGCCTCCAGTGCTGGACTGCTGGGCTGCATCTTCCTCCCCAAGTGCTACATTATTCTAGTCAGGCCTGACCAGAATACCAAGGAGCATCTCATGATGAAAACAAGTGTATAAAGTGTATTTGTATTATTCTTCAACAGCACAAGACTTTAAGGTATCTTTTGCATTTTTTCTTTACTTTGGAACAACCAAGTTCCATGTCCACTTTGTAGATACACCTTTCAACATATTTTACCTCTTCATCCTCAGCAGCTGTTTCTTTTTTCTCTGGCAGCCTGGATGCCCAACTGGTCCAACAGGACTCACTGATTTATCTTCTGGTTAATTTTGAGGAAGGAATACATAGATCTCCACAGATGCTATTACAAGGACATCAATAGACTTGGCAGGGAGTGACCCATGGGATGGATGTCTTAAACACCAACATTAAGAAAAGAAGCCAATTAACAGCACACTTAACATAGCCCAAGTACAATCCTCTATGGAATTTGATGAATTGCCCCTATGTTTGTATTTGGTGGATATTGAAAAAGGAAAGGAATGTTCTCCCAGGATGAATGGAAATGATATTTAATCAGAACTCTACAACTGACAATGATTGAACTATCCTTCGTAACTAAATTTCTGAAGGTAGTATATTTGCTCTATAATTAAACCCATGACTAAGCTGTGGTAACTTTTAAGGATAGCATATTAACTAATGGGTTTTGTCGCAGCTAATGGGTTTGTCAGTTTTCCTCAAGAGCTATAATAGTTCCAGAATATTTAAAAAATATGGCACATTTTGCATCCCTATTAAGTGCTTGTGTCAGAAAGACATATAGGAGTATTTCAGTCCCAGCTAATGTGAAACCAATTCATGACAATCTTATTAATGTTATGGAATTCTTAGAAGATCAGATGATAGAAAGTCAAACTGGATATTATTGTCTCACAGGGAATTTGAAAGGGAATGACCTAGTAACAGATAGCGTTAATTCAGATTTTAACAACTGGAATGTTTTAATCCGTGGTGTCATTTGTAAATTGTCTATTTTGAATTAGCTAGTTGTTGGACATAATAAACTGTTTATGCTGCTGCTTTTCCTCCTGCTGCTGCTGCTGCTGCAGCTGCTGTTCTTTCTCACTTTAGAGCTGAGCAAAAGCCCCTGAGAAATGGCAGCACCAGAGTGTACCCTTCCCTGAAGGGAACATTCAACCTGGCCCATCTTCCTACAACCACAATTGTATTGTATTCTGAGCCCACATCAAATACATTCTGAGACAGACCCACGGGTTGTCAAGGTGGCCATAAAGTCTTGAGCTGCCCAGACAAGGTGGACCGGGCATGAATGTTGAGCTCACCCAAGACCAACATCCTGGAAGATCCTAACACCAAGTCTGAGACTACCTCCATCAGCTCAGACAGGGAGATTCCGAAGCAGCTGAGTGTGTGGCACAGTAGCAAAATCCCTAATCTATCTTGCAAGCCCAATGCATGACTGAGTGATGGTGCCAAAAATTTCCCTTAAAGTGACCTACTGTTTGCTGGTTTTTTTGTCGACCCAAGGATGTTGGCAGGTAAAAAGACAAAAGTACCCACTCCTAGAATTTTTCCCTTAAACAATGGTCATCCAAATGCCCAGGCATTTTTTTTTTTAATGTGTGCTAGTTCAGGTTTGCTCGTATTCACAATATGTTGGGACATTTTATGCCTATGTGTGCCGGCATCTCTGTAGTTAAGAAATGGTGGGGAAACTTGCTTCTCATTGTCCATAGAGTCCATCAGATCATATTTTCCTTTGTTGTTAGTCGCGAAGTCTTGTCCAACCCATCGCGACCCCATGGACAGCATTCCTCCAGGCCTTCCTATCCTCCACCATGACCCGGAGTCCACTTAAGCTCACACCAATTGCTTCAGTGACTCCATCTAGCCATCTCATTCTCTGCCAACTTCTTCTTCTTTTGCCCTCAATTGTCCCCAGCATTACGCTCTTCTCCAGGGAGTCCTTCCTTCTCATTAGGTGGCCAAAGTATTTGAGTTTCATCCTCACTATCTGGACTTCTGAAGAGCAGTCAGGGTTGATCTCCCGTAGGACTGACTGGTATGATCACCTTGCAGTCCAAGGGACTCGCAGGAGTCTCCTCCAGCATCACATTTCAAGGCCTCAATCCTTCGGCGCTCAGCCTTCCTTATGGTCCAGCTTTCACAGCCATACATTGCAACTGGGAAAACCATAGCCTTGACTACACACACTTATGTTGCCAGGGTGATGTCTCTGCTTTTTAGTATGGAGTCTAGATTTGCCATAGTTTTCTTCCCCAGAAACAAGTGTCTTTTTATTTCTTGGCTGCAGTCCCCGTCTGAGGTGAACTTGGAGACCAGGAAAATAAAATCTGTCACTACCTCCAATTCTTCCCTATCTTTTTGCTGGGAAGTGAGAGGACCGGATGCCATGATCTTAATTTTCTTAATGTTGAGTTTCAAGTCAACTTTTGCACTCTCCTCCTTCACCTGGATCAAGAGGCTCTTTAGTTCCTCTTCACTTTCTGCCATGAAAGTAGTATCATCTGAATATCTGAGGTGGTTGACATTTCTCCCAGCAATTTTAATTCCAACTGGTGATTCATCTAGCCCCGCCTTTCTCATGATGTGCTCTGCATATAAGTTGAATAGGCAGGGTGACAGTATACAGCCTTGCCAAACTCCTTTCTCAGTTTTGAACCAATCAGTGGTTCCGTGTCCAGTTCTCACTGTTGCTTCTTGACCCGCATATAGGTTTTTCAAAAGACAATTAAGATGATCAGGCACACCCATCTCTTTAAGAACTTGCCACAATTCATTGTGATCCATACAATCAAAGGCGTTAGCATAGTCAATGAAGCAGAAGTAGATATTTTTCTGGAACTCCCTAGCTTTCTCCATGATCCAGTGTATGTTGCCAATTTGATCTCTAGTTCCTCTCCCTCTTCATAATCCTGCCTATACTTCTGGTAGTTCTCGGTCCACATCCTGCTGGAGCTTAGCTTGTAGGATTTTGAGCATCACTTTGTTAGCATGTGAAATGAGTGTAATGGTGTGGTAGTTTGAACATTCTTTGGCATTGCCCTTCTTTGAGATGGGAATGTAAACTGACCTTTTCCAATCCTGTGACCAATGTTGAGTTTTGCATATTTGCTGGCATATTGAGTGTAGCACTTTTACTGCATTTTCTTCTAAGATTTTGAATAGCTCAGCTGCAATACTTTCACCTCCACTAGCTTTGTTGTTGCTCAGACTTCCTAAGGCCCATTTGATTTCACATTCCAGAACATCTTGCTGGAGGTCAGTGACCCCACCCCCCATTGTGGTTATCAGGGACATTAAGCCTTTCTTGTATACATCTTCTGTGTAATCTTGCCACCTCTTCTTAATCTCTTCTGCCTCTGTTAGGTCCCTGCCATTTTGGTCCTTTCTCATGCCCATCTTTGCATGAAATGTTCCCTTCATATCTCCAATTTTCTTGAAGAGATCTCTGGTCTCCCTATTCTATTGTTTTCTTCTATTTCTTTGCACTGTTCATTTAGGAAGGCATTCTTATCTCTTTTAGCTATTCTCCAGAAATCTGCATTCAGTTTGGTGTATCTTTCCTTTTCTCCCCTGCCTTTCGCTTCCCTTCTTTCCTCAGCTATTTGTATAGTTTCCTCAGACAGCCAT
>NW_025336282.1:76845-81554 GCF_004798865.1 Varanus komodoensis | reverse complement strand
GGAAAGTTCCACTCCAAGTAGACAATTTGGAAAATCCGTCCTAGAGTAGCTTTTTCTGCAAAGGACATCATTCCTACCCATGCTAACCATTTTCCAACCTTCAAAATCACACCAGGACACCTCGTTGTTCCAATCCGAACCCTATACTGGTGTTACCCCTAACACTAATATAGGCAAAGGATACAGTGCAAAGTAGGCCATTTTCAAAAATCTATGCTGTAGGAACTTTTTACATAGCTGATCATTCCTGCCCAGGCCAATGACATTCCAAGCACCAAAATCATACCAGGACACCTTATTTTTCTCGCCCTATCCCTAGCCTGGTGTGGAGGAATAGACTCCAGTGCGGCCCGGCAGGCCAGGCCTCCACACAGCAGCCTGGCATTGGGGACCCAGATACTCCTTGCTGTGTGGGGGCAGGAGCTCCGCCTGGGCGGGCGTTGAGCCAGGACTGCCGGGTTGCATAGCTGCCACTGGAGGGACCGAGCTCATGTCCCCGGCAGGTTCCCCCGTCCCTCCCAGCGGAGCAGTGCAGATCCACCAGCAATATGTCCGTCGCCCGGTGAGACGCTGCCGGGTCTTTCAGGGAGAGGTTAGGGAGGGGGCTGTGTCTCACGGAAGCCCCTCCGCTGGGTGGAGGAGTGCCACGGCTTCGCGACCAAAGGGGCAACCTTGCCTGCTCCCAAGGGCAGGACCGGCAGGGTGGAGCTCCCCACGGTTGCCAGCATCAGCCCAGCCTTCAGGGGCAAGCAGAAAGGCAGCAGCGGGGGGAGGAGGTCTCTGAATCACCGGGGGAGCCATGGAGTAGCGGAGGGAGGGAGCAGAGTGGATGGCAACCCGGGCACGAAATGCCAGGACAGGTCCCGCTGGTCCCTGCACGGGCACATTGGGTGCTGCTGTGCCCGCGAGGTTGAAGATCCACGTGGGTGCCCTGGAAAAGGCGGAAGGTTTCAGGGGAGGGCGAGAGGATGGGATGGGGTGGGAATTCTCTGCCTGCCAAGTTTGCTTGCTTGGTGTGAGGTTCTGCAGAAGGCCAGTCAAAGTGGCTCTTAGCCCAGGTCCACACGTGGCGTTGGGGGGATGTGGTCTTGTTGGAGTCCTGCCCTCGAACTCCTCAGTAAACCAAGAAGGTCATTGTGTGTAAAAGAATGTATTTACTTGTTTGCTTTTTTATTCATTTATTTTAAACATTTCTATGCCAAGAATTTAAAAAGTTTCTCTGCTGTACTCGCTTGATCGTCTCATTGATGCAGAAAAGCGAATCTCTAGGCTCAGTCCCAGAGGATTCCCCCCGCAAGCTGAAAACAGGGATTTCCGGGGATTCCAGCCTATCTTGTAGGTCATTCGGCAGATGTTGGGCCTGTCCCCTATATTTCCTTCCCTTTGTTCTTGTTTGCATCACTCAAACCCCTTGCTCCCCACTTGGAAGCAAAACAATAACTGAGGTTTTGCGTTGGCAAGAAAACAAGTGGAACTGCCTCTGTGGTTGCAAGGAGCCCGGTTTTCCTAAGCCTCAGCCTCTGCCGAGGCCTAAGCCAAAACTGAGATGTTCTTCACTACACTTCAAGGCCATTTTTCTGCACGTGCAGCCACACAAGGGCAAAGCTGCTATCCTCCGGGCCTTCCTTTGGACCCATAGACATCCAGGCCCCGGACCAGCGATTTCTCGGCTCCTACATCTGTGACGGAGGCCAAGGTTTCCTAAGCATACCCTTTTGTGGAGCCTTTCCTAAATCCAGGACACACAGAGTTCCGCCAGGCATCCAAGTGTACTGCCCTGTGCTGCTCTGTCGTCTTCGTGCGTGCACCGTTTGCTGGCCTGCTCCCCGTCCGTGCAGGCCGGTGGTGCTAAGCAAGGAGCCCCTTTGTCGGAACCCTGATCCTACCCTCAGGTTTCCTGTGCAGCAATCCCAGGCCATTCTGCTGCAGGGACACGCACACAAGCGCAAAGGTGCATCTCAGGCAGGTGCTTCCAAAGACACGGGCGTCCTGCTGCCTCCCCTGCACAGGGGGGCGGCGTTCCCTTTCTTTCCAACTCTGGGGGCAAGTGACCATGTGACACTTGACTTCTCAAGTTTAAAGGAGGAAAAGGGAAACGGGAGCCAGATACGCTCTCTGGACTTCACAAAAGCCAACATTAAAAACCTCAGGAACTGACCAGCCAAGTGCCATGGCAATTCACTCTTCGGGCAAAGGGAGTCCAAGAGGGGTGGGAAATCTTGTAGAAGATTCTGCAATCACAAGCACAAAAAATTCCATCAAGAACCATGTGGAAGGCAGCGGGGGGTGGGGGGGCACGTGGCTCCGCAAAGCATTAAGACACCGCCTGAAAGGAAAAAAGAACATGTACAGGAAGTGGAGGTAGGCCCGGGCCACGAAGGAAGAGTCCAAACCAATAGGAAGGCGTTGCAGGGATGACGCAAGGAAGGTTAAAGCAGGAAGCGAACTGGGAATAGCAAGGGATGCTAAGATCAACAGGAAAGCCTTCTTCAGCACCACCCAGAACAAAAGGCATAAGAAAGAGAACAGTGCCCACCTTCTTAGAGTGGATGGCGGAGTGACAAGCAACAGCAAGGGAATGGCAGAGGCGCCCAGTTCCTCCTTCACCTCAGTTTTCTTCCACAAGAGCAAGTACACGCGGACCGTGAGAGATGGCAGCCCATGATGCACAGACAAGAGGTCAAGGAACACCTGGATGAAATCCACACGTTCAGATCTGCAGGGCCAACAACCTCCCTCCCAGAGTCATAAAAGATCCAGCAGAGGAGCTCTCAGAACACTGGCTATTCTCTTTGGCAGATCCTGGAAAACAGGAGAAGAGCCAGAGGACTGGAGAACGGCTAACGTTGCCCCTGTCTTCAAAAGAGGGGTGGGTAACTGAACCTAGGGACTATAGTCCAGTTAGCCTGGCATCAATCCCTGGAAAAATTCTGGTGCAAATCATTTTTTGAATGGGTAACTTCCCAAATGGACAAAGGGAACAGTGTGGACAGAATCCACCTACACTGTAGCAACGCTTTCCACATAGTGCCGCACGGCCTTCTGATCAGCAAATTAAGAACAACTGGACCAGAAAGAACAGCTCTTTGGAGGGAGAGTGAAGGCCAAACTGCTTGGCTCGCAGAGACACTGATCTCTGTACCAAAAGGATGGCCTTGCTTTTGGTCATCTTCCACCTGGCTTCGTTCTACTTCTAGCCTGCTCTTTGACGGAAGAGACTTTTTTTTCTTCCTTGTTTTCATTTCTACTGGCTATTCTATCATACCAAGATCAACTCTGTAGGTTGCATGTCCTTTCATGCATCTATGCAGCTCAATGAACTGCTTGTGGGGGGTTGAGAACTGTTTAGTGAGTAAGTAGGGCTTGGATGCAAAGGCAGAATTTCAGGTATTCCTTTTAACACAGACCAAAAATAAACCACACAAGACAAGACATTCAGGTTGCTGCCAATTGCAGCACCCCAAAACACCCAAGAAGTTCTAGCCGCCATGAAAGTTGCAAATGTGCAGGGAGTAAGAACATGGCAAGCCTGGGTGAATCTCGAGCAGATGAGAAACAGTCCTGGCAAATGTCTGATCCTTGACAGAAGAAAGGACTCTTTCTTCATCAATGAAGGGGGTGCATCTGTTGATCTATCGATGCATTAGATGTGCATTAGGTGACCTAATTGGTTACCTAGGGTATGAAACGCATGTACTGGGGTGCAACTTTTGAGACAGTGCTTTGGGGTGAATATCCCCTTTTGTCTCCCTTTTCTCTACAGTGCACTAGAATGAAGCAGATTCTGGCTCTAAGCCTCGTCTCAGGCTCATTTTGGCTCGGGTCCAGGGTCCACCCGGGTTTGCCCTAGCTGTTGACTGGCTGAGTTCAGCAAGAAGGTGAACCCACTGATAGTGGTGTAAGACTGTGGGTTGCCTTGCGGAACAACAGACACATTAGGGGCCACTCTTCAACCCCCTGCGGACCCCTGGCGAGGCCTCTTCCAGCCGAGAGCACCCACGCAAAGCCACAGGATGCTCAGAGGATGCTCCCCAGTGTTGTGGTTCCGATTTTCATGGCGCTGCCGAGTTCCACTGGCCCTGAGAGACCGTTGGACCGTTGGGCTCTTTGTGGAGTTGAGAGGCGAGGAGTGAGGAAGGGTGGAGGAAAGAGGAGTGCGTGTTTGAGTGTTTAGTTTTAGATAGATAGTTATTCTTAGTTTAATTACATTATCTTTATTTGCATTTTCTTAGTTTTGTCATATAGGAGTTAGTTTTGATTTTAGTAGTTTAGATTTATAGATGAGCAGTTTAGGTTTTTAGTTGATTAGTCTTGCTTTGTCTTTCACTAGTTTGTAGTTCATAGTTTAGTTGTTTGTTAGTATAGTAGTTGAGTAGTTAGTAGCATAGTAGTTTAGTTCAATAGTAGTTTTAGGTTAGGATTATTAGTTTTACCCTGAGCCCAACCCTTAATGCCCCACCCAGTCCATCACCCCCTCAGCCCCAACACCATGATTCGCCACAGGAACCCTACGGCCATGCGCTGGCTCCATGGCCAGGTAAGAAGCCACACTTTCGGGAGGTGTATGGGAGTGGGAAGCAGGGCTCGGGGTCTCCCACGGGGTTGGCGTGATGGCATTGCTTGGGGTCTGCAGCCGGGGAATGATGGGCGCGGGCAAAGGGTCTTCCCGCCGCTGACCTGGCATTGAACCTTTCCACCTTTGCACTGCA
>NW_025336282.1:64958-76745 GCF_004798865.1 Varanus komodoensis | reverse complement strand
TCCATTCAGCCCAGCATTGCCTGCTTGGACAGCCAGTGGCTCGCCAGAATCTTGCAAAAGGGTATTTCATGCCATCTGCTACTGCATCTACTTTTAACCATGAATGGCAGGGACTGACACTGTGGGTCTTCTCTACACAAACCAGTGCTCTGCGCTGCACTACGGCCTCTCCCCGGCAGTATATTGCACATTTTGCTTTTGCCACTCGGATTTTTTGGTCCCTGGGGAAATTTGGTGTGTGTGTCATGTTCAACAAATGGGAAAGATACCTGCCCTGTTTATGCTAAAAAGGGTCACACTGAACAACATACATTCAGATAATAAGAGCTGCCAACTTGGCAATTGAAGAGGAGTACCTAAATGATCATATTCACCACCTGACACTGTAGCAGCAGCAGTAGTAACAACAACGACGACGACAACATGAGCTTCATGAGTGGAAATTTCTCTTTAAAAGATGTGAGATAATTTGCACAGCTGCAGAGTCAGTGGAAATAAAGTGTTAGGCCATTTGCTCAATACTCATTAATTAGACCAGGGTTCATTTCATCAGCTTATTCCAGTGCCTACTTATTAAAACACAGTTCTGAGGCTGTGGAAGCAAGTGGTGAAGATTGTGCCGCAATGAGCATGCACACTTTGTCTGTGTTATCTCAAGGTTGTCTGAACACAGCAGGGGATGAAGACCAAAGACGGGTGGAGGGGCACGGGGAGGCTTTATCACTTTACTTCTACAGCTTGGGCTGCATCAACCCAGAAAGAGCAGCCCTTGTGTATTGTAGCGTTAATTCTGTAAAAACCAGCAGTGGCAGGTCTTTGAAGGAAATTGAAGGGATGGTGTCATTAAGGCACAAAGGACTGTCTCTGATATAGCTGTGGGAAGCTTTAATCTGCTTAGCACTTCTGCTTCCAGGGCAAGTCTTATAACAGCACAGGCAGGCAATCGGGACGGGCAGCTACTGTTCAGGGATTCTCTCAGGCGCTTTGATGTACTGCTTTTTCCTGGCCCAGGTAGGCCTAAATTGTGCCTTGTTTGGCCACCTTGTTACTGCACACACCGTATATTTATACACAAAATTGGCATCTTAAAGATCATCCTCTCCACTCATACATGCTTTTGAGTGAAGGGGAGAATTCAATACATGTTAATATTTGTGAGTATGGATAGGGAAGGCTAATTTCCAAGGATTATTTAATCCAGAGTGAATGGATGTGTATGTGATATAAATTCTAATGGCTGATTTCAATGTTATTTCATGCAAACACAAGCTGTGCTTTGCTTTACTCACTAAGGGGAGGGGGAGCAAGCGTTCCTCTGTGTTCCCATGTGTCTGTCAACCAAAGCTAAGCCAGGTTTATAAAATGCAAGTTCACATTTCTTGTAAAACAAAGTAAGTGCATGCCCAACGCTGTAAGGAAATGCATGACCAAACGATAATCAGAACAGTTTGCACTGACTTATGTTTCAAATCCATAAACAAGACTGCATAAATCATGGTATATGAAAGATAGATTTATATACGCAACCAATCATTTTGATGTACTGTTAAAAAACACACTCCTATCCTGGATCTTATTTGAAGATCAAAGTGTATACCCTGAAAATATTTATATGACTTCCCTCCATGTATCAGAATGAAATCATCTGTTTTCGCTAGTTCTTTCCACTCTTCCATACGGAGCCAGAAATATATTCTTAAAACTGATGAAAGGAAACCGCTAAAGGTCATATTCCACAGCAAACTATGATCTTAAATTGATCTTCATTACTTGGCATATATCAAAATGATTTGCACTTTGGGATTTACTTTTTTATCTTTAAAATTTATGAATTGTAAAATGAAAAAAAGAAAGAAAAAAGAAAGTGCTCAACCAGATAGTTGTAGATCCAAGTCATGTGTGACACCATCGCCTTGCTTGTTGCAGTGGTCCTAATTAATGTTCAGAAAACTAATTTAGATGCAATCAGCCATTAAGTTTTTCCCAGGGTTTCACCCACAATTAGAAAGGTTGAAGTTTCTCATCCATCTTCTTCCACATCCCCATCCAAGGGAAGCAGCCTTCTCAGCTGCCAGCAAGCAAGAGTCTTTATGATACTGTTCCCATGTTCCTGTCAAGCTCAATCAACTAGGATCTCTTGCTGCAGAGAGAAATAAAAGGTGGGGCAAGGGGAATTATCAAGGGGGTGAAGTTTGGGTGGGCATCCAACCATCCCCACCTGTCATGCAGTCGCTGGATCAAACCGGGTTGCCCTCTTCTGCTCTACTTGCTTCTCTGTCTTGGATTTCGAAAGCCCCTTGGCGCTTAGACCCCCATTTCCACAAACCAGCAGTGAGATCTTAAGATTGTTCTGCAAATAACTTGAACTATATCGTGCATGGCTTCCTGAGAACCTGATGCATTTTGGGCAAACAAAGTCTGGGGATGATGAATTGCTACTGCCCGCCTTAGCCCCCATTGGCCTGAGATTTCCACACCATGTACGGAAGGGACCATGTGAAAACATAACTTGTTTGTTTGACATGCTCTGCTGCAGCGCATGTGGGTGCACAGAGGAAGTGCCTGCTTTAGTATAATCGGGAAAGGGGCAGCCTGATTTTTGCAGAAGCGTCATTTAATTCTGGGACCTTCAGAGCATTGCTGGCACTGTGGGTGCACCTTGTGGCTCACGGCTGCCCTGGCATTGCTAGCTAGCTTCAGCAAAGTCTCTGCGACTTGGTTTTTCTCACTGTGCTGTAGTGCGAAGGCACAGAATGCAGATGCCTTGCAGAAGCTGGCCAGGACTGGATCCGATTGCTGCCTGGGTGGGAGACTGGGGGCTTCTCTACATGAGGCATTTAGTCTGCTCTCATGATCCTTCACTGGCAGAAGTGTGCAGGGCCTTTTCACAATGCTGTCCTCTTCCAGTGGTTTCCTGCTCCACTCCTCCTGCTTTTAGCTTTTCAAAGCTTTTAGCCACTTCTGCTTTTCCCCTGCAGCATTGTTTTACTATTGCTCAGCACCAGACTGTGTGTGCTTCCCTCAGAGCAGCCTGTTTGGCTATCCATTGGGATCCTCTGATTGCAAAAGGCCCAGGTTGCTCTTGGCTTTTCCTTTCTCCCCTGCTTCCTTCTGCACGGCCAACCGCATGGCAGGAAGGGGAGGGGAGGTTCTCGGTATCAGCAGGAAATTCTTGATCTGCTGGACGCTTGGGTTAAAGGAGTAGGAAGGAGACGGGAAGGAGGGAGGGAGGACACAAGGCCATTCAAGGGGCTTCACTGGTTTTCCTCCCCGCCCCTGCACACCCTTCCACAGCTTCCCCCCTTCCCTCCATCCCTCCCTCTCTTTCTCGTAAGTGGCCCCTCCTCACTCCTTTAACAATTTAAAGTTTGTCTCGTCTTTTCAAGCCTTCCCGATTGTCCCTTTTGTCCTCTTGAACCATGTGTTACTCTGAAATGATGAATGAGATTATCTTCACTGGCCTTAAAAGTAAATCAGATTGAACGGAGTGGTGGTAAAGGACTGTATCTTCTCCTTGGGTCCAGGGAATGTTAGCAGTAGACAATTTTGAAATCCTACCACAGGGGTCTTTCTTCCGTAACACCCACACAAAAAAGGGAGGCAGGCGGAGGGTTGCAAGAGCATCACAAAACGTACACACAGAGGAAGGTTTAGGGGAAATGGTGAAGATGGCTGCTCATCTTTCCTAGCATGTCTATTGTGTAGGTTCCCTCCATGAAGAAAAAAGGGCAACCTGCACGAGACCCCTTGTACAACATGTGCACACAGCAGAATAAAGCATAACCCTGTTCCACCCACCACTCTTCAAAATAGCCATGCCTGATTATTTTATTGATTTTATTATCCCTGCATGTATATACCACCTTTCTGCCACGATTCAGGTCATACATGGCTTAGAAAGGGAGGAGGTCACATGCATCTTTCTAAAAAGGGGGAAATGCAGTACCAAAAAGTGTGGGGAGAACCAGCTTGCACCAACATGGGCAAATTTTGAAAAAATCTAGGATACCTGTGTGATCAAATTGTGATATATATCACAAGATGCAAATTGTGATGCAAACATAATAAGGACATTTACTGTTCGATCTACTGAACTTTCTTTTATAAAGCAATGGATGTACGGCTACTTCTCTGTTGGGAGGAGTAGAGACAGGCATACAAGAAAGCTGAAACGCACAGTTATTGTATACTAAAATGACAATGTTGTAACTTATTGGAACCACATTAAAGACCTTCCCACATCATTACACACTGTGTGGTTATAGCCCAGGGCTGACCAGACTTGTTCAACAGAAGAAACACATATGGTAAATGTCGGATGTTTGAGAGCTGCCTGTGAGTGGCAAGTGGCTAGCAGGAGCCTGAGGATGGCAGCCTCAGTGGGTGGCAAGCAGCAAGTGGGTACCCACAAGTGCCCATGGCGGCAAGCCACAGAATAAATTCAAAGAGCCACGTGTGGCTCTCAGGCCTTGGTTTGGACACTCCTCTTACAGCCTAAAGGTTCCTGAAGAATAATTATTTAATGAACATCAAAGTTCTGCCAAAGTTCTGATTTGAGTGAGCAGCAAGTGAAGTCTGGCAGAAGGACAGCACTGGATAGAATCCAGACTAATTGGCCTTAAGCCTCTGTATTAAAATAATAATGACATTACGTTATATTACCATACCCTTTTGCTTACCATACCTTTCTACTGTTAGGACAGAATATGGAAAAGCATATCAAATGATGTTTCTAAGTTTGAACTGCAGGCACAGTGGAAAAAATGCTTCAGTGCTTTTCAATCCATTTTCAGTGCCTTTTTGATCATTCATAATGTTAATATTATTGAATATTATTTGGCCAGGGTGGCTTGTTTTATATTGTATGTTTTATATTATATATTTGTATTTTAATGTATATATTTTAAAATGTTATTTTAATTTATTGTTGTAAGCCGCCCCGAGGCTTCGGCGAATGGGGCGGCATAAAAATGTTTTAATAAATAGAAATAAATAAATAAAATTCTCAGTGCCAAAATGGGTATTGTTTAGGGTCTGGGAACAGATTAATTCAGTTTCCATTATTTCTAATGGGGGACATTGCCTCGGACTTCAAATGATTCAGAGTTTAAACACCTCCTGAAACGAATTAAGTTCGAAGTACAAGGCAGCACTGTATCCAAATGAAATCGCTGCCTATGGAAAATACATGTAAATGCAGCGATATCTTCTGTCACTGAAGGACAGGTGTTAGTGGCCATTTACCATCCCCGGCTTGAAGCATGAATTTCTGCAACTGGTAGAGTTTTCAAAATTTGTTTTCCTGCCCACCTGTTAACCCTCACATCACAGGTCTATAATTTAAAAGCATGCAGACATCTGCAATTATCCCAGATTTTTCAAAACCAAACTGTATGTGGGCAGTGACTTCCAGGTGGAAAGAAGCTGCGACAGGAAATGCCCACACCGTATACCTTAGCAAAGCATTGTCTGCATTTCACGCCCAGGCTTTTACAAGCCACTATGCTACCCAATAGGTGCGGAACATCAGTTCTCAATCTGCTGTAACAGCACAAATGGATGCTTAAAACATTGATTAGGCTGCATCATGCTTTTCACTGTACTATTCCATTCCTCTCTCACATACTGATCATTCTCTTCATTACATCCCCCAAAACATGTATAAACAGCTATTACAGGCTTAACCTTTAAAGTCTATAAAGAACCAATTAATTTCTCCTGCAATATAGGATGTGCTGAAGTGTTCATCACTGATGGCCCAAAAGATGGAATTGAATGTTTTGCTACCCAGTGCTAGATGTTAAGTGATCTCTACAATGTAATTCTGAAAATGATAAAAATACAATACGTATTGACTGATCTAAAGCATAAATTCATTCATCAAGCCATTTCCTTCACAAAAAGGTTGTTTCTGTATTTTCATATCAGGATTCCCCACTAAAGCTACTTTCGTGTGAAAACAACAGGTCAAACTGTAGCTGACCAGACATTCTATGTTATGTCTCTCTAGATACTGAAACTGAACATGGAAACTTCCCTTTCTTTTTAATATGTCTAGATCCTACTGCTATTCAGTCCAAATGAAGTGATTCCAAAATGGCCCATGGAGGAATATTAAAGCAAAATGAAAAAGAGAAGATAAGAGATAGCCCTTATGATATCAACTGAGCTCTGGAAAAGCAAATATTTCCCTCTCTAATTGGCAACTTCATCCTCTGAAGCAAAAAATGAGAACAAACTCCACACTTGCAATTTCCAAACTGCTGCATGGAGTTTCTAAAATGTTTGTGGGCTAGATAATGGAATATGACCCAAGAGATAAATTACCCACTGTAAGACATTCACCTTAACCCTTGCAGTCAAACTAAAAGGTGTCCATCTTTCAAATCAAGAACTATTTCCACCAGCAATAATTCAGTTTAATTATTAAGCACTTTCTCACTTGTTTTCCAAGTTATGTAATTACTTTTGGACACTTATAGAATTGCCATTTAAAACTGCACCCTTTTAGACTGCAGGGAGAGGGTCTGTGAGCAGGATCCAGTGTTGGAACAACAGGGAGCTGGGTGGTCTTAATGTAACTACAAATGAACAGAAATGCTTGTGTCTGGAATGAGGCAGGTCAGCAGAGTTTGCAGAAAGGAGAACCACTGACCTGTCCCAATCGGAAAATTCCAATAGCATTTGTGCTTCTTTCCAGGATTGCTTTAGAAAGTGCTAACTCCCTCTGGCATTAGTGGGAGCTCCCACAACCACAACAGGATGACTGGAAGCACAGCAGCAGAATTAAATACTGCCCTTACATAGTAGGGCTGGAAGGGACCCAGAAGGCTATGGGGCCCGACCCCCTGCTCAGTGCAGGACTCCCAGTTAAACCACCCCTCTCAGATAGCTGTCCAGGTGCATCTTGAATGCCTCCAGTGTGGGAGAGCCCACCACCTCCCTAGGTTATTGGTTCCATTGTCATACTACTAAAACAGTCAGAGAATTTTTCCTGATGTCTAGCATAGATCTGGCTTCCTGTAACTTGAGTCCATCATTCCATGTCCTGCACTCTGCCATGATTGAGAAGAGATCTTGTACTTCCTTTCTGTGACAGCCTTTCAGGTACTTGTGGAGTGTTTTCATATCTCCCCTCAGTCTGCTCTTCTCAAGGCTAAACATGTCCAGTTCTTTCAATGTCTCCTCACACGGCTTTGTTTCCAGTCCCTGGATCAACCTCATGGCCCTCCTCTTAACATTTTCCAGCTTGTCCACACTTTCTTAAACTGTGGTGCCCAGAATTGGGCACAATTCTCCTCATGAGGCCTAATGATTGGAATACGTCTGCCTGCCTGTTTGTTTGTTTTCAGTTATGAGCACTTCCAGGAAAAAAGGCTTTAACTGATCTTTATCTTTAATACACTGGGCTTCCCTATACAATGTTTTAGCCTGCTACTTTACTGAGGTTTCTGCTTCCAGAGACTGTGCGGTATTAAATTTGCTCCTTTGCTTAGGGATTTCTTTCTTTTTTATTATGTTGTGTTTCCCTGCCTTTCTAGATGTTCCATTACAGAGCCAGGAGGTTGCCCTGCAGTACAGCAGAATTGTGAAAGTAGATGCACTTCTCATTCTGGTTCATTCTGCCATTCCCAGATGATTCTGCACTTTCCTCAATTTGAAACAAGCTGCAGAAATGCTGGGAAAGTACAGGAGATACCCCGGAGGAGGATGACTTTGGTTGGGCTCACATGTAACAAGAAATCATAAAGATTTATTACCCTTTGGGGTCTGTCATGTTGTCTGGACCCAGTCAGGACATTCCTAGTTCCTCAAAACCACAGAGAATGAACAGTCTTTTCTAAGATTTTCACACTTCACCATGGCTTCTGCAGTCCTCCGGACCCAGGACCACCACTGTACCACTGTTGGTATGGAAACACCACCGAGTCCTGTGGAAAGAGCAGTCACTTCTCAGCCATCCATTCTCTACTCTCCTCAGCATCCTAGCAACACACACACATCCTTGCCTGTTTTATTCCTATTGGCTGAGCAATGTGCCCGTATTTGGAAACAAGGAGGAAGCAGTTAAATGCACAGAAGGAGAAGGGGGAGAGGATCACAGCAAAGTGTTTATTATGGTTTAATTTTTGATAATCCTTTGTGGGCTGGAGTGTCCAGGAAGCATTACAAAGATGCTGATACACTCTGGATTGGGGAAAGGGGGAACCTGCCTCAAAACCTCAGAAAACTAATCAGGATGAGGCTGCTGAGGCCTACAGGAGCTGCCAGGGTGCATGGCAAAAGTGGGAAGATGGAGCAGGAGGCACGGAAACCATGTTATTGTGGGAGACATGTGATAGTCTGACCTCTAAGTTCAAGCAAAGGTGCACAAGTCATGGAAAGCCATTTGCACCTACAATTGACAAAGGGTGAGGAATCTCAAGCACACAATAAATCGTTGGCGTAGAGAAGGCTGCTAGGTGCCTTAGTCTTTCCGAAGGAGCATTAGGTCCTCTATCAGCACTCTGAAGTGATGCAATCCAGCAATGCCATTTCACTTGGATTTTCTTTCTTTATCTTGTGGCTCCCAGAACAGAGGAGGCAGGATCTGCTTCCCTGCCATGATTCCCAGGTTAGGATCTCAAGTATCATGGAAACAGAACCCCACGAATTATGTTGTTGTGCTTTTCAGTTAGCACTTTCTATAAAAGGCTATTGCAAATTAAGCTTGCCAAAGATTCAGCTGCAATTCAACTTAGCCAAAATTATGAGACACACTATACATTTCATGACAAAAGCACAGCTGCCAGTGCAGTTACATCGTTTTTACATCTGCTCATGAACATAAATCCATACATTTATTTAGGAAACCCAGAAGGCATATCTGTATCTATAACCCTAATAAAAAGATTTTGTTTAAAATGACAAATGTTTATGTGATTATTTCTTTATTTTAATCTATTCAGCTAACTCAATGTTGCAGCAAACCCATTTTTAGATATTGGGGAGATATCTAGAATTTTTCTATTCCATTGTTACTTTAATTGTTAATATTATTTATTCATTTTATTCTTTGGCCAGGGTGACTTAATTTATATTGTTAATTTATATTGTTAATTTATATTATTCTATTTCGAAGTTTATTTATGGTTGTGAGCCGCCCTGAGGCTTCAGCGAATGGGGCGGCTTAGAAGTCTCCTAAATAAATAAATAAATAAATAAATAAATAACTATAGTAACAGAAAAATTACTAGGGTATTTTCCTGTAAAAGCATCTAGGAAATGAAAATCTTCCTCTGGTGGGGAGTCAGGTGCCCTTAGGAATAGAAATTAATCTGTGAATTTAGATTTGCCATATTGCATCACCCTTAATTAAAAGAGGGAGAGAAAAACTAGAGATGAAGGGAACTATGCATTTTATTCCAGCTGGAGAAATGGCAAAATATTTCTTGTGGGAAAGTAAGAAAACCTGTTAGGTAATGCTATTCAGATAACAAAACTCTTGAAAGGACATCTTTTGCAACAGTCTTCTCCACGCTGGTGCCTTCAAGATATGTTGGATTACAACCCCCAGCATTCCCAGCCCACATGGCAGTGGGAATTTTGAATTCCATTCTGTTTCACTTTCCACTGACAACACTTCAAATATTCCACACTGGTTTAAATCAGCTGAGTGGTCTGCCATCAACTGGGTTGGATTCGGGTACTCAGGGCTACTCTATGTAATGATTGTGACACTATACCAAAGCTTCTGCTTCCAGGTTCTTTTTGGGATTAAGATCAGCTCCTTTACACGTGATTTCTTCCAGTATTTTTCTTTCACTACCTTTCTATATGTCCTATTACAAAACCACCAGGTGGTGCTGTCTTATAATGAAGTTGTGCAAATAAATGAGAGTTTCACACCACTGTTCATGGATAACACCAGACTCTCCCCCATCGACAGTGGAGAGAGAGAGAGAGAGAGAGAGAGAGAGAGAGGGAGAAACTGCTAGGAATGTTTGCTAAGATCAGGATAGATCCTGGAGAATGGCAACACTGTGTAAAGTACCTGCAAACTACTGTGCATGAAGAATCGCAAATGCACAATAAGTGCCTCATATATAAAGGCCCTGAGGACAAAATGTGTACAGTCCCCTTCAGTGCCTTCTAGCCTTTGGATCCCCCCACCCCTCTTCCTTTTCTTGGCCCACAAGAAAACCCTGTTACAGGGCTTATATTTAAGAGGCCTAACAGAGAGCTCTAACCCTGTTCTTACATTATCAAACTTTTGCACAGAGCCTGAAACCCACAGACAACACAGGACAGGCTAGAACTGAGTTCATGTTTATTTTCCCAGTCTTCCTCACATACCCCTTCCAGGACATCCATCCATGTCCACACCCACAATTTTGTAAAGTTGTGACTGCAAGGAGCATTCCACAGCAGCTCAATGTCAAAGCCGCAAGTCAGACAGGCAACCGACAAAGCTGAACTGCTGCAACCCAAGTCCCCAAAGCCGTGGGCTGGGAATCATAACCTTTTGGCCTGATGTACACCTGGCTGCCGGAATGGATACCTTAATATTAGGATGGGTACGGTCAAAATCTATATTGAGCCGGCTACTTGAAACATAAGACAGCTCACCGCTTGGGACCTGCCTTGTGTTTAATCGGGCACAACAGGTGTGATGGCAGATTAAACTCACTCTACCATCTCACCCTTGCTCACCCCGATACTCATACATGCGGATTTGGACTGGGGGCGGTGGGGACATGCCAGTGTGCATTTTGTGAACATATCATGGAGGCCACAACTGAACCAACACCAAGCTCAGTGAAAGGACAACACACAAGTGTTTCTTTTATAACAGGGCAAAGCGTATAGCCCCATGATAACTGCTTTGCCCAGCTGTGTACCATCCAGATGGGTTGGACTACAATGTCATCATCCACAGGTAGCATTTCTGTGTTGGCTGAGGATGGTGGCTGTTGCAGTCCAACCCATCTGAAGGGCAGCAAGTTGGGGAATGGCATTCTATGATTGAATTACTGCTTGAATAATTTTTGTTGTTGTGTTTATGTCCAAACTGTTCTCCAAGAAGCGAAAGGATGTTGACTTGATTATCTTTATTCGATCCTCTTCATTCTCACAACAGCCCTGTGAAGACGGAATGCAGATTGAATGCCTATCCCAAATGCACCCACTGAGCTTCATGGCCAACTAGTGACTTGGACTGGGATCTCCACAGTTCAACACTTTACCATACCACACTGGCTAATCAGTAATAGACCCATGATATTTCACGGGCAAACCAGGTGAGAGTGTGAACAGACAGCTCTAGCCCCTTGATGGTATTTGTTTATACAGTTTGGAGAAAGTCAGCAAGATCAATCCCTCTGTATCTTAAAACACACCTTGAATTTTGCATTTTAATTCAGAGTGACGTTGTATTTATATTTTCTGTGTATACTTAACACACACACACCACTGTCCTTTTTATTATTCAGTTTGTTATGTTATGGTAGCAATTATTTTACATGTTTGTAGGCTTCTTTGTAAGAAATTGGTAAAGTAAACTGTAAACAAATATTCGAGCGATCACCCTTCCATACAAAATGGAGGGCTTATATTTCTCCCTCTCCTGAGTACAATCCAGTTTGGGGATGCAGGGTGATTAGTGATTAAGGGATATCTGGTAATCATTATTATTCCACCCAGTGCAGATCTGGCAAGGTGAGGCGTCCTCTGAAATGAATATCTTCCCATTGCAATGGACCTGATCAGAATTATGATTTAAGTGATCATAACCTCCTTGTCCTGGGC
>NW_025336282.1:62869-63900 GCF_004798865.1 Varanus komodoensis | reverse complement strand
CATAATAACATTTATCAGATAGTAAAGGCTCGGAAATCTCTCATTCTCTCTTGATCTCCCTCTTTCTTTGTCTTTGGCATTAGAAAATCTTTACTGCTGATTAAAGCATCTCTGTGCCACTCTTAGACAACCCTTTCCAAAATAGCTTTTCACCCCAGAAAGAGTTACCAGTCCACCTTTACAAATGAAGACATTCTGCGATGAGACATCAAGTTACATTCACAGAGGAGGCACCACTTCCTTTGAAGAAAGCAGCGCCTCCCGTCAACAGTGCCCACCCTGCCATTCCACGTTCGCTTCTGGTGACCACACTGACGTGAGCTCTAGCGGGATCCCTGGGCACAGGAAGGGGTGGCCCATGTGCCTGGGAAAACACACCTGGGGTGACGGTCCTGTCACATTAGGAGAAGAGGCAACAGCACACCACCAGCAAGCAAATTCACTGAGATGCTTGTGACGTGGGCCTCGCATGAACACCCAGCATGCTGGGGAAAATGCTGCTGCCCACTTGCCCTCGTGACCAAAAGTGGCTGCAACTAGCCACCTTAGGCAGAACCCCTAAAAAGGTGCCAGGTGAGGCAGCATTAGAGCACAGTCCTAGCAGATTTAGACAGGCCAAAATAGTCCTACAGCTGCAAGGACTCCCAGCCAACCATGCCTTTCACTTCCCTTGAGGCATTCTGAGAAAATTAACATGGCGGCAGTGGCTACCTTTTCACCCAGCACCTATGGAGAAGGGCCATAACTCACTGGCAGAGCACATACTTTGCACGTAGTGAGTCCCAGTTTCGATTCTGGGCATCTCCTGGTAGGGCTGGGGAAGAATTCTGTCTGAAACCCTGAGGGGCAGCCAGCATCCACAAGACTGGTTCAGCAAGAGGCAGCTTCTCAGGTTCCTGTATCCTCTTGTCTTTGTAGCACTGGGTCACATTCGGTTGCCTGGCCCTATAGTTTCCTACAGTGGTGCTCAGCAACCTGCCTCCCTGTGACAAGCCCGTAGGATGGGGGCCTAGCAGGGAAGTGCTGTCTAA
>NW_025336282.1:56536-61678 GCF_004798865.1 Varanus komodoensis | reverse complement strand
CGAATGCCAAAAACTTTGCTTGCCTGAACTACAAACTCAAAAGCTGGGTTGAGCAGTCTCAGAAAAATATATTCAGTTCCTTCATTGGTTATGATATTTCAATCTGTCCAAGAACAAACATTCTCTGGGCAGTTTATGAAACAGCCTCGCCCAAACAGAAGCCTTCCCAGTGACAACTCCTACCAACCCCAGCTGGAATGACCATCATGGCTGGGGATCACGGGAGTCGTAGCTGAACCCATTTTGAAGGTGTCAGGCTGTGGGAAGCTAACATAATAAAATGCAATATAAACAGTAGCAGCATATGATACAATACAAACAGCTAAATGAATAGAACCCAATATAAAACACTCATTTTCTGATAAATATCATGTGAACTGGGGACATGGGAAGGGCTGCTTCTGAATGTTTAGGTGCTCCAAGGAGAGAAAGGATATTTTTCTGCCTTGTACCCCACATCTTGGTCCCATTTTCTTATCCCTCTTCCCTCCATAAGCCAGCATGAAATATATCCCCTCCTTCAACATAGTCTGAGATTGTGCCATATCCTTAGTCACACCAAACCACATGAGTCTTTCAAAACAGCTCACCATATTTATATTTATATTGTTTATATTTCCATTGTGAAACAGAAAGGTTTCTTCTCAAGGGTCAAGGCACCCCATCAGGTTACTTGAGACAAATGATGATAATCAAATACCATCCTGAAATGATGGCAGCTTTAAGAACAGGCTATATTATAATCTGATTTAGCATCAGAGGTTTTAAATGTGGCATTAAAATACTCTGTGCTGTGCTCTGCAGGCATCTGAAAAACTATTTTGTCACCCGCACTTCACGGTTTCCCCCATCACCACCTTTTTAAAAGTCCTTGAAAAATCACTTAGAAACGGTGCAGATTTTCTGACTATTTTAAGATAAGAATTAAAAAGCATGTCTTGCAGATTCTGTTCGAGACATTCACAATCACAGGAAATGCCACCTACCAGCTTTCCCTTGGGTCTTATTACTGTAATAAAAGACTATATTTCTGGGCCGGCATGATTTCAGAGAGACTGCTCTGTAAGGATCATAGGTTTCTTTTGCTTTATTTCTGGAGGATGTGATGATTCCCCTTCCTTCTCTTTTCCTATTGGCATCTCAGTTCTAAATATATTTACTTGAGACACAGCACGATTTATTTCTTGGGAATAACCAAGTAAAACTGCTTCAGATCACAGCCCACCATCCTGATTTAGTTCAAATGGGGTTCAGTCCAGAGTTACCCTCTATCAACAGTACTGATGGAACTGAATCTCATTGCTTTGTCCTTCTCATGGTAGCAACTTCCCCCTTGCCTGGCTCCTAGAAAAGATACACAGAGGGCCAGGGCACCATGCTGAATGGAGTGGGCTGAAATGTGTGGGGGGGACGTTTCCCCCAAATAAGAGCTCTTCCCCCTGAGGAAGGAAGATCCAACCTCTGCTCATGTTGTTGTAGAGATATCCCTTGATCCGACAGAGCTTCAGCAGCTCTCGTGCACGCTCACTGTTGCAACCCCCTTATGTCTTCACTTATTTCATTCCAATATGTGTAGACCAAGCCTTCAGTCCATGGCCCTAAAGTGCATTCTTTATACTGTCGGGAAACCTCAATGGCGGCTGCAAGACAGGATAATCGGGTTCTGTCAAGAAAGACCCCTTTTGCTTTGAGCCTCGGCAGTTTTATTGAAAGATCACCCAGGACCCTGCAGTTACTTACAGCAGCATCTCTCCACCAACGCCAAAATCACAGTCCATGTACAGACACTTTTATAACCTGCTAATCTCATAGACCAATGCAGAGTGTTAAGTTTCCAGATAATGTTAGTGCAATAGCATCAGATGTCTTTAGGCATGACATAATATTCTAAACCCACCCGAAATACAGGTAACAATGGTATGGAAAACACTACTGATTGCTTTATTGATGTGTCAATTCAGTAGACCTCTTTGCAGTTTGGACCCTGCTTAAACATGCAAATGTGTCTGATGGAGGAACCTTTCAGGAAATCTGTTTGACAATCACATTCAGCAGGGGTTTGCCTCTGTGGGACTAGATGCCTAAGTGGGTCCATTCAGAAATGAATGAACATCATTGTTTCAGTTTTTCTGCAGCTGATAAGAACTCACTATTTCCCCACTGATAGTGTTAGCCTCCAGCAGCTTCTCAGTCCAGTTAAGGATTCCGTCTTCTGAAAGTAACAGCAGCACTAAACAGGGACCTGGCTTGGAATGCTGGTGCTTTCTGAGAAAGGGGTGCAGGTATTTTTATAACATGAAGGCACATATATAAGCATCCTTTTTCTGCCAGGATTTATCTGAATTTTACCAACCATACCAGCCTAAAACAATATTTCAGCCTGTGCTGAGGTAGCTGCATCCAAGGCAGTCAAAAGTTTGGTCAAGTGGTCCCCTGCTAACCCATCTCCAATCCCTCTTTTTATTTATTTTATTTTATTTTATTTTATAGATAGGTATAGCTGGATATAGACACATTAACCCCTGCCATTTTTCATTGTGGAACTCTAGGAGTTCCTTGGGTGTTTCCCACCCAGGCACTGATCAGACCTCTCAGCTTCAGAAATACGGCAGCCTGGGAAACAAGATGGTTTGGTATCCTTAGAAAAGGATCTTCTCCAGTCCCCTGTCACTTGGTGTGGAAAGAACTGTGCTGGCTGTCCTCCAAGGTCAGAAAGGTGACCTTGGAGCGGGAGGAAACAGTGTTCCAGTGGGCAGGGGTTTTGGAGTTATTCTGAGCCTCTTCCAGTCTCCTTCCCTCCCCCTCTGCAGCTCTGTGGCTTGATGGGCTAAACATCCCATCGAGTAAAACTTGCAGGCTGGGAGGACAAGGCCATGAAGGCTTGCTCTGCCACTCTCCCTGCCCTGTGTTGGATGACTAGATGCTTCTGAGTTCAGGGTTTTCCAGTCACTGAGGAAGCCATCAACAGGACGGAGCCCTGACATAATTTCCTTGTCAGTAAGTCCCTCGCAATACAGTAATTTGCTCAAAGCTCCTTAGAGAGCAATCCAAGAATGCTGGGTGTTGCAGGGATTGCTCTGTCTAAACATGGATAGGATTGCACCCCTACTGAGCTTCATCACTGAGGAAACTTTAACCCAAAAGCCCTACACTCTTCCCCACAGCACCACATGGGGCTTCCTAATCCAGGGTGAACGTGTGGCCCTCCAGTTGTTGCTGGACTGTGACTCTCACCTCTCACCCTTGCATGTCTTGTCCAGGGCTGATGGGGATCACAGTCGGCCAGCATGGCCCCCTCCAAAACACTGGCATTCGGAAAGGACCTTGTCAAGTTGCAGTCAAGCATGCATGCAGCGTGACTGGGTTCACACCACAGGGCAAGCAACTCGTGGTGTTTACTGGCATTTGTCTGTCACGTTGCCCAAACCCTGTTGTGGTGACTGATTAGAGTGACTTCACCTTGTTGCCGAACATGTGCCAAGACACAACAGTCTGTTCTATAGTTCATCCCTACCATCTTTGTTCTGATGTCTGAACTAGTGAGAGCTGCGTCATCACTGGTGGGTCAAAGATCCTAGAGTCATGTGACAAAAAGCAATGAATCAAGCAGCTGTTCCAGTCATCCAGTGTCTGCCTAGCAACACACGCACCATGGCTTGCTTTGCTTTGACAGGCTTTCTCCACTTACAAGGAGTAGTAGTTTCGTACATATAAGGAGTAAGTACTTACTTAGGACTATTCACAGCCCGCAGCATTCAATTCATTAATTAATAGAATGAGAAGGCATGGAGGAGAAAAGAGTATACATAACATTCCCATCTCTCCTGGTCAAGAAGGGAGGGAAAGCGGGAGAGAACAAGAGAAGCTTCAGTGAAGGACCATGTGGAGAAGAGTTGGGGAGGGGCTGGAGCAAAGGCCACTGCTTGGACTGGGGGCACCAGACACTGTGGGGGGAAAGTATAATACAGGCTAATCATAATGATAATAATCAATAGCAGACCAGGTGGGAAGAAAATCAGGAGGGAGGGAGAAGGAAGGTGTCAGTGCCAGGAAGCAAGACTGAGTGGAGGTGGCCAGGTTAGGACAAAATCAAGACACAGTTCATACCGGATGTGTAGTTTGCCCTAGAGGTGTAGGTTGGTGGGTGGGTGGGGTGAAAATGTCTCTCTGTGGTGGTAGAGGCCATGGAAAGGGGCAGAGGCAGATGGGGAAGCACAGGGCTACGGATGCAGGGAACAATTTTTGTCAGCCGGATCAGAGGACAAAGGAAATATAGAGCAGCTTTGGTGAGGGAAGGAATCCTGCAGGAGGGAAGAGAGAGGAGCATTCGGTGAACCGATTGTGAACAGACTGCCTACATAGGGAGGGAGGACTCCTGGGATACATCCCTGGAGGAGGATGCAGGACTAGGTGGGAACAATAGCAACCAGAAACAATGATGATGATTCTCCATCAGAACTAACCACCAGTCATGGTAACCACCCACCATTGCTTGCCGTGGCGTGTGAACCAATCCATTGTAATAGTGGGGAGTTTCTGCAGTGGTCTTTGAAATAATGAGCTATTCAGGAGGAAGGAGAATAAATGCAGCATATTTAAGTAATGTAACCAATGAGAAAACTAACTGGGAAAAGCTTCAAATCTTGGGAATTAGTGGCCTTTGGGGCATTGCATAAAATGAATGCTATGATATGCAAATAACTTCCAAACTAGGCCAAGCTAACTCTTATGGCTATCATAGAAAACTAAAAAACCTTTGTAAGGTTATGAAGTTCTATATAATTGGGCTTTAAATCCTCCTTGCATGGTCTTTCTGATATATAACCCTTGGTATCCTTTCTTGTGAAATCACACATCTGTTCTTCACCACAACGTTTTTAAACCATTACTTGCTTCTTGAAACATAAGGACAACATTAATTAGTGATGATTAACAGAAAACCTTATCAGAATCAGTGGGACATTATTTACAAGGACAGTGGAATTACAGAACAATAAATGACATGATTTGTTCCATCTTCTGTGGGAAGTTACTTTACATGTTGCCTCAAAAATGTTTTCCTGGCCACGTGGGTAGAGGAAATGGGTCAGTGGGTGCATCCCTGTTGAGCCTGATTGGTCAGACTTGACATTTTGACAAACC
>NW_025336282.1:51515-56444 GCF_004798865.1 Varanus komodoensis | reverse complement strand
AGTGTGTTGCCAAATGTTGTAACGACTTGGGTTGCTTTGGAGGAATCTTACGGTGATTGACCATGAGCACCAGCCCTGCCAAGTTTGTTGAGCAAGCCATCTGCACCACTTGTGCAATGGCAATCTAGCACTTCCAGGAGTGACCGCAAAGGAATGGAAATGCGTGTTTCTGGAAGGGGGCAAGTCCATGGAGTTCACACAAGGGCGTTCTGCTGACCTGCCTTCTCATAGCAGCAAGCATTTCCATTCCTTCTGGGGCTCGTGCCCAGAAACTTGGATTGCCGTTGTGCAAGCAGCAGGAAGTGCTTGCACAATGGAGCTGGCAGGGCTGGCTGAGCACAGATGAAAAACAGCAGTGGGCCCTGCATCGCGTTTCATTTAACCAGGATGCAGTGTGATGCCTGCAGCCCCCCTCTCTGGGGCAGATGCTAACCTGGCTATCTTGTAAGTGCAATTTTAGAACTTTGGTTGCGCATGAGTCTAGCTGGCATCATCTGTAGGTATCCAGTGTCAACACAGGCGTATCACACTGTGGTTAAGCTATGGAAGGGAAAGAGGGGTAAGTATGCATAAAAGAAACAAGGTGGGATGGTAGAGAGAATATAAGAGTCCATGATATGTTCCTGATCCGTTAACTGGGACTTGGGATTTATTTTTTTGCCCGTTTGTTTAATTTCTATGGAGGTAATCCTCTAGTTATGAGCATCCAAATTACAAACAACCTGTACTTATGAACAAGCTGCCATAAAGTCCATCATTTTAAAAAATTACTGTGGAAAATCATCATCACCATAGAGAGGGAGGAAACACAAGGGGAGAGAAGGAGGGCCTCCAAAGCATCACCATAGAGAACAAGGAAGTGAAAGGGGAGCAACCTTCCTACCCTGCCCATACAGAGAGGGAAATCTCTTTGCTGCGAAGAGGGGGCACTGGTGATTTTGGGTGGAAGAGCTAGAGATAGTCACAGTTTTTCCAATTTTGCAGGGCTCCTGCACTGCTAACTCCCATGAATATGGAGATCTGGCTACACATGATCTGACTTGCATACAAATTTGACATAATGATGAATTTCAGTTCTCTCAGGAGCAGAACTTGTTTGTAACCCAGGGACTGCCTCTACCACTTCACACATAACATTTGGGAACGTTATGTATACATCTTAGTATTCCTTTCTCCCCCTCCACTACCATTTTTAAAAATAGTTTAAGCATAAGAGCAACTCAGTCTGGGGGGATGAAAGGAGGCCCGCACTGATGATCATCAAATACTAACTTGTCCGTTTTACAATGCATGTTGGCAGGACACGAATGCCAAAATTGCAGAAAATTGCAGAAAAGCCAGCTCTGTTTTTTCATGCTAAGGCACAGGCCGCTGCTGCTGTTCTGAAGAACGCTCCTTTCTCCCTTTAGCCATCCCTCATTTTCTCTGTCATATTCAAAGTGGCTATGTGTCCCCCTTTAGCACTGACAGTCCTCTGCTTGAAGGGCTGTCTTATCCAGGTCCAGTTTAGATTTACTGAACATAAGAAGAGGAAGGAGAGGCCTCAAGTTCTCCTTGTCAATGAACATCTCATTAGAAAAGGCTGAGCAGACATACAGCTCAGCTAATCACAATCTCTCCGTGCAGGAAGATGCATTTCTAACTTTGCACCTGTACCTATAAATTACTATATGCCAGTTTTATGCAAACGTCTGCCCTCATTTGTCCTCTTTTGCAGGCCAATGCATTTTCCCTTTTTTGTAATAAATAACAACAACCCTACTGCTGTTCTTGGCACATGCAAATGCTGCAAATTAGCAATGACAACGCAGCAGGACAGAGAAAATGAGGGCCAAACTAGCTGTGACGCACAAGACGGGGAACCCTCTCAGGTAGGAGCAACTGGACTCTTATCTTGCTGGGGGGGCACAAAAGCCACTTTGCCTTGATACACTTGCTTTGAGTTGGGGGTGGAGGAGGGGCGGATGGCACCAGGATCCCCTGCAAGGGAAGTGTCATAGAGTTTGGTTCCATGCGTGATTGTCTTATGGAGGCAGTGTGGCATAGTGGTTTGAGTGTTGGACTAGGACTCAGGAGGTCCAGGTTCTAGTCCCCACTCAGCCATGGAGTTCAGCGGGTGGCCTGGGGCCAGTCACAGAATCTCAGCCTAGCCTAGCTCACAGGGTTGTTGCGAGGATAAAACGAAGAGGGGCAGGACCTTGTAAGCTGCTTAGGTTCCTCACAAGAGGAAGAAAAGCACCAGGATCCCAGTAAGACCTGCAGGGAAACAAAAATTCTGAAGGCACAAAGGGAAATATCAAACATACGTAGGCATGGGAAGGGTTACGCTCCTGCCTCTGTCCCTTCCCACATGCCGCTATTGACTGGCTGTTGTTTTTTTATCTGTGCATTTCTGGTGACATGTGGTTTCCTGTAGACAAAGCTCATTATTTCATTTGCATGAAAACATTGTCATCTACAATAATGAATGATTACCAACAAGCTTATTACAGGCTGTCTTACTCTGGTATAATTAAATTCAGGTTTTACAAAGAAGGAACATACAAAAGAGCTGTTAGCTTGCAAAATCTCAGCTTCAGCTCAGCAGTGCTGCCGCTTTTGGCAGTGCCACCCAGCTGTTTGTTTCTCCCGACCTGGCCCTTGTGCCTGAAAGTGGATCGGGACCCCACCTCCTTCTCCAGGGACTCTTGGGGACAGGAAGTGAGGGTGCCCGATCAGCTCCTCCATCCTCTGCTGGGCTTTAGGCCACAAGCCCTGCTTGAGCAGCAGAGACTTTTTGATAGCCTCGGTGGGCCAGAATTGGCTTGTGAGCACAGCTGCCATAGGAAGGAGCATTCTGGGATACTGATAGAAGGAATGAGAGAGAAGAGGGCAGGAAGGGTGGGGGGAGCCAAGCAACCACAATGAACTTGATCGTCCGTCAGGCTTATCATGGCTGCCTGGCACTTAAGAGCAAGCTGCCATGGTGATGGCCCAAAGCATGCGAACCCACCCATTGGAGATTCTCCTGGAGCCATTCTGTGGTCTGAGGTTAGTTGACCTGAATGCTGGAAGCCTGATGCTGGGGATTGTGGAGGGGGCTGTCCAGCAGAATTTTGAGCATGTGGGTGCCACTGCAGCTTACTCTAATATACTGGAGAACAGAAAGGCAACTGGATGTACAAAAGCACCTTTCTAAGCACCTTCCAAGATGGCTTGTCCCTCCTATTTTTCTTTGAAATAATATCACATGCTCTTCCTTTTTCAGTTTGTTTTTATTATTTCATCTGTAAGCAATCCAACATGAAAACATATCTGATGCCAACATGACACGTCCTGTCAGCAATGACAAGGAGAACAGCAATACAGGTATGTAAAACCATAGAGCTGAACTTCCCCTGGAGGGCCTACCAATTGAGACTTAGCTAGGAATACCCTCACTGCCCACTGGGATAGTGTGAAAGGAAAATTAGAGCCTCTGCTTGTTCCCAGCTGCTTTTCCCACAAATACCTCTGTCTGGACCACGTGTGGAGACTCAGAGACATTCCTAGGAAGTGAAGGTGGCAGATGACTTCAGCCACACATTTGTGATGGTGTCCTGGATGGTGTCTCAGATTGATAAATATGTCTCTGGGCCCAAAATGCCTGGGCACTTCTGTGACAGAGAGATCTTAGAGTGTAATAACCTCATCCCAGATATGCTATCTCTCCCTCTCTCCCTCATATCTTAAACCTTACCTATACCACAAAGGTTGGCCAGAGCTGTGAAGGACAGGACCTTTTGGACAGCATTCATTCATAGGGTCACGTAAGTTGGAGATGACTTGACAGCACAGAACAACAACAGACAACTAATACCGCAACCCCAGCCATGTTTGTGAGAGTGCTGAACATTCTCAGGATGGGAGCGACCGCCGAACCAAGCTACACCTGCAGTGTAGGGCTGATTTGCATTCCCAGTAGTGAGGACCTGATGTCTGTGGGAGAGCAATAAAAGAGAAATACATCATCTGGAAAACCCCTTAGTAAGAAAAGCTTGCTGTGATAAACAAGCTGTCATAATAAATGCCTTATTCCAAGTAAGTTATTCAGAAGAAACAATCGGTGAAACCGAAAGCGATGAAATAAAAGGATGGCAATAGAGCATGGACAGGGCTCCTGTTCAGGAGGTTTAAAACTCCCTCATTTTCAGTAACATAGTGATAAATTTGGATGGGCAGCATCATGACAGTTCCTATAATCAGAAGGGGTCCAAAAATGCAGGAAGCTATGATGACAAAACAAAACACCAAAAACCCATGCTAGCACTTGTACCTCCACTAGGGGCAGAGCCTTTGTAAAGTGAAGGGGTCTGAACTGCCTTTTCAAGCCCAAGTCACCCCCAAGCGCTTTCATTGCAACAGAGGTCAATAACCTGTTCCTGGGAAATCTCATCTCCCCACCAACACCCTTCCCACCCAGCTCCAGTGAGGATGGCAGCTAAGTTCAGGGGCAGCATCCCGAGAGTCCCGGCACCACTATGCCACACCTGTGTCCAAGTGTAAGGAATGAGTGTAAGCAGGAGTGCGCTAGCTCCAGCCTCCCTCCATTCCGGTCACCCTCCTCCAGTTGAGGGCCAATGTCTAACAGGAAGAGTCTCCTCTAGCCATGGAGGTGCTCCACCTGATGTAAAACGCTGGAAAATAATGTGGAACAGAAGGCCTCCACATGGCAGAAGAGTCTCTCCGCTTCGGAAGAGGCTCACCCTCAAAATAAGGAGGTTTCTGAGAAGAAGGATGGAGGGGACGAAGCTAGCATACTTCTATTTGCAGATCATGCTGCCAGAAGGCTGTTTTGGACTGCCTGAATAGGGCTAATATCCAGGAAAGTTTATGAAGCTATACAAAATGGAGACTAGAATTCAGAGAACAACAGATTTCAGAATTTCTGCCACAGAAGAGATGGATGGA
>NW_025336282.1:38441-43084 GCF_004798865.1 Varanus komodoensis | reverse complement strand
GGGGCTCCTCTTCAACCCAAAACATGGTAAATGGTACCCAAAGTTGGTTGAGGTATTTTGACATGGAGGTAGAAAAGTGCCTCTCTCCCCCATTACCCCAAAAAGAAAATGGTAGCAAACAAGAAAAGCAGGAATTTGCTGCCAGTAGTAATTTGGAAGACCAGGCCTTCAGAGAAGTCTCCACAACTGCATCCTCAAGAAAAACCCAAAATTCTGGGCACTTCTGATGGTCCATATCAACAAACCAGCTTCAGCATTTCTCTTATCCATCACCAGCAGCTCTTTGGTAATGATCGTGTGCCTCAGGGTGCAGTGCTATGGCCTTCTAACTTCCTGGAAAGCTACAGGGTTCATGGAGCTGGGACTCCAAAGCCCCAGGAGCCAGGGCTTGAATAACTGCACCAGCTGCCCTCTCCAGGGCATAACAGGGCCTTGGAGGGGGGAAAGGAGCATGCTGGGAGGCAGGAGGAGAGGATGCTGGGGCTTATCCATGTCCCAGCCTCCTTCCCTCCTCATCCTCAGCACTAAATCCAGACAGCTGAAAATGGTCACCTCGATAAAAGAACTGACAAGAGGCACAGCAGCAGAGTGGACAACTGCCGACACATTCCAGGTGTAGGTTGCAAGTGGGCCTCCATTTTCAGAGATGTCTGTGCTTCCAGGGAGTGGGGCATAGGATTGCCTGCCTAATGGCTCACTCAAGACCGTACCACTGCAGAATCTTTTACATTGGAGAATGATATATTGTCGCTGGGAAAGTGTACTTCCTCTGCTCCGGCTCTGCAGATTGCTTCTGTGACATGGTTGTCCCTGCTCAGCAAACAGTGCTCGTGCTTTGACCCCGTGACCCTGGCTGTACCACAAGGCAGCTCACCCTTCCTGAGGCAGCCACCTACCTCTGCCTAACTGAATGGCCAGCCTATGGATTCTGTAAGGTAACAGCTTTATGCTCCAGTCATCTGTGTGCCTAACAGTTATTTGAAAAAGCCAGGCAATGCACAATTTTGGGTTAATGCACTTTAGAAATTGCAGGTTTGTCCTTTGAATGGTGGGTGTGTGCGCCGAATGTTTCTAAAGGAATGACACTAATCAAATACAAGCATCTGGCACGGTATGCCATGATGAAACTCAAACTTGTTCATCAGATTTACAGAGAAATGGTGATTAATAGCAACACTGATTCTTCAATATCTTCAATTCATCTGAGAATGCTGTCTTTATTAGGATTCTACCAGTTGACCTTGAAGTTTGTCCCCACAACTCTTTGCAAGGTCTCTTCTGTCCGTATAATTCCCAACAACTATTCCTAACAGAAGCAGATCTTTCCACAGTTTAGTGGTGGATCCTTTAATAAAGTTGGAGACTAGACATATGAAAGGTAACAAAAGGTTAGACTCGTGTTCTGTATACAGACTAGAAGGAACAGGCAGACTCACAGACTTGTATAATGGCATCTCATGGCAGTGGCCAAGGAGACACCACTCTCAATTTGATTCAAAACAGGCTCAAGAAAAATCGTTTTTAGATGCCCCCCACCCTCCTCACACAACCTCTGAATCCACTGAAGAGTTTGTGCGGCTTTGTCTTCTCTTCACATCATTAGGAGCACAATGGGCCTGATTTCCTCAACACAATTACAACCCATCTGGAGAGCATCCTAAGCCAGGTCCAAACTCTGCAAGAAACTCAGGATGAATTTCAGATGGTCTCTTCGAGTTCGGAACTTGGAGGATAACTTTCAGTGCCTTGTCATTCTGAAGCGCACCATCATCACCATGCAATAACCTGTTACAGCAGTTGCCGAAACGTGTTCTGAGGGAAGGGCCTTTAAAATCTCAGCCAGGGTTCCTCAGTGGGAAAATCAGCCATGGGTGTGAAGCTCCACCACTGCCTTTGCTCCCCAGTAACGGGGGTTTGTGGTGGGGTACACACTCAATACATGTGGCAGCCATCTTGAGGCCATGCCCCATGGTTCCAGTGAGTTCCAATATAATATTTTTTATGAAAACACCACAAGAATTTCCAAAAGACTCCACAAGACTCTTTCCTCTGCCCCAAAAGAGGCATTGAAGAAAAATGGAGGCCCTCAGAGAAGTAGGTGGAGTTTCCAAACAGAGGGGTAAAATACTATTTTGTCTATGGCACAGAGCTGCCCGGGAGAGGCAAAATAATATTAATCCAAGGCAGTGGATTTCTGTATGAATGTGAAATGATGACAGAGTGCAGTTCAGTGTGGGAAAAGGAAGGAGTGTGGGAAACTCCTGAGAGAGCAGGGAGGCAGCATAACTTCGGATGACCTCTGTTCAGCATTCCCAGAGACACATCTCAAAGAGTATAACTCATAAAATTGGGGCATCTTTTTTCCGAGTCACCGTATTTGATTTGTGAGCACTGCTACCCTCCTAAAAACTATGTCGTCAAGGGGATAGACTGGGGGTCTTTCCCAATACATGACCAAAGCCATGAACCCAAGAAAGTGTACTTCTAAATGTGCCTGCTGTTCCCACAGGCTTATGCAGTTTCCCCCTGAGATGTTTCCTCACTGATGCCAAAACAAAAAATGAAATTGGTATTTATTTAAAAATAAATAAAATGTCCAAGAAACATAAAATGCAAGAAATGGAACTGACATGGAAGACTTTCCTGTACAGCCATCCCATTGCATTCTTCCATTCCTAACTTTTATACTCTGCTCCACGAGGCTTCTTCAATATGTAGTTAAGAACATGGTTAAGAGTGTGGAACTGGGGTTCAGGTGATCTGGGTTCAAGTCCCCGCTCAGCCATGGGGCCAACCGGGTGGCTTTGGGCCACTCACAGACTCTCAGCCCAGCCTACCTCACAGGGTCATTGTTGCAGGGATTAAGACCAAGAGCAGTGGGAGGAAGATGATGTAAGCCACTCTGAGTTCTTTTAATAGGAAAGAAGGGGGGATATAAATTTAATAAATTAATTAATTAAAATGAAAATTGATTAATTAAAACTAATTAATCCCAGTACGTTCCTGACTGCTAGGCCACTTGTTGTGTGCTGCTGCTTTCCCTACTGGCTGGATGTACTAGGCCCCCGAGTGTCCTGCCCTCCCATACATCATGCACCAACGATGTGATGTCACACATGATGTGACATTTTTCACTCATCGCTCTTATTGCCACTGCAGCACAGGGCCTGCATGACGTGTTACTCCGCGTGTGAGCCCTCTGGTTGTGGCGTGAACTCCTTTTCCAGAATTGCCGGACTGACAAAGAGTTTAAATGATAAGGCGAGTGCTCAAGGTCATTCTCGCCCAGTGTTCCAGTGCCCAAGAAGCCCGCAAGTACGTCATGATATTTTCCTGTGCTTGTGTTCCCTGGCAGCTGACAGAGAAAGGCTCACTGTCACGGATCCTGGAGGCAGTCTGACCATTCAGACTTGAAGCCGTTGATAGTCTTCTCCTCCTGGAATTTGCCTGACCCCCTTTTAAAGCCTTCTGAATCAATGACCTTCACTACCTCTGGTGGCCTTCGCTACCTCTGGTGGAAGTCAGTTCTGCAGTTTAAAGATGTGCTTTTTGGAAAAGTACTTCTTTTCATCTGGCCTGGATCACTCACCAACCAGGTTTCTAGGCTGATCTATGGATTTTGTTACTCTGAAAGAAGGAAAAAAAATGTCCACACATTGCATAACAGTGTATTATGCACCCACACTCATCTTTTTCCTAAGATTAAACTGCACATTGGTCCAACCAGCCAAGTATTTTCTACTTTCTCTAGAAGATGTTCTCCAGGGCCCTGGGCAGAGATTTTTCTCACCTGCTGGTCCTTTAAACTGGAGGTGCCAAATCTGAACTGGGTCCTTCTGCGTGCAAGATGTGCGTTCTAAAGTGAAAGTGGAATCCCTAAAGCGAAAGGGGGCCACTTAGCAGGGAGAGCACTTCAAGGAGTCCATCTGAAAATTTATATGAATTGGATGGCTGCCATCTCCATATGGAACTTGAGCAAGCCCTAATTGCTAAGTGCGTTTTCAGAGAAAGGCAGCTCCTGGGCAAGCCGGCAGACTGAAGTATAAAGTATGACGGAATCATAACAAACACATGGCTGAGCAAAGTCCTCTGGGGAAGGTTTCTGGTGTGAGAGTTAAGGGCTTAAGAAGCAACACTTCAAAGAGACATGAATAAATGCTTCCTAGAACCGAAGGGACAGGATGGTTTATATTTCCCCGCAAATAGACACCGGCTTGTACAACAATCTTTCACCTTTCTCCTTGCCCATACCTAGCCTGATGGGCATAGACCATTGCCATCCATTTAAATAAATGTCAGGGACAGAATGAGCTGCATCAGCTACACATGGTCCTCTCTCCACCCATATGTGCTTTCTTTTCTCTGCCTGTTTAGTCTGGCTTGCTGTAAGTTACTTCTCTGCCACTGCTGTGTCAGGGGGCAGAATCTCAGGCCTAGGGTGGCCCTCTGAGCTCCAGCGTGGCCACACTGCTTCCCTAGCCTCACTCCTTTCCCATGACCTCCAATGGTTTGCTGGTTTTCCAGCTTTTGTGCAGTTCCCCCTCACTCTCAAAAGCTGAAATGCCCTACCTAAGGTCTACTTACTGGCAGTGAGAGCTTTAGGCTAAAATACGCTAGTGTTTGGTTTTGGCTCCACTCTCCAC
>NW_025336282.1:35302-36593 GCF_004798865.1 Varanus komodoensis | reverse complement strand
TATAAATTAAGTCGCCCTGGAGCTTCCCTACCCTCTCCTACCCATGGAAGCCTGTTCAGCCCCCTGAAAAGATGACAGAGAGGGTCAGGGGCTCCTGGTAAATAGGGTGAGCTGTGGGGGGGGGGTGCGCACACCTGTGCAAAGCAGAAGCCCTGAAAAACTGGTGGAGCGACCTTCCATGAGCAGAGTCCATCCAACGATGGATGGCAAACTCTGCCTCCAGTCTGGTGTGTAGCCATAGAAATGGTCGATGCCCTCAACGGACTCGATGTCCTTATTGGTTCCTTCCAACCCTACTATTCTATGACCTGGAACCAATAAAATTCCATCCATCAGGCAGAGTGATTGCATGATAAACGCCACATCTGGAAGCAGGCTTACCCACCCTAGCCACTCCAATCTCATGGAGAGTGTCTGAGCTTAATTGGACTTCCTGGGTGTGTGCTCTGAAGAGGCAAGAGAATCAGGTTTCTGTGTCTCTTTCCCTTTTGTCTCTGGCTTTGCACTAGCAAAATGGTGCTCCCTGGAAAATGAGGAGTCCAGATGCTGGAAGCTTTTAAAGCATTGAAACAGCATTGATTTTCAGACAAATGGCTGAACAAAACTATCGTAAAGTTTCTGTTTAGATATAAGAACAGAATGGAGAGTATATGATGGTTTAGCTAAGAGAACTGACTAGGCCCTATAAAAGATTGATTTGCTGGCCTACAATGAACTAGACAGAATGTTGGGAAGTGCTTATCTCCATAGCAGAATCATCTTTCGACTTTGAAAAAGAGAGAAGTTTGTGGGGAAGAGCTTGTGCTTAATGCACCCTTTTTGGACATGTTGCCCACCATGGACTACAGAAATAGGAAGCTTGAAGAAAAGCTGTGGACCTTTCAAGTTTCTCTGGAGTTGGCTAAGATGTCAGTAATGGTGTTTGCAGAAAGGAGGCACTCCCCTAAATGTAAGGAGCTTAAATGAAACCTTATCGCCTTGTCACAATGAATCAGTCAGCCTATGGCATAATGGATACCAACCATGGCATTAGACATAAGGCCAAAAGGGACTTATGGGTATAAAAGAAAATTTCACCCCATAGGCAGGGTTCCAGCCTTCTATTCCAAAGCAGAAAGAACTTTTTGGTGAGAGAGCTGTTAGGGGAACCGCTGGCAGATTTGTTCTAAGTTTAACTCTTTTCTTCCTATTTCTGCATTAAGTACAAATGATGTAAGTGAATGAATCATTAAAATAAATTATGTTATTTCACTTTAACTGGTTGTATGGGCAAATAATAAATATATATAAA
>NW_025336282.1:32655-35081 GCF_004798865.1 Varanus komodoensis | reverse complement strand
CACAGTGGGGTCTTACAGGGCCTATGCTTTCCAACCTATTTAGGAGTAAGCAGTAAAGAGGTCATGTTTGCTGATAACACCAAACTATTTATAGTGCTAAAGCCAATGGAGGTTGGGAGGAGCTCCAAAGGGATCTCTGCCAGCTAGGAGAATGGGCATCCAAGTGGCAAATGAGGTTCAAGGTAAGCAAGTGCAACACATGCCGGTGCAGAACAATCCCAGCTTCAAGCACAGGCTGATGGGATTTAAGCTAGCAGTGACTGATGAAGAAAGGAATCTTAGGGTTATGGTGAACAGTTCAATAAAATGTCAACCCAGAATGCAGCTGCTGGGGAAAGGGCAAACTAGGTATAATTAGGAAAGGAATTAAAATAAAACTGCCAAGATCATACTTCCCTTTTACGGACCTTTGGTGCAACCATGCCTAGAACATTGTGTTCAGTTCTGGTTGCCTTGCCCAAAAAAGGACATTACTGAGATGGAAAAAGTGCAGAGGAGGGCAACTGAAACGACCAAGGGGTTGGAGCAACTCCCCTATGAAGAACGGCTTCAACCACTTTAGCTTAGGAAAAAGGCTAGTAAGGAGAGACTTGATAAAGGCTCTTAAAATTATGCATGGAGTGGAGAAAGTAGCATTTTTCTCCCTCTCCCATAATACAAGAACCTGGGGTCATGCCTGAAGCTGACTGGGGGCAGACTCAGGACGGATGAAAGGGAGTGTTTCTTCGCACAGTGCATGGCCACACTCTGGAATTCGCTGCCACAGGAAGTAGTGATGGCCATCGATTTGGGTGGCTTTACAAGGGGACAGGACACATTCGTGAAGAAGGCTACAAATGGCTACGAGACCTGCTGGCTATGCGCTACCTCCTTCACTGCCATGCCTGTGTGCGCCAGTTGCTGAGGAGCTTGGGCAGGTGGAGCTCTTGTGCCCATCATGCTGGAAGGATCCTATGGGCAGCTGATTTGTCGCCATGTGGGTGAAGTGCTAGGCTAGATGGACCATTGGTCTGACCCAACATGGCTTTTCCTATGGTCTGATGTTCTTGTGTTCCTATCAGTTGTGCCCTCAGTCTCCATCAGCCCCCAAGCTAAGAGGCTTCCCAGCACCCAGTGCCGTGCGGGAAGAACCAGGAGGGCAATTTCCACCTTCCTGTGCCACCTGCTCTGCCTTTGAGCCAGAGGGCGACTTTTGCTCATCTAAATGCAGTACACTGGGGAAAGAAGGGAGGAGGCTGGAACAGCATCAGGATTCCTCATATCCCGGTGCCTCACTCCCTTCCCCTCCTTTCTTCCCTTCTCCTTTCCCCCACCCCAAGGTCATCACCCAACCTCAAAGTGGCAGCCAGAAAGCTCATTTCCATGGTGTCTGTGTGTGATCAGGAGAAAGAAGAACCTGAATTCTTCTTCTGAGTCTGACCCCCTTCTCTGCGCTTTGATCTGGGAACCTGAATTACCCTATCCACCCCCTCCATAAGATCACTTTCTTATCATGTCAAGACATTCACATCTCCTAGTTCAAGCCAAATTCTAAAAGACAGGGAGTAGAATCCTGCCCAAAATTCAAAGTTCTTTCCCAGATGAACTGAGCAGCCACACTGGGAGGCGTGGGCATGAATATCCTCCATTCAGGGCTGTTGCTTCTGTGTGTATCTATTTGCATATTTCTTCACTTTAAAAGTACAAACTCTAAATGCTACCATTAACTATGAAATGATGAAGTTAAAAAAGGATAGGGGAGCATATTGACAAATAACGTATAATTCATAAATATTGCCTATAAAGGCATTTTTGTGAATACAGCTGAACTTTGGATTGCTGACAACACATACTGTAGACTGACCTAGTGAGACCAAGGCAGGAGAAATAAACAGCTATTGATTTTGCTTTTCAGATACTAATGGGCCTTTTTTATTTCAGTTATTTATTTATTCAGTTGATTAGTTGCCTCATAACAAACGGTCCTCAGATAAAGCCAATGAAGATCCAATAAAATCCAATAAAATACTTGGTCTCATTTGCTGATGTGAAGGGAATCAAAGTGGTACGTGGCGCCATGCTGTTCGATGTCAATGACATCATCTCTTCTGTGGAGAGGCCCTGGATCAATGGTCAATCAACTAGAGCTTTATTTTATTCTTGATGAGGTAATAAATTTACCCCTGGATGGAATGATCCAAGTTGAGATGCTCGTTCTCGATTAACATCAAACTTGGCTTCTTCCTTCTGGCATCAAAATGGGCAAAAGCATCAAGAAAACCACTTTCTGAAGCATGCGTGCAGAGGACTGAAGACAGCTGCTGAAGCTACAGTGGTTTGCAGGCTGGAAATTTAAGTTCACATTTTAATAAGCATGGTAAATATCCACCCACACTTGCAACTTACCTAATTTTGCACTTTCAAACCACTATGAATCCCAAACTTAG
>NW_025336282.1:28856-32588 GCF_004798865.1 Varanus komodoensis | reverse complement strand
TGGGGATAATATTAAAAATGCATTGTATTAAGAAAATTACTTGCAAACTGAATATATTAAATTCAAATGCATGTATTAGGAAAAATGTGCACGAAGATGCTAATGATTTTCTTGCAAATGTATAAAATAAATTCTCTTTGGAATTGAACCAAGTTAAAAACTGGAAAAATTCTAAATTTTTGAGATGAATAAATTTAAGAATAAGATGAGAAATTGAGAAAATGGAAATTGACAGATTTGTCTATCCCTTTACTGAATGTACTGCAATAAAGAGATAATAGATATATAGTTGACAGAGAAAAAGCAGTATTTGTTGCATCTTTCATTAAATGATCTTACGTAGAACCAAACACACCCTTCTGTCAGTCTTGCAATGAAGATATATATAGAGGGGGGAGGAGGCGAGCAGGAAAGTGAGAGAGAGAGAGAGAGCGAGCGAGCATCAGTATTCTTCATAATTTAGAACCATCAAGCAGCACATGTTTCTTTCTTTACTTAGGGATTCATCTTATACATCAGTGATGGGCCACTTATGACCCCCTCCAGATATTGTTAGAATGCAACTCTCATTTGTCATAGCCAGAAGACCCAATGGTGGAAGTTGTAGCCCAACGACGACATCTGACGTCTGCAGGGCCACGTATTCCCTGTCCCTCTTATTGACCACGCTCCTAGACCACATGGGCAGATCACAAGGTGATTCTTGTCTCCTCTTGGCACAAGTAAGGAAGCTCTGCTAGGGAAGGTGAGGAGACAGGCCCTGGCACTGGTAGTAGGTGGGCAGCTTGGTACCCACCAGGGCACCTTACCGCTCTCACTATGGAAACGAAAAGCACATTTTCTAACTTCAGCTGGGATTGCTGTCAAATCTGTTTCTGTTGGTGCTGAAAACTTGATCCCACAATGGAAAGAACTCTGGAGAATGGGAGGGAGGCGCAAGCCCAAGCCTCCCCCAGGAAGCGCAAGACAGCAGGCAAAGGCAGGAGGGCAGCGCGCAGTCGCAGGTGGAGCCGCGTTTTCCATGTGGCACGCTCCACACTCCACAAACTAGCCTGCTGCCGACAGGTGAAGCCGTGTTTGCTGGCACGCCAAGAGTGCCACAGCTGACTCAGCTCCCAGTCCATGACTTCTGTGCATGAAAGGAGGGGATGCCATCTTGTCCTTTGCCTCGAGGGGCCAAGCTGTGAGATTCTACTCTGTTCTGAGGCTCTTCCAGCTCCTGTGCCAACACGAGGCAAAGAGAAGTAGCTGCCATGACCGACAGGTTTCTTCTGGCCGGCTCACTTCCTTTGTTGCGGCGAAAGCACCACTCAGAGTGGCCAAGCATGCCAAGTCCAGGTAGGAGAGGGAAGCAGGAGCAGCGGTTTGGACAACAATACATGCTTAAGCTGCCCTTTGCAGGAGAGCCGAGGAGGAGGACACACCTAGTGCAGGGGGACTGGGAGGGGACAAATATTGCCACCCTCTGCATCAAGCAGGGCAAACCCTTTTAAGCCAGGGGGGAAATTCCACATTAGAAGACTGCTTGGGGCCTGCATTCCGGTGGGTGGGACTAATGTAATTTTTTTACCAGCTTGGACATTTTCCCAGGAAGCATCGCACATGCAGCTCGATTTTCAGCCAATTTCTTTGAGAGTACATTCTAGTGCATCAGCTCTCATGCTTGCAAAAGCTCAGCTCAACCCGAGGCAGGCTATGGGATGTTTAATTGCTGTTAAATATCCCCTTCTGTCTGGCCAAAAATAAGAGCAGAAGCAGCTTGCAGAGTGGATGGAGAAACTCCAGGGGCCATGTCCAATCCCCGTGTCTCTACTTTGTATCACACCTACGGGCAGAACGTAGCAGAATGGGCACAGGAAAAAGACAGTGATGTGTTCAAGTCCTTCACTCCAAGCCTCAAGTCATTGCAAGAAAATTTTACGGGACGTCCCAAGTCTCCCCCGGCCTCCATCCCCGCCCCCTTGCCCCTCCCTCCCACCTCCTGCTTCGTGCCAAAAAGAAGAGCTGAAACCTTGCCTGGCAACTCCTTCCTCCGTATCCTGCCCCAATCCCTCCCTCCCACCGCTTGCCCTCCAGCCACCAAGTTCACCCCAGGATATGTTGCCGCGCATCAGATGCGGAGCAACTCAGTGATTAAAAACAGCAGAAATCTTGAGTCGAGCTGAGTCTGTCAAATTGCTGATGTGACTTGAGTCGGACCTGGGAGTATGTCACTGAACTCAAGTCCCAAATACTGGAAAAAGATAGCAAATAATATGCAATAGGCACAGATGCTGTTCTGTAATTCCAAGTGCAATATAGAAAGGGAAAGGAGTGGTTAGGATTGAAACCACTAAATGCTCTCTGTCTGGAAGTATCCTTAATATAGTAGTACCCCCTTGTGATTTCAGGTGATTACTGGTTAAAATAAAAGGAATATCCCTGGAATCACAGCCAGCCAAAAGTCCCTCTTCTAGTGACATCCCTAAAAGGCCTGACTGAGACCATTCCATTCAAGTGGGGTTTACTCTACATTTCTTTTCTGAGACAGCTGTTTCAGTTTTCCTAAATCAGCTCCACCTCTTACAGGCAAGCAGTGTGATGAGTTGGCTACATTTCATATATCAGAGAAGACACCCTGTGGTTCGAGAGTCATATGTGAGATTTGGACCTATGGGGTGGGGGATGCGGACCCAGAGGGGAGAAAAGACAGGAGGATTCCCTTTGGCTCTTGTTCGTGGCTGAAGAATTTCTTTCAGCTTGAAGGCCAAATTCCATTTCAAGGGAGCTCTTGGGAGCTGTACCCCCATGGTGGGGGGTACAAAAGCCAAAAGGACAAGACCAAAATAAATGTTTAAAACCCCAACATGCTATAATTAAAGGTCTTGCTGCCAGCAGTTAAGCCTTAGGAGAGGCATTTCAGCCTTTTATTTATTTATTTATTTATTTATTTATTTATTAAAACATTTTTATGCCGCCCCATTCGCCGAAGCCTCGGGGCGGCTTACAACAAAAAATTAAAATAACATTTTAAAATATATACAATAAAATACAAATATATAATATAAAACATACACTATAAAACAAGCCGCCCTGGCCAAATAAAATTCAATAATATTAACATTTAAAATACTGCTTAAATAAAAAGGTCTTCGCCTGGCGCCGAAAAACAAATAACGACGGCGCCAGGCGGACCTCTCTGGGGAGCGCATTCCATAACTTAGGCGCCACCGCTGAGAAAGCCCTCCTCCGAGTAACCACCCTCCTAACTTCTTCCATGGAGGGCTCCCGGAGAAGGGCCTCTCCCGCCGATCTCAGGGGGCGGCTGGGCATATAAGGATGTAAGCGCTCCTTCAGGTAACCAGGACCCAAGCCGTTTAGGGCTTTATAGGTCATTACCAACACCTTGAATTGGGCCCGGACTTCAATGGGAAGCCAGTGAAGCTGATGGAGAACTGGAGTCATGTGAACATAATGTCCAGTCCCCGTCAGCAGCCTGGCAGCTCTATTTTGGACCAATTGAAGTATCCAGACGGTCTTCAAGGGTAGCCCCACATAGAGCGCGTTACAGAAGTCCAGACGGGAAGTCACCAACACATGTGTCACTGTCGCAAGGCAGTCATTCTCCAGATAGGGGCGCAGCTGATGAATCAGCTGAAGCTGGAGGAAAGCGCTCCTCGCCACTGCTGTTACCTGAGCTTCCAGTGAAAGCTCCGGGTCGAGGAGCACTCCCAAGCTGCAGACCTTGTCCCT
>NW_025336282.1:25160-28105 GCF_004798865.1 Varanus komodoensis | reverse complement strand
AAATAAAATCAGTATTAAAAAGCCTTTCTATATGCTTTGCCTACCACTTCTTCCTTATCAAGCAGAAATAACTCTATACCACCCCCTCCTAAATAGTCTGGAAGTTATTTTCCAAGCAACTCAAGAGCTGCTTTTCCAAAACAGCCCTGTGTTTTCATTTTGAAGCAAACAGATCTGCAAATAATCAGTCAGGCCTCCCTTTGGGCATGCACTTAGGCAAACATTTTAATATGTATGTAAAACATGTGCACCATTTTCAGGGTTGTGTTTCCAATTTTGTAGAAAAGGGTTTGAAGAGTAGAATATGTATAGCAGTGTGTTTACAATTAACTGCAACAAGTATAAATACCTAACAGTATACCTAAATTCATACCAATTTCAAGACTTTAGGACACCCTTGAGGCCTCTGGGGGCCAGTTTCAACCACCTGAACTCTCCCAGGAAGGTATACCCTCACTGATGCATGTTAATAGATTTCAGTGCCCAGGTGCCTAAACAATAAGGAATTTAACTGGACAGTCAGTAGACTAAAACATAGACACATTGTGAGTCAGAAAAGGTCTCCTGGGCCTTCTAGTCTGACCCCTGCTCTAGTCGGCTCCACTCATGTAAAATTCAACATGTGGTTGTCCAATCCTTCCTTAAATGCCTTCACTGATGGGGCCTCTACCACCTCCCTTGGAAGCCCATTCCACATCCTAGGGGTCCTAACTGTCAGGAACTTCCTGACATCCAACCTGAAACCTGTTTCCTTGATCTTTGTCCCACTGGATAATGTCCTGTCCTCCACCACAGGGGAAAACTGGTCACGACCCTCTACCATGAGACACCCCATCCAGAATCTGGATTCTTCTGGAATCTCCATCCTGGCAAGGGGGTGGTGGGGGTCCAAAGGAGATACCTTCCACTAGGAGAGGAAGGTTGGGTTCCTTCTCTCTGCTGATGCTAAGAAGTTCTCCCAGGAAGTCGGGAACAGCTTGATGAGGAGAAGTTTGCACCAAGGGTACAAACAGGTTCTCCAGGTTATAGGCAGCCTGAAAGAGAGGGAAGACCTGACACAGGTACTCTAGTTTTCAAGGAAACAGGCAGGGATCTCAATGCAAGGGCTCTGCTAGCTAAACCATATTTTCTCTTTATTTGCTATTTACCACTGAATTGTCACCTTAAAACTGTGAACTGCTTGTGCTTAAAACAGGCTAATCATTTTCCCATTCTGTATCTTTCAGCCTGAATCCCTAACAAACATTTTCCCTTTTTCCATCAAAACCCAGACTGTGTGCTATGGCATGGAAAGGGGGAAGGCTCAGAAGGGATGGACCACATTTTTGGTCGCACTCACTCACACTGATAAAAAGGCCAGGCTGGGCACAGCCCTAAACTGACCTGTGTTGCCCTAAGGACTCTGGAAGGCTGCAAAGAAGTCCAGGGCAAGGGTCTTGCTTGAGCTCTTTGGCCAGCCAGTCCTAAGATTGCCTGAGGACTCAGTGGGGGCAGCTGACACCAGTTTTGGCGATGCTCCACCTAACCAGGCTCTGTGGCCAGGCCGACTGCAGGTCACCACAACATGCTCAAGGCAATAACTTCTTCTGTATAAGCTCATATGCTCCATGGCTGTGCCTTTGAAAATAGTTACACATGCTGAAGGTGCTTCCAATCTAAGTCTTTTTTTGCCACCTCCCTGTCCAAGACATGGATTTTTTCAGGAAGGTTGCATGGCAATGTCTTTCATTTACCTCTTTTCTCATTGCTTCATCCATCCTTTTTCAAGCATCTGTTTAAGGAGGAGCAAACAGAACAGGTGTGCAAAATGCCCTTTGAGAGATTCTGTTAGCTCTCAATCTGAAAGCCTCTGAGGACTCTGAGGAGCCTGATGTTGCATGAAAAGTAATATACAAGAGGATCTTCTGTCACCTTCTGTGATTTTGAGACCAGGATACCTCTGGAGAATAGGAGACGGCCTTTTCCCTGTGGCTGCTGGAAGGACCCTAATTGGACACAGCCGCTGCAGCGTTTCCCCTTTTGGTGTGAAAATCTTAACTGAGAGAGGAACACAAACACAGAGCACCAGTTGCCTGGTTCATGTTATGACTACCTAGAAAAGGATACCTTGTCTGATCAGAATGATAGCACAACCACTGTTGTAGGATTCAGCCCAGTGAACACAAGAAGACGCCTGCGAGTTACCAAAGAACAGGCAGAAAATCCTTTGTTTGTGCTAAAGGGTTTGTGCCCTGAAGAACCAATCAGCCTCCTAGTCTGCCTGGATGCCTGCCAGGTAATGAATGGCACACATTCAATGACCATAAATTGATTTTAACAAGGTGCATTTTAAAGAGGAGCCTTGTTGTTCTTCTTGTTTGATCTTTCCCAACTAAGCCCTCATCTGATTTCCCCCAGGATGCATTAAGGAACAATCATGCCAAAACACATTTTGGTGAACACACTGAGAGATAAATCAAAAAGCAATCGCAAAGCATTTAGGCCATGGCTTACAAGGATGTGCTACCGAGATGGGCATTCCAACCTGCAAACAAATTGTTAAGCTCTTTGAAAAAGTTAATAAAAGTGCGTGCTTCTGTTTAAAAAAAGAAAAAAGCACAGACAATCCGTGGGGCACAGCAACAGAGAGCAAGGCATTCCTTAACACAGCCTGAGCAAGGCATGCTCAGCCCAAGTGAAATCAGGAGACTCAGGTGAGAGCTCCACGCTGAAGTACAGCCCTCCTTCTTGTCACAGTCCAAGGTATAAAGCAAGGCTGTTGAAATTCTTTGGCTCAGGAACAAAATACCATTTTGAAGAAAATTTCAGGGGCTACATTCCAAAAGTTCCAACAGGACAAAAGGGGTGCATTCAAAGGTAAAGAGAACAAAGCCAGAACTGTCAGCCTATTTTAGCATGCGTTCAGGACATGATCACCCACACTTAACAAGTTTTTCTGCACTGCT
>NW_025336282.1:23459-24894 GCF_004798865.1 Varanus komodoensis | reverse complement strand
AATCCCTAACACTAATATACGGTAAAGTTCCAATGAAAAGTAGGCAATTTTTGAAAAGTATTCCTTGAACAAATTTTTCTGCACAGCTCAACATTTATGCCCAAGTGAATCACAACCGTCAACCGTCAACCGTCACAATCATACCAGGAAAGCTCATTTTTTAAACCCTAACCCTTGTGGTTGTTGTTAGTCGCGAAGTCATGTCCAATCGATCGCAATCCCTCAGACAACACTCCTCCAGGCCTTGCTGTCCTCCACCATCCCTGGGAGTCTACTTAAGCTCACACCATCTCCCTCAGCGACTCCATTCTCTGCTCTTCCTTTCTTCTTTTGCCATCTATTGTTCCCAGCATTAGGCTCTTCTCCAGGGAGTCCTTCCTTCTCATTAGGTGGCCAAAGTATTTGAGTTTCATCTTCAGGATCTGAGCAGTCAGGGTTGATCTCCTCTAGCACTGTCTGGTTTGATTGCCGTGCAGTCGAAGGGACTTGCAGGAGTCTCCTCCAGCACCACAATTCAAAGGCCTCAATTCTTCAGTGCTCAGCCTTCCTTAAGGTCCAGCTTTCACAGCCATACATTGCAACTGGGAAAACCATAGCCTTGACTATATGCACTTTTCTTGGCAGGATGATGTCTCTGCTTTTTAGTATGCTGTCTAGGTTTGCCATAGCTTTCCTCCCCAGGAGCAAGCATCTGTCAATTTGGTGGCTGCAGACCCCATCTGTGGTGATGTTGGAACCCAACCTTAGCCTGGTGCAATCCCCTAACCCTTAATAAAATGGAACGTTCCACTGTAAAGTAGGCCATTTTTAAAAATCAATCCTTATGTAAGTTTTTCTGCACACTTCATCATTTCTGCCCAAGCTAATCACATGCCAACCATCAAAACCATGCTGGTACACCTCGTTTTTCTAACCCTAACCCTAGACTTTTGCAATCCCCTAAACCTAATATACGGGAAAGTTCCACTCCAAGTAGAAAATTTGGAAAATCCATCCTAGAGTATCTTGTTCTGCAAAGGACATCATTCCTGCCCATGCTAACCATTTTCCAACCTTCAAAATCATACCAGGACACCTCGTTGTTCCAATCCAAACCCTATACTGGTGTTACCCCTAACACTAATATGGGCAAAAGATACACTGCAACGTAGACCATTTTCAAAAATCCATGCCGTAGTAACTTTTTACATAGCTGATCATTCCTGCCCAGGCCAATGAATTCCAACCATCAAAATCACAAGAGGAAACCTCATTTTTGTAACACTAACCCTAGCCTGGTGCAATCCCCTAACCCTAATATAGGCAAAAATTCCACTGAAAATAGGACGAGTTTGAAAATCCCTACTTGAGTAAATTTTTCTGCCCAACTCATCATTTCTGCCCTTTCAATTCAGATTCCAATAATCAAAATCATGCCAGGACACCTCATTATTCT
>NW_025336282.1:9081-23273 GCF_004798865.1 Varanus komodoensis | reverse complement strand
GTTGCTGCCAATTGCAGCACCCCAAAACACCCCAGAAGTAGTTGGCCAGGGGAAGGCCACATAGTAAAAACACCACAGAGAGAAGGGAGAGCAGATAAGAACAAAATGAACTTTGTGTAAGCCACAGCTAACCCACTAGCCTGCCCTCGAATACAGGAATAAATGGACAGTGGAAACTGGTTCGAGCCGCCATGAAAGTTGCAAATGTGCAGGGAGTAAGAACATGGCAAGCCTGTGTGAATCTTGAGCAGATGAGAAATAGTCCTGGCAAATGTCTGGTCCTTGACAGAAGAAAGGCCTCTTTCTCCATCACGGAAAGGGGTGCATCCATTCATCTATCGATGCATTAGATGTGTATTAGGTGACCTAATTGGTTACCTAGGGTATAAAACGCATGTACTGGGGTGCAACTTTTGAGACACTGCTTTGGGGTGAATATCCCCTTTTGTCAGGGACACCAACATCTATGTTGGTGTCCCTGCTACCAGGTGCCTTACAGACCAGCTAAACCAAGTGCCAATAAGGTTCAGGCAGGCGGGGACTCCTTCCGTTTCTTCATTCAGCTGGGCAAAGCCGCTGGGCGACTGCTCCTACACGCAGGCAGGCAGCAGCACCCCCGCATTCCTGCCTTCTTCCTCCTTCTCCACTGAATCACGCCCCCAGCGTTCCCTCCCGCAACCCCCTGTCAGGGTCGGCCTGGCCCTTTCCCCAGTCGCCTTGCGGGGTCTTCATGTCCCCTGCTGCCTGGCCTCCTGCTGGCCCCTTCTCTGCATCCAGGGGGAGCGTGATCCCTGCGTGCCAGTCCTTGCGTGGGGGTCTTCCGGTACTCGTGGCCTCTTTGTCCACATTCCTTTGCCTTCCCTTTTCCTCTCCACAGCAAGCAGCTATACAGAAAGCAAAAGGCATTTGTCAGGCTGAAAGCAAATAATGTTCGTCAAACTAATCAGGCTCCTTCATCGTTGCGTTGCTCTCCAGGACTGGGGAACCCCACCCTGAAGCGATGCAGGAACAGGTGGAAATAGCCCCAGAAGTGCTGCTGCCCTGCAGAGAGTATGGGAACAGGCAAGGAGCCGGATGACTGCTGGAGGGCTCCTGCTGCCCCGTCTTCAGAAGGCAAATCCTGGAGCCGCAGACCTGACAGCCACCCCTGCGAACAACCTGCAGCACAGCCTGCAGAAGTGGGCCCTGAGCCCCAGGGAGGCGATGCAGTAATCCGGAGGAACCCGCGGGGAGCCCCGAGACACTGACCTTGTTCGTCCGATATCCTCCCTTTGGGCCTGTGGGGATGCTGTGGCCACCCTCAAGCGGGCCCTCTGGGCAGCGTTGGGCAGAGCGCCCCCTGCAGTTCAGACCAGCGGACGAGCCCAAAGTGGATACAGGAACAGCTGCTGGGCGGCCCCCGGAAAGCCTCCCTCACTGGGCTTGGTCAGCTTCTGCCCTCTGCTGCTGACTGATGATCCCACACGGCATAGAAGCGGGAGCACGTGTTCCCTGTTGTGCGGCACTAAGGTGGGCCCCGTCGTTCTCCCCTCTTCTGCTTTCCCCCCGATGCATGCCTTGCCCTGATGAGCAGAGGGGGCCAGGCAGGGGGCTCCCACAGATGGCGGAGGAAGCACCTTGCCCGAAAAGCAGAGGGAAGTGAGACTCCGCCGGACCTGAAAGGAGGAGCAGCAAAGAGGATCAGGACAGCCGTGCTCCCAGCAAGCCCTCTGCTGCCCCCGGAGGGGAAGGGATGCAGTGCCAGGCTGAGCGTTCCTGCACCCAGGACAGGGATGGTGCCCTCCTGCCCTCCTCCCTCGCGCATGCTCTCTTCCTCACAAAGAGCAAGCGCCTTTTAATTTCTTGGCTGCAGTTCCCGTCGGCAGTGATCTTGGAGCCCAGGAAAATAAAATCTGTCACTACCTCCATTCTTCCCCATCTCTTTCCCAGGAAGTGATAGGACCAGAAGCACTGATCTCAGTTTAACTAATGTTCAGTTTCAAGCCAACTCTTGCGCTCTCTTCTTTCACCCCCATTAAGAGGCTCTTTAGTTCCTCTTCGCTTTCTGCCATTAGAGTGATGTCCTCTGCTTATCTGAGGTTGTTGATATTTCCCCCAGCAATCTAAATTCCAACTTGTGATTCATCTAGCCCAGCCTTTCCCATGATGTACTCTGCATATAAGTTACCGTATTTTTCGCTCTATAAGACGCACCTTTTCCCCCCTCAAAAGTAAGGGGAAATGTCTGTGCATCTTATAGAGCAAATATATGTGTGCAGTAAGTCTGTCAGATGTGCAGCATGGTGTGCCTGATGCCCGGGAAATGCAATACCACCACTGGGACGCTGCCAGCCTGCCTGCACCACCTGGCACCACCTGGCCGGCACGCGCTCGGCGCACCCTGCTCCGCCCCCCCCCGATGCAGGTGAGAGCTGTGCCGCTCAGGGGGAGGGGTGCGGAGGAGGAGGAGCAGCGGGCTTTAACCCACTGGCCGCCATGGAGAGACAGAGTGGGACGGACTGCACACCCCCACTGCCCACAGGTCGGTGTGTGTTTTCAAATGGCAACCCATCTTTTAATGAAGCACATGGGGAAGTGATGGGGAATGTGCCTGTGATTATCAGGAAGCTTTCCATGGATCAGAACGGTGCCTGTTTTATTAAGTTAATAGAAGGACCAATATCTGTTAGTTGATCAGACATTTTTTTTAGGATCAGTGGATATTTGAACAGCATTACCTTCTTGTATGAAGTTTATTCTTCAAAGGCTACTTAATCCGCTGTGTGTTTGATTTACCGTACCATATCTCATTTTTTGTCAGAAGTTTTTTCTATCATTTACTAGTAGGGCAGCGTGGACATTACTGGCTTTTTAAAATTTTTATTGAATTGTCTGCAGCAACTCTTGTATAACTGGTATAGATTGTGGATTCCTTCAAAAATTCCACTACTGACTGCGATTTTTTTGAGATTCAGCAGCGCAGATGGTAACGGCATATTATTCTAGATAAAATGTGTCTGCTGAGTACGGTAATAAATGTCATGTGGAATGTTCTGTGGGTCATCATCTGGCCGATAGATGGTCACCGGGAAATGTCATACCATATATTACTATACAGCTGTAATGTATAGTACTTGTAAATGTATAGTCCTCATACAGAGTGAATACGGTATACCGTATCATTTGACCATTTTGCACAGAGGTTTTCTGGTACTGACAGTTCCTTCATCACTGTATCTTCTTGCAGAAAACCTCCCCCATTCTACATGCAAGGATGATAAAGCAGAAAAGGTTAGCATATAAGATTCCTTTTAAACTAGAGGTAGTAAACTATGCTAAGGAGCATGGAAATAGAGCAGCGGAGAGACATTTTGGGCCACCTCCAACTGAAAAAATGATAAGAGAGTGGAGGAAACAGGAGGACCGGCTGCAAAAAGTGAATAAAATAAGCACACTTGTCGTGGAAATTCTGCAAAGTGGCCACAGTTAGAGGTGGCCATGAAAGAATGGATCATACATCACCGGAATAATGGCTTCTCAGTCTCTACAAAAATGGTAATACATGAAGCCAAACGCATTGCTGTAGAGAAAGGCATTCATGATTTTACTGGATCACCATCGTGGTGTGTGGGAATTCACCCCCGCCTCGCAGCATTCATGCTGTAGCTAGGCACGCTACGCTCAGCCAATAGTATTGTAATTTACCAGCCAATAGTATTGCAACTTACTCAGCTAATAGCATTGTACTTCACCTGTGTAACCATATAAGGCTTGTGACCATATATAGCAATAAGTACGCTTCCTGTTACCCGCGCCTGCGCATAAGCAATCAATAAGCCTTTGTGAATCCTGCGCTTGCGCACAATCAACTAGGGTGTTCACTGCTTTACTCGATGGCTATTGGATTACGCAAGTATAAATGTATCAATCTGTGAAATAATAAAAAGGGCTGCTTGTGTTGACACAGTAGGAATTTTCTGCGAAGATCTTCTTTGTTCTCATGAACAACCAAGCATGCTTTAAAACTTATTCTTTGTCTGCAGTGTTTTATTTCTCTCTCTGAACTCTCTCGCACCGATTGTCGAGCCGGATCTCGACAGCTGGTGCCCCGTGTGAGGCAATTTTGCAACTTTGTGAGGCAGTTTTGCAACTTTGTCAGGCAAAGGGTTTGCCTTGATTTCAACCTTCAGCTGCAAGCTGGCGGTTCCCAGTGAAGCAACTTTGTAAGGCAAGCGGTTTGCCTTGATTCAACCCCGGCTGCTAGCTGGCGGTTCCCGCGGTCGTCACCTCCCCACGCCCGGCACGGGCTACAGGCGCCACGCATCTTCGGATCCCGGGTGAGTGTGATTGGTCAAGTTAGAACACAATGGGCTCTTCTTTGTCTACTGAGCAACAGGCTTTTAAACGAGACATTCATTTTTTACTTACTAAAGAGGGACATTCTGTCACTGAAAGTGACGTCGAAGCATTAATTAAAGCAATTCATGATATTTGCCCTTGGATGTCAAAGTCAGGCACGATGAAACTTGAGGATTGGTGTAAAATTGGCAGCTGCTTTCAGGATCATCCCAGAATGACTTCCAGGATTTTATCCACGTGGTGTAAAGTCCAGGCTTGTCTTAAAGGACTAACGCCGACTAATATATTATTAAATCAGCAACTGGAAGCTGGGACCGCCTCACTTGCTCACTTGCCAAAAATCTTGCTGCCCGCGCCAGCTCCGATTCCTAGAGCCCCTCCTCCTCCTCAAAATAAGAGGCACCACTTCCTTCCGCCATCAAAACCGCCCGACGATATGGAATCAGATAAGGTGCCAGTTGTAACTTCCCTAGCCGCTGTTCTGCAAACAGCAATTATGGAGGACGGGGATCCGGGATCACAAGAACTCCCAGCAGCGTTCCCGGTGCTCAGAGGGGCCCCCGGGGGAAGAGGCATGCAAGCCGTTCCGGATAGAAATGAGCCCCCCCCATTGCAAACTTTGAAAGAGTTACAGCGGTCCATTAGCGATAAGGGCATTCATGCCCCCTATACCGCAGCTCTGCTTGAAGGCATGTCTCTCCAGAGACTAACGCCCACAGATTGGAAAATGATTCTCCGCTCTCTCCTCCCCCCTGCCCAAGGTCTTCTTTGCATGGAGGCTTGGCGGCAAGGAGCAGCTGCACAAGCAGTGCAAAATGCAATACATATCAATATCATGGAGGATATGCTGCTAGGAGAGGGAGCCTTTGCAACGGCTGTGCAACAAGTTGCATTAACAGATCAAGCCTTAACTCAAGTGGCTAGCATAGTCATAAAAGCCTGGAAAAAGATCCCAGAGCCTGGAGACAATTCTTTGTCCAGCTTTGCTAATATAAGACAAGGTGCTACAGAGCCATATACAGAGTTCATCAACAGGCTGATGCTGGCTGTAGAACGCCAGACTGACAGTCCCAAGGCCCGAAAATTGTTACTCAAGCAGCTAGCTTTTGAAAATGCAAATGAGGACTGTAAGACGGCCCTCACACCCATTTATGATAATCCAGAGACTGATATACAATCTATGCTTCGGGTGTGCCTTAATTTTGGATCACAAATCCATGAGGCACATTTGCTCGCAGCTGCAGTACAAAAATTTCAACAGTCTAACAATCCTGCTGCTGGCAAGATATGTCTTGAGTGTAGCAAAGAAGGTTATTTCAGAGCACAATGCCATTCTGTTCAAAAAAGCACAGCCTGTCCTTTGAAAAACTGCCCTATCTGCCAAAAAGGTATCCATTGGGCTGATCAGTGTTGCTCACCCCCCCAGACGGAACAACAAGGCTTCGACAGTAGCCAGGGAGACGAGTGGGAGGGCCAACCCCGGGAGAACTCGTGCCCTGAGCTGCCCCCTGATGGGGAAAGGCCGTATTGCAGCCCAACAAATCCTAGCTTTCACACTATAGGGGATGATGAGAAGCCACATGAGCCACGTGAGCACAACCCAGGTTGTTCTGGACTTCCTGTTTTTCTTACCTCATTGGTTGTGCTTAATCCGGGAATTGCTGTGCCTTTGCTTGCTAGAGTATCCTATCCAATACCAGCAGGCCATGTTGGCATACTGCTCCCAATCATGGGCCCGGACCTTTGCCATGTGGCTCCAGGACTATATCAGTTGTCTGGTTCAACACACATTATTCTGCATCTCTGGTCCACTATGCATATGGAAGTTCTGGCAGAATCACCTGTGGCTCGTATGCTCTTTATACCATTGTCAAGTGAAAGGGACTCTCAGCAGGCTTGCCAGCCTATGCCAAGCAATTTGCAAACTACACCCATTGCAATGGCAACTATCCAATTGACAACAGACAGGCCTTACTTGTCTGTCACCATGGCAGGACGCTGTATAAAAGGGATGCTGGATTCAGGGGCAGATGTGATTGTTATAGCAAAAAAGGACTGGCCTGAAAAGCTCCCTACTGTCCCTGCTTCTCCTGTCTATGGAGTGGGAGGCTTTACAGCTGCTTCCCGGAGTGCACAGCAGATTACCTTTCAATCCGAAGGCCGCATTGTGACTTTATGTCCTTTAATAATGGACATTCCATTGACCTTATGGGGCAGAGACTTGCTTTCATCCTTAGGAGCTACCATCAATACAAATTTATCCTGAGGGCCTCCACATCAGCGCCACTCCATGCATTGCCCATCAAATGGAAAACATCTGCGCCAGTATGGGTAGATCAGTGGCCGCTGCCTTTACAAAAGCTCCAGGCGGTGGAGGCCCTTATTCAGGAGCAACTGCAATTGGGTCATATTCAGCCTAGTTCCAGCCCATGGAATACAACAATTTTTGTGATGAAAAAGAAATCAGGCAAATGGCAATTACTACAAGACTTAAGAAATGTGAATGAATGTATGCAAGTGATGGGACCTGTTCAATGTGGGATGCCAAATCCAAACTTGATCCCACAAGATTATAAATTGAAAATTGTTGACTTGAAAGACTGTTTCTTTAATACATTACTAGCTCTTCAAGATCGGGAAAAATTTGCATTTACAGTTCCAGTGCTGAACAACGATCGCCCTACACAAAGATATGAGTGGTGTGTTTTGCCTCAAGGCATGGCAAACTCTCCCACCCTCTGTCAGCTATTTGTTGCTTTGGCTCTGCAACCATTTCAATCAGCATTTCCAGACTTAATGGTGTATCATTACATGGATGACATCTTAGTGGCAGGGACAAATGTGGATAAATGTCATCTGGACTTTCTCCTTGCTTCGTTGGAAGCATATGGACTTTATGTAGCACCAGAAAAGATCCAAGAAATCCCTCCTTTCAAATACTTGGGACATCAGCTCTCAGAAAAAGCCTCAGTACCAGTGTTACCGCAGTTTCATTTTCCAGAATCATTGACTTTGGTACAGCTTCAAATATTGCTGGGAAATATTGACTGGGCTAGGCCATCTTTAGCCCTTACTACTGATGATCTTTCACCACTATTTTTGGCCCTGGCAGGTCATTCAACTCCGGCAGATATTTTGTCAACATCATTATTACCAACAGCTATTCTCTACGTGCCCAAAGATAAAGAGACAATCTGCATACTAGAATGGATATATTTGCCACATACACCACCACGGAATTTATATCCTTGCATAACTGCAGTATCAGACTTATTTATCATAGCAAGGCACAGAACATTACAGCTTACTGGTAAAGATATTGACTGTGTGTTTTTTCCTTTTAAGCAGGAGGAGTTTGCGCGACTGCTGATGTCATCTCCTGAACTTCAAGTCGCCTTTGCTGGATTCTTAGGAACAGTCCTCCATAATCCACCAAAAGATAAACGTTTGCAGCTATTTTCACAGATTTCCTATAAACTAACATCTTGCTTTTCTTTACAGCCACTGTCACATGCTATAACTTTGTTTACAGATGGATCTCCTACCCGAGGAGTGGTTACTTGGCAGATGCCAGATGGATCCTGGTCTTCGAAGTTCACTGAAGATCGATCATCTGCACAGCGATCTGAACTAGCAGCTGTAATTTTGGCATTTCAATTGTTTGCACAAGAGGATTTTAATCTTATTGTAGATACTCAATACGTTTATAAGTTGTTGCTGCACTTACCATTGTCTTCTTTGTCACCTGCTATTGATAGAGAACTTTATGACATGTTTTCCAAGCTGCAACAATTGATCCAAGAACGCTCATATTTCTGCTTTGTAGCTCATATTAGGTCTCATACAGGATTTCCAGGATTTTTGGCAGAAGGAAACGCTCGAGCTGATGGTGCACTTATGCATGATGTTTTTTCCTTGTTTGATGACCCCATCCTATCTCATGATACATTTCATCAGTCAGCTAAAGTATTGCATAAAATGTTTTCTATTCCTATGTCACAGGCAAGGGACATTGTGTCAGCCTGCCCATCGTGTTGCAAATCACCGATAAACTTTCCTTTTGATGCAGTGAACCCTCGAGGGACACAGGCTAACCAGACTTGGCAAATGGATGTTACTCATGTACCATCATTGGCTCCTTTCCATAAGTTACATTTGACTGTTGATACCTTTTCAGGACTCATTTGGGCAACACCCATGAAGGGAGAAACTTCAAGACATGTTATTCAACATTGCATCAGGACATTTGCTGTAATGGGGAAGCCTTTGGCTATAAAAACGGACAATGGCCCATCATATTGTTCTCATTCATTTTCAGAGTTTTGCAATTTGTGGGGTATAAAGTTATCTCATGGTATTCCTTTTAATTCCATGGGTCAAGCTATTGCGGAAAGAGCACACCTCACCTTCAAATCTGTGCTGTATAAGCAGACAAAAGGGAGAGGGATATCCACCGCTGATATACCAGCTGTTGTAGCTAAAGTTCTTTATACCTTAAATTTTTTGTTCACTCCCCATAGCAGGTCTCATACACCTGTTGAGCTTCATTTCAGGACTGAAGAACAACTTCCACGACTGCTTGTGCACTATCGCAAGTTGCCTGATCCTGGGTGAAAGGGACCTGTGCCGTTGATAACTTGGGGTCGTGGTTATGCAGCAGTAGCTTTGGATAACGGCCTCCTTTGGATTCCTGCACGTTGCGTTAGGCCATGGAGAAAGTCTTCGTAGTGTCTAGTTTTTCGCTCATTCCTTTTACCTTGCATTTTTATGCAGCCCCCAGATCCCTCCTCTTGGATGGATTTCTCTTGCTTCCTACCCTCTCATTGTTTTGTTCCCTAATCATGTCAGTTATCATTTTTATTGTGATTTTAACTATGTTCTGCTGTTGTATTCAATCATTTGGCAAATATTAACCTCGCTAGTATAGAATTGATTGTTCATTTAAATAAACAAAACGGAGGGAATGTGGGTGAATTCCCATTCATGCTGTAGCTAGGCACGCTACGCTCAGCCAATAGTATTGTAATTTACCAGCCAATAGTATTGCAACTTACTCAGCTAATAGCATTGTACTTCACCTGTGTAACCATATAAGGCTTGTGACCATATACAGCAATAAGTACGCTTCCTGTTACCCGCGCCTGCGCATAAGCAATCAATAAGCCTTTGTGAATCCTGCGCTTGCGCACAATCAACTAGGGTGTTCACTGCTTTACTCGATGGCTATTGGATTACGCAAGTATAAATGTATCAATCTGTGAAATAATAAAAAGGGCTGCTTGTGTTGACGCAGTAGGAATTTTCTGCGAAGATCTTCTTTGTTCTCATGAACAACCAAGCATGCTTTAAAACTTTATCTCTTGTCTGCAGTGTTTTATTTCTCTCTCTGAACTCTCTCGCACCGATTGTCGAGCCGGATCTCGACAGTGGTGCTACAGATTTATGAGGCGATGTGGCCTTGCTAAGTGCACCAAAACTAGAATTGCTCAAAAAATGCCAAAAGCATATGAATCTAAGATTCTGTCTTTTCAGAAATTTGTAATTGATGCTATGAAGAAAAATGGGGTTGAAATTGGCCAGATTGGGAATATGGATGAAGTCCCGCTAACCTTTGATATGCCATCTAATAGGACTGTTGATTTGAAAGGTGCCAAAGCTATCACCGTGAAAACCTCTGGACATGAGAAAACCCATTGCACGGTTGTGTTGTCTTGCTGTGCAGATGGCACCAAGTTGCCACCCATGTTAATTTTCAAAGGAAAACATTTCCAAAAGAAGTGATTCCAAGAGCAGTTGTTGTACATGTTCATGAGAAAGGATGGATGGACGAAAATGGAATGAGAGTATGGGTTGAAAAAGTGTGGTCTGAACATCCTGGAGGGCTTCTGAAAAAACCTGCCTTATTAGTGCTCGATCAGTTTAGAGCACATATTAGCGAAACTACAAAACAGTGCTTTAAAGAAGTGAAGACTCATCTAGCTGTAATTCCTGTAATTCCTGGAGGTCTTACCAGCCAGTTGCAACCTCTCGACGTTTCCATCAACAAACCATTCAAGGTCTTTATGCGAGGAGAGTGGAACAAATGGATGGCTGCTGGTAATCATGATCTGGCACCTACTGGATGAATGAAGAGGCCCACTATCACTCAAGTCTGTGAATGGGTGGAAACATTGTGGCACTCAGGGAAGGAGGAAATTGTTGTACAGTCATTCAAAAGATGTGGAATTAGCAATGCTTTGGATGGAACCGAAGATGGTGTCTTATATGAAGATAGTGAAGAAAGTGATGTCAGTGATGGTGAGCAACAGAGCTTCATAAATTTTGACTCTAGCAATGATGAGTTCTATGGGTTCAACGAAAACTAGAAGAGTACTAGAACTTTCAAGTCTCTCTTTTGTTAATGACAGTGATGATGGTTCTTAATGCCACTGTTGACTGCTGTTCACTTTACAAGGACGAAATATGGTATTACTGTATTCTGTGATAGTTTATTAAATAGTTGAGTAAACCATTTGACTCAGAATATTTTTTTCTTGTTTCCTCTTCTAAAAACTAGGTGCATGTTATGATCAGGTATGTCTCATAGAGCGAAAAATAGGGTAAATAGGCGGGCTGACAGGATACAGCCTTGCAGTGTTCCTTTCCCAATTTTGAACCAATCAGTAGTTCCATGTCCAGTTCCCACTGATGCTTCTAGATCTGCACAAAGGTTTTTCAAGAGACAAATAACATGGTCTGGTACTCCCATCTCTTTAAGAACTTGCCACAATGTGTGGTGATCCACACAATCAAAGGCTTTATCCTACTCAATGAAGCTGAAGGAGATGTCTTTCTGGAACTCCCTAGATTTCTCCGTGCCCCAACGCATGTTGGCAATTTGATCTCTAGTTTCTCTGCCTCTTCGAAACCCTGCCTGTACGTCTGGCAGTTCTCGGTCCACAAACTCTTGTAGCCTAGCTTGTAGGGTTTTGAGCATAAGCATGTTAGCATGTGAAATGAGTGCAATGGTGTGGTAGTTCAAACATTCTTTGGCATTGCCCTTCCCTGCCATTTTTGTCCTTCATCCAGCTCAACTTTGCATGAAACGGCCCATCTCCCTTCGTATCTCCAGTTTTCTTGAAGAGATCTCTAGTCATCCTTATTCTATTGCTTTCTTCTATTTCTTTACATTGTTCATTTAAGGCGGCCTTCCTATCTCTTCTACAGCTATTCTCTGGAATTCTGTATTGAATTGGGTGTATCTTTCTCTTTCTCCAGTGCCTTTTGCTTCCCTTCTTTCCTCAGCTATTTGAAAATCTTCCTCAGGCAGCCATTTTGTTCCTTGCATTTCTTTTGCTTTCTTTGGGACGGATTGGTTGCTACCTCTTACACAATGCTGTAAATCTCCATCCATAGTTCTTCAGGCACTCTGTCTATCAGATCTAATCCCTTAAATCTATTTGTCACCACAACTGTATATTCAGCAGGAATATGATTTAGGTCAGTGATGGCGAACCTTTTTGAGACCGAGTGCCCAAACTACAACCCAAACCCCACATATTTATTGCAAAGTGCCAACACTACAATGAAACCTGATAACCGAGGTTTTGGTTTATAAAAAACAACTCACAGTCATTCCAAGAAAATATATATTAGGTTTAACCTGCTGAGCTGCTGCGCTGGTTGATCGAAAGGTCGCCAGTTCAAATCTGCACAACTAGGTGAGTTCCCGTCCCTCCGACCCAGCTCCTGCCAACCTTGCTGTTCAAAAGCATTTTAATGCATGCAGATAAAAAGGTGCCACTTCTGTGGGAAAGTAAGAGCGTTCCGTGCACTTTGGTGTTTAGTCTTGCTTCCAGCATGACCACGGAAACTGTCTGTGGACATACGTTGGCTCCCTCGGCTAATGGAGATGAGCACCGCCCCCTAGAGTCAGACATGACTGGGCTTTAATGTCAAGGGGAAACCTTTTTCTTTATCCTTGGCAGAGCACAGACCGGCCATGCGAAAGCTCGAATGAGTGGTGGCTAATGAGCAGTGGTCTGTGACGTCATCACCTGGCACCGCCACTCGTTTCCATGCGCAAGGGCCCTGTGTGCGCTGTTATCCAGTGTTCGGCTGCTGGCGCGATGCTGGGGTGACTTGGCTCACATGCCGAGAGGGAGGGCTCTGCGTGCCCGCTGCAGCAGCCATGCCATGAGTTTGCCACCACTAGCCTAACCCTACCCTGGTGCACACCCCTAACCCTAATATACGGGTAAAATACCATTGAAAGGTGCAATTTGAAAAAGCCTTCCTTGAGTAGCTCTTTTTGCACAGCTTAACATTTCTGCCCATAGTAAGCACAATCCAACCATCAAAATCAAACCAGGACACCTCATTTTTGTAACAAACCCGTACCCAGGTGCACACCCCTAGCCTTAATATAGGGTTAAAATACCACGGGAAAGAGGATAATTTTGAAAGACCCTTCCTTGAGTAGCTTTTTCTGCACAGCTCAACATTTCTGCAAATTCTAAACACATTCCAATCATCAATATCATACCAGAACACCTTTTTTTTCTAACCCTGACCCTGCCCTCATCCACACCCCTAATCCTAATACAGGGTGAAAGTTCCAATGAAAATAGGACGATTTTGAAAAAGCCTTGAGTAGCTTTTTCAGCACGGCTCAACATTTTTGCCCATTCTAAACACATTCCAACAATCAAAATCGTGCCAGGACACCTCGTTTTTCCACCCCTAATCCAGTGATGGTGAACATCTAGAGACTGAGTGACCAAACTAACCTAAAACCCACTTATATATCGCAAAGTGCCAATACTGCAATAAAACCAGAAAGCTGAGGTTTTAGTTTAGAAAAAACAACTCACATCAGGCCAAGCAAATATAGATACACACACACACACACACACACACATATATATATCTTGGGCAGAGCACTGACTGGCCATGCGAAAGCTCAGACGAGTTCTGGCTAATGAGTTGCGGCTTGTGATGTCATCGCCTGGCGCCGCTACTCCTTTCCGAGCATGCACAGGGCCAGATGTGTGCTGTTATCCGATGTTCAGCAGCTGGGCCGATGCTGGGGCGACGGTGCTCGCGTGCCAACAGAGGGGGCTCTGCATGCCCACTGTGGCACGTGTGCCATAGGTTTGTCACCACTGATTTAGGTCATACCTGAGTGGCCTAGTGCTTTTTCCTACTTTCTTCAATTTAAGCTTAAAGTGGCGCCAATGCCTTCCCCAAATGGAATCGTAAATCTGTATGTGTGTGTGTTTGTGTGTGTGCACACGTATGCAGGATGGTAGGGGTTTGACATTTGCTTAATTTTATACTCCTAGGGGAGGAATGCTTTAGAGGGCATCAGGGAGTGACCTGCCAGCTCTCTGGTGCAGACAGACAACCCGAGACCTGCATGTTGTGCTGTTGTATGAGCACACATGAATTGCACTGGCCAGGAAGTATTGCAGTGAAAGTCTCAGTTGAGGGTTCGGGTTGGGAGGATGGGGCTGCATGCACATCTGCGCAGAATTGGAAAACAACGTGATCAGGCTACTACATTGGGCAGTCCCAGAGAAGTCAGCGAAAGCTGTATAGGAGCTTCACTCAGCCTACAGCTTGTAGTGAAACGTTCCATGCAGGCAAGGGGTCCGCAAACCGTGCCCTCCTTTGCAGGTCCAAGGACGTCAGTATTACAGGTCTGGAACAGCCCAAGCGCTGCAGTCCTGCATTTGCATGACATTAACTTCAAGCGATGGGCTGGAGTATTGCAGTGAAAGTCTCCGCTCGGGGTGGGGTGAGAAAAGGGGTCTCTCTCTGTAACGGAACAGCCCTCGAACTCAGTGGCAGTTTCTGGAAAAACCTCAGCAGTT
>NW_025336282.1:5559-8731 GCF_004798865.1 Varanus komodoensis | reverse complement strand
CAGCGTCTTCCTGCCACAAGAGCAGAATGACTGATAGAGGGGCAGCAGGTATCTATGGGAAAAGGCCTTTGCACCGTGGTCTCCCTGGCATGGGCCTCGGGCAGCATGGTTCCCGCCAGAGCCCTTAGAATGCCTGGGGCTGGTTCCTCCTCAGAGAAGCCAAACTCCCAGGGCTGGGAGGGGCATTGGCCACCCCTGGGGAGGGGGAAGGCTGGCCCACGGCACCCACTCTTTTCCAAGCCGGAAGGAGAATGCCGACGGGGCCCCTGACTCAGAGGGGCTGATCCGGGGAGGCGAGAGTGCGTGTGGCACAAGGAGCGAAAGCTGAGGCCGCACCGAAAAGGACCAGCGTGTGAAGAAGGTGGGGGACACCATGGACTCCTCTGTGCTCTCTTGGCTGTTGCCAAGTGGGCCTGCAGTCTCTGTGAGGACGGTGTGTCTGCGAGATGCTCTGCCGCCCGGTTCATGCCAAAGCACACTTTCCATCCACGCTGGCCTTAAGCCCCTCTTGCTGGGCTCACGACACGCCTTTCTCCTCCTCCTCCTCCTCCCAGACCTGCAGGCTGCACACAGATGCCAGGCCTTTGGGCAGCCCATCTCCGCCAGGAAGCCAGCAGCAACATGGGATGGTTTGTGGGCGAGAGTGTAGGGGTTGCCCCGCAGTGGCCCTTGTGGCACATGAGCACCGACCATCTGCCGCGCCACAACCTGGCCTTTGGGCAGCACCCGGCTCGCCCTGGGCTCTAAGAGCAGAAGTGTGGGCTGCATTGTCATCTGGTCTTTCTTCTCTTGTGCACAGGTGCGGTGCAGGTGGAGGATATGAACAGCATGTCCACTTCAGCTGCGTGCCTCATGGTCCGTTCCTCAGCGCATTTTCACTTCCAAACATTTATTCCCCACGCCCACCAACATCTTTATCTATCCTTCATCGACCTATCAATCCATCTATCCCACTATCTTTATCTACTTCTTCCTCACCAGTTAACCGAGGAAGACATTGTGTGTAAAACCATTTCTTTACTTGTTTGCTTGTGTATTCATTTATTTAAAGCATTTCTATGCCAAGAATTAAAAACGTTTGTTTGCTGTACTCCCTTGCCCGTCTCATTGATGCAGAAATCCAAATCTCTCAGCTCAGTCTCAGAGGATTGTACCGTAAGCCGAAAGCAGGGATTTCCAGGGATTCCAGCCTATCCTGTAAGTCGTTAGGCCTGTCTCGTCCATTTCCTTTCCTTTTTTGCATCACTCAAGCCCCTCGCTGCCCAATTGGGAGCAAAGCAATGACTGAGGTTTAGGGTTGGCAGGAAACCCAGTGGAACTGCCTGTGCAGTTGCCCAGAGCCCGGTTTTCCTAAGCCTCCGCCTAAGCCTAAACCTAAGGTGAGACGTTCTTCACTACACTTTGAGGCCATTGTTCTGCACGTGCAGCCACACAAGTGGAAAGCTGCTTCCCTCCGGTTCTCCCTTTGGACTGCTAAACATCCAGGCCCCAGGCCAGCCGTATCTCGGCTCCCACGGCTGTGAAGGAGGCCAAGGCTTGCTAAGCATACCCCTTTGCGGACCTTTTCCTAAATCCAGAACACACAGAGGTCCACCATGCATCCAAGTGTACTGCCCTGTGCTGCTCTGTCCTTTTTGTGTGTGCCCCGTTTGCTAATAAGTTTTATTGAAAATTTTAGTCCTAAAAAAATACTAAAAACATCAATCCTCAAAAACATCGAGCCTGCTGGGTCAGCCCCCACACTTTTTTTCCATTTATGATAACACAGAAACATATTTAAATCTATACAAGGTCCCGTTTCCCTAGCCAATAATAAAAAGTCGCAAGTTTAATAGAAGTCACTATCTTCTTTCTCCTTCAATGACAAAGTCAATCCTTCCATTTATGCACATTCCAAGATCTTTTTTGAAATCAATTCGTCTGTGGGTAGTTCTTCACTTTTCCAGTGTTGAGCAAATGTAATCCTCACCGCAGTAATTACATGAAAAATCAAATGCATTTCTTGTTCACTAATGTCCACAGGTATGATGCCTAATAAGAAGACTTCAGGTTGAAAAGCTAAAGGTTTTTGTAACATTTCCTCTAGCCATTTATGTATTTTAATGCAATACTTGTTTGCGTTATCGCAAGTCCACCATATATGACAAAAAGTACCCAATATATGTTTACATTTCCAACATCCATTTGACATATTTGGAAAAAATCTTAGCTAATCTATTTGCCGACAAATACCATCTATAAAATATTTTATACAAGTTTTCTTTATACGAAGTTGCTAATGTTACCTTAATATTTCTCTCCCACAGCTTTTGCCATTTTTCTAATTCAATATTATATCCAACGTTATCAAAGTTTCCTCAACCTGTTCGTCTTCCATTCTCCTAACGAGTAAGAAATTATATAGCCTTTTAATCATTTTCTCATCTGATTTAAGCATCACTTGATCAAACGCTGTTAAGTCTGTATAAAAGCCCCACACTTTATAGTCTTTAGCATGTCTCGATTGTATCTGCACCTTATGCCACCAAGAGATATTACATCCCTGTTCTTGTGCTTCTGGTTCAATTTCAATCCTCCATCCTTATCCAGAATGTCACCATATCTTATAATCCCTTCAAAATTCAATGCATTTGGATACACACAAGCTTCTATTGGTGAAAGCCATCTTGGTGATTAATTATACAATTTTGTCATAAACGTTGCCATTGGTAGCCAGCGACTCTCAGACCAATGTACCCCACTGGCTCATGAGAAGGGGAATTATGAAAGCCAACCTGGCCTCTCTGCAAGCATAAGCATGGTTGCCAGAGAACCTTTACCAAATATTAGAAGTGTGCTGCAATAATACTAAGAGGTGGGCAACAGCCCGTTTCTCCTGCTTATGCTATGTTTCCTATAAGCAGGACTGGGTCGCGACAGCCAAGACAAGAAATAGATAGATTGACTGATTGATTGAGTGATTGATTTGGGGCATTTTTACCCCATCAAAGACAAAAGGGTCAGATTGGTGATGCAAAGCCCTAGTGGCACATATCAGGGAATATGGATTTTTAATGCAAAACTTGCAGTTTTAATTAAAATTAAAACAGCAGAAGAGGGCCACGTGGCTCCACAAAGCGTTGAGTAACCAGCTGAAAGGCAAAAAGAACATGTACAGGAAGTGGAAGCAGGC
>NW_025336282.1:0-4385 GCF_004798865.1 Varanus komodoensis | reverse complement strand
TCTGTTGTTCCCCTATTGTTTCTCTGTTGTTCCCCTATTGTTCGCTGCCATTCAAGCATAAGTGTAAAAGAGTATAAAAATCAAATGTCTCCCCTCTGCCTACCACCACACTCTCACGAGTGCATGGTCCCTGCCGGCAGGTAAAAATAAACCTCTCTCGATAATTCCAACCAGTCTCTGGTCTCGTCCGTAAAATCTCGCCATACAACAATGTTCCTTCTACTTCTAGCCTGCTCTTTGACGGCAGAGATTTTTATTTTTCTTCCTTGTTTTCATCTATAGTTGCTATTCTATCATACCAAGATCAACTCTGTAGGTTGCATGTCCTTCCATGCATCTATGCAGCTCAATGAACTACTTGTGGGGGTTGAGAACTGTTTTAGTGAGTAAGTAGGGCTTGGATGCAAAGGCAGAATTTAGGTATTCCTTTTAACACAGACCAAAAATAATCCACACAAGACAAGACATTCAGGTTGCTGCCAATTGCAGCGCCCCAAAACACCCCAGAAGTAGTTGGCCGGGGGAAGGCCACATAGTAAAAACACCACAGTTATAGTGTCTCAGAAGGGAGAGCAGATAAGAACAAAATGAACCTTGTGTAACCCACAGCTAACACACTAGCCTGCCCTCTAATGCAGGTATAAACGAACAGTGGAAACTGGTTCGAGCCGCCATGAGAGTTGCAAATGTGCAGGGAGTAAGAGCATGGCAAGCCTGTGTGAATCTCGAGCAGATGAGAAATAGTCCTGGCAAATGTCTGGTCCTTGACAGAAGAAAGGACTCTTTCTGCATCACGGAAGGGGGTGCATCCGTTGATCTATCGATGCAGTAGAAGTATATTAGGTGACCTACTTGGTTACCTAGGATATGAAATGTGCAACTTTTGAGACACTGGGGTGCAACTTTTGAGACACTGCTTTGGGGTGAATATGCCCTTTTGTATCCCTTTTTACTACAGTGCACTAGAATAAAGCTGATTCTGGCTCTAAGTCTCATCTCAGGCTCATTTTGGCTTGGGTCCAGGGTCCACCCGGGATTGCCCTAGCTGTAGACTGGCAGAGTTCAGTAAGAAGGTGAACCCACTGATAGTGGTGTAAGACTGTGGGTTGCCTTGCGGATCAACAGACACATTGGGGGCCACTCGTCATCCCACTGCAGACCCCTGGTGAGGCCTTTTTCAGCAGAGAGCACCCACGCAGAGTCACACATGGCATCTCAGAGGATGCTCCCCAGTGTTGTGGTTCTGAATGCCATGGTGCTACCGAGTTCCACTGGCCCTGAGAGACCGTTGGACCGTTGGGCTCTTTGTGGTGTTGTGAGGCAAGAAGTGAAGAAGGGTGGAGGAGAGAGGAGTCGGAGTTTTAATGTTTAGTTTTAGATATATAGTTGTTCTTAGCTTTCATTATCTTTATTTGTATTTTCTTAGTTAATTTAGTAATATAGGTGTTAGTTTTGGTTTTAGTAGTTTAGATTTGTAGTTGAGCAGTTTAGGTTTTTAGTTTGTTAGTTTTGATTCGTGATTCACTTGTTAGTAGTTCATAGTTTAGTCGTTTGGTTGTTTAGTTTAATAGTAGCTTTAGGTTAGGAATATTAGTTTTATCCTGAGTGCAACCCTTTATACCCCATCCAGCTCAACACACCCTCAGCCCCCACACCAGGATCCCCCATAGGAACCCTATGGCCATGCGCCCGCTCCATGGCCAGGTAAGAAGCCACACTTTCAGGATGTGCATGGGGGTGGAGAGCAGGGCTCAGGGTCTGCCACAGGGTTTGCGTGATGGCGTTGCTTGGCGTCCATGGCCAGGAAACTTTGGGCACAGGCAAAGGGGCCTTCCCACCGCTGACTTGGCATCGAACCTTTGCACTGCAGGCCCTGGGCATCAGCAGCAACGCTGCCAGATGCCTGCTCTTGTGGCACAAGGCCACGCAAGAAGAGCGCTTGCGGGAAAGTCCCAGGGAGCGAGGTGGAGATGGAAATACTCATGCAGCAGAGACACAGTGCAGGAGGCCTGGAGCTGAGCTTCAGTCATATCTCAGCAGAGGAATGCCCCTGGTATTGGGGGGAAGAGTTAATGGGCACACGGGCACAACGGTGCTCATTAGGTGGAGCTTCTGATGCAAAGCACCTGCAGCCATGATCGCGCATTTGCACATGCCTGGCTGGAGGGCTCCTTTGCAAGGAGACCCATCCCAAGATGTGGACAGTTCTTCTGGCCTCCCGCTCCTGCATCTCTCTCCACCACCCCCCCCCCCACAAAAAATACTGCATCCCAGAGTGAGGCTGGATGATGGCACAAGGAAGTCATGCCTGGTTACATGAGGAGTCTAGCTTCCTCTTTGACGGCAGAGACTTTTTTCTCTTCCTTGTTATCATTTATATTTGCTATTCTATCATACCAAGATCAACTCTGTTGGTTGCATGTCCTTCCATGCATCTATGCAGCTCAATGAACTACTGGGTGTGGCGGGTGGTCTTGGAGGTTGAGAACTGTTTTATTGAATCAGTAGGGCCTGGGTGCAGATGAGGAATTCTAGATATTCCTTTTAGCACAGGCAAAAAATAGTCCACACAAGATGAGACATTCAGGTGAACTCGCTGATAGTGGTGTAAACCTGTGGGTTGCCTTGTGGATGACCAGATGCATTGGGGAGTCCTCTTCATCCCCCTGTGGACCCCTGGCGAGGCCTTTTTCAGCCACCCAAAGCCACACCTGGCATCTCAGAGGATGCTCCCCAGTGTTGTGGTTCCGATTGCCATGGCACTGCCGACTTCCACTGGCCCTGAGAGACCGTTGGGCTCTTTGTGGAGTTGTGAGGCGAGGAGTGGAGAAGGGCAGAGGAGAGAGGAGTCGGAGGTTTAGTGTTTAGTTTTAGAAAGGTAGTTGTTCTTTGCTTTAATTTCATTACCTTTATTTGTATTTTCTTAGTTTATTCCTATAGGTTTTAGTGTTGGTTTTAGTAGTTTAGATTTGTAGTTAAGCAGTTTAGGTTTGTAGTTTATTAGTTTTGATTTGTTTGTTTGGGGGATGGGGGGATTAGCTTAGAAGTTTCATCCTGAACCCAACTCTCAATGCCCCACCCAGCCCATCACACCCTCGGCCCCCATACCATGATCCCCCAGAGAAACCCCAAGGCCATGTGTCCGCTCCATAGCCAGGTAAGAAGCCACACTTTCGGGACGTGCATGAGGGTGGAGATGGAAAAACTGATGCAGCAGACACACAGTCCAGGAGGCCTGGAGCTGAGCTTCAGTCACATCTCAGCGGAGGAATATCCCTGGTATTGGGGGGAAGAGTTAATGGGTCCATGCGCACAACGGTGCTCAGCCGGTGGAGCCTCCGATGCGGAGTACCTGCAGCCATGATCGCGCATTTGCACGTGTCCAGCAGGAGGGCTCCTTTCGAAGGGGTCCCATCCCGGAGTGAGGCTGGATGATGGCACCAGGAAGTCATGCTTGATTGCACAAGGAGCCCTCCATCCGGAGGGATCTCTGATGTTGCCTGGGGGGCAGTCTGGGAAAGAGCAGCTCCAGCCGTGGATTCAGGGTCATTCTGCAAGGGGAGAACTGGAGGAAGCGCTTTTGCAAGGAGGGGCTGGAGCAGTGGATGGAGGTAGGCACAGGAGCACCAGGATGACAGGGCAGGATTGGGCACCCGGGAGCTTGCCTAACCCAGGCCATGGGAAGAAGGCTGGGAGGGCCATTTCCAAAGACTGGCCTGTCAAGCAGTGTAACAGGTTAATGCATTGTGGCTCTCCAGCTCGATTTACTTCTCCAGCATTCTTAGACCCTGCCATGGTTTCTTCCCTGCTTTGCTTCACAGGAACCAGTCCAGATATGGAGGGCAGCTGCTCCAGCCATAGCCAAGGTGAGTGGCTCCAGCGTGTCTTGCTGCCAGCGGCTCCTGCTATATTGATGGAGACAGACAGGCGGCCGAAGGCACCTTGTACCGTTCAGGAGGCAACACTGAGGATGGCACATGGCTATTTCACGTGTTGCCTGCATGAACCTCCCACAATGCTTTGCAGGCGGCGAGCGGAGGGGGACCGAGGGAACGGGCAGCAGCAGTCCTGCAAAAGACGCCTACTGCCCTCGGTCACCCCCAAAACCAACTAGAGGGTGCTTGCTGGGGCTGGCACACAATGGCAGTCCCACACACACACACAAGCATCCCCGCAGAGTGCACCCTTTCAGGTACGTCTGTGCAAAATGCTGGGGGGCAGCTGCTCCCCCTCCATGCACTGGCCTGCGCAAGCCTCCCTTGGCTGCCACATGGCACATACCAAAGTGTTCCACTTCCTGGAGAGAATCCCGCCAGCCCCTCTGCTTCCATTGCCATGCCTGCCTATGGAGAAGCTGCAGCTAGATTTATATTTAAAAACCATCC
>NW_025336281.1:0-19102 GCF_004798865.1 Varanus komodoensis | reverse complement strand
CCACAAGTTGAATCCTTCTGGTATTGTTAGGACGATCTTTTCTATACCAAGTAGAACCTTCTGCACTTCACGGCCAATCATTCTGTGCAGATCAAGGATAGTTTTTTCTCTTTCCTATGCATGGAATATGAAAGGGAAAGCAGGATTCATTGCTCCCAGGAAACAGCCCATGAGATTCTGAGTTTGAAAACCCTCCACAAAATAATTCTACTCTCATTTGTGGGAGGAAGTGTTGGGAAATTTATTCCAGGATGGAACATCGGGACATGCTCAGGCCAGTCATGGAATCTATTTTTCATTGATGTCATGTCATGTCATTTTTCAAAAAATATTAAATAGTGCTTCCTTCGGAATCATGAAGAATGGCGTAGGTGAAGTGATGTAACCTTAGGATTAGGAAAATTGAAATGGTGCACAAATGAAAGAATCCATCAGTCTCTCCCTTTCTTTCCCAGGTCACGTATGTGTTCACTTCTCCGGTTCTGAGAGATAAATTTCAGTCCCACTCCTTCTACAGGATGGTCCCACAAGAAGGCATCCAGTACCCAGGCATTGTCAAACTGCTGCTTTATTTCAGGTGGAGGATGGTGGGTCTCTTTTCGTTGGACACTGAGAATGGAGACAAGTTCATGAGAATCTTTCAACCGGAGCTCCTCAGGAATGGTATTGGTGTGATTTTTTCACACAGCATCCCACAACTGAAATCACGCAGAATAAGAATCTGGCCACAGTTATGCAAGGAGATGGTGCCAGTCAATGTCTTCGTATATTTTGCAGAGGTCGATATGTTTCTCTATGCAATATTACTTGTGGAAGCAGCATTTAATGTTTGGATGGAACCTGTTAATGGGAAAGTCTGGATCTCCACAACTTTGAGTGACATTACATTGGAATATGTTTATATAGAGTATAAGTTCCAGCCAGTCTATGCATATTTTTCCTTCATTCCCCAAACAAATAAAAGGTTTAAAAATGATGGTTTTAATGATTTCTATTGCTTGTTGTCAGAATATTGGTACAGAGCATTTCATTGTTCACATTCAAGGCATGTGCTGTCAGTGAAAGAGTGGACAAGGTGGAGAGAGAAGGAGAAGCTGGAGGACCTGCCCCAAGTGGACAAGAAGAGGAGACTGTCCGCATACAGTTTCTTCGCTCATGACACTGTCCAGGCTCTGGCCCACACCTTGTTTGCAGCTCTTTCCTCCAGATCCAAGAGGAAGGATAAGGGAGGTAGAGGCTGCACAGATGTGCAGGAGCTCCATGCATGGCAGGTATTCCCTCCTCTTCTTAGATATCTCTGTTCAAAATCCTGGTTATCTCTTCAACCCTCTCATCTTCTCATTTCATTTAGAATATGTGATATTGGCATGAGAGTTTCCAGTTGCCTGGGGTATACTCTTTCTGCTGGTTCTCATTTGTTCCCTTCTCTTGCTGCTAGCATAGAGTACATGTGGTACTGGCCTCTGCAGTTTCCTCAAGTCATCCTGTAGGAAAGTGTAAGGCTATGATAGGGCCTTGCTCAGATCCATTGGCATGAAGGAAGTAGGGCTTGCTGCCTTTCCTGGGTTCAGAAGAGAAGGCAATCCATGTTTGCTATCCTATCCCCAGCTGAGCACAACCTACCCTTCATTATGTCTTCATGTCACATTCCTACATAGTCAGGATCAAGGCCTGACTTACCTTGCAAGAGCTCACAGAACTAGGAATTCCTTTGCTGTCACTTGCAAGGGACACCTGAACAGCAATTCCACAGTGCAGCCTGAGACCCTGGAGACCAGAATCAAAGGCTTCCCTGCAGTGCTGCTCTTTGCCACAGCAGTGGAAGTGTTCCTGGTGCTGCCTTTTGCTGTGCCCCTGAATCTCTGCTTCGGCTCCAGTTTTTTCCTGCCTCACTCAAGGATTGCTCTGGTTTGTTCCAGCCTATTTCAAGCCCTAATTTAGGTTTTCCTGCCTCGCACCTGCCGCATCTACTGGGATTCCACTAATTTCAGCCCTAATTTCAGCCCTAATTCCAGCCCTAATTCCAATGCTTGGTGTGTTCTTCTCCATCCCAGGATTCCTCCAGCATGATTCCTAGGCCCCCAATATGTGCTGAGTCTGACACTGACTGTGCACCCATATCCAGTGCACCTAAGCCATGCTGGTGTCCTTCCTGGCACTGTTTCCAAGCATCCAGCTGTGCACCCTGGGCATTCCATCTCTGTCTCCCCAGCCGCCACCCATCCCATCTTCTGCCACAAGCTCTCCAACAATGGACATTTCCACAACCTGCAGCCCTGTCTACTCCCCTCTGCTCAACGGAGACCACCACCCCTCCATAGGTTGAGCAGAGGAAGAGTTTGGACAAACTGAGGAATTGGGACCGGCCATTTGATCAGCTCTCCCCTTCCATTACCCAGGTGATGTGAGGATCGGGAAGTACCAAAAAGAGGATGCTGACACATGGGCCATGCCAGCCCATCTGATGTGCTGTTTCTATCCCTCCCTACTTTGTAGTTGCAACTGCCTTCTCCACAGACATGCATACAACCATCTTTGAACCACACAGGCTAGGACCCAATGTCACATTCATCCTTTGACTCCATCTACCCAAGAAAACCTTCTGAGTGGGTCATGTCATGTTTGCAAAGAATTTTGGGAGTAGGTGTGACCTCTGAACTAGTTCTACTTCACTGAGATCATCAGGGTGGGAGGGAATTGGAAGTAGACTGGGGTGGGGGCATTCAGAGTAGGTAGATGGTGATTGGCTCTCCAACAGGGGTAGGTGTAATTCCACATCAGGAAAAGTCTGCCTCACTGGGAGTCAACATGGTGCCACAGAAAGGCAATCAAGAGTGTAGTCCTAACTCAGCCACTGGAGTCAGTGAGTTACTGTGAGGCACCCACAGACTCTCAGCCCAGCCAACCTGGATTGTTTTGTGAGCATAGCATTTAGAGGAGGAGAAGGAGAATTAGATAAAACACCTTGAGTTCCTTGAAAGAAACTGCCTGGATATAGAGAAACTGAATAAATTATACAGGATGCTTTAAGATATGATATTCCATGTTCAATACAGAGGGAGACACATTCATTCTAATACCTTTTATGCCTCTTGATTTAATGTTAGAAAAATATAAAATATCATGGAAATCCTCTACTAATCTTGGACTCCATGAAACCACATCTGCCCCCTGCTTATTTCAGAATCTGATGAAGCCCAACATGCAAAGATGAAGATCCAAACAGCATCTCCTCCCTCCACACCTTCCCAAACATCTGTTAATCCCCTGTAGCCCAAACCACTCAGGAATCATTGCTTGCATAATCCTCTGGGCCCACAAAATCTCCCCAGCATCACCCCTGATGGCAGGAACTTCAATGCCATCAAGAGGAGAACTCCTCTTACAGCTCTTCCAGATGAGGCAACAGAAAGTCTAAAAGCTCCACATGCTCAAGAAGGTTGCTTTTTTTAAAGCCACCCAGTGTTCCTTGGGGTGGCTGTACAGGATGCTCTTGGTTCCTTTGTAAGGGGAGGGGAATGAGCTCAGGATAAGGTTGGATTCAAGTGTCAAGGGTGTTGTGAGGAGTCCTGTGGATGGAGAAGAAGGTGCTCTGACAATACACAACCCATGAGAAATGAGGAACGTTTTCTGGAGTGAAGGAGAAGACAAGAAGGAATACAGGGCAGTGGTGGGTGTGGGAGGTTTCCCAGCAAGAAGCAGGGAAGGGAATTCATGCCTGAAGCACCCTGAAGGCCAAGGAGTACATGGCTGCTGAAGAAATGAGCTACTGAGCCATTCTGGGGAATACCACACAGGAGGTGGGACATGCAATTCTTCAAAGACAAGAGAAAATGGGTGGGTGAAACCACCCCCACAGACTATGATTTTCTGCTCTGAATCTCCAGAAACAACCAGGCCATCCTAAATTCTTTGCAAGATGGCAGAGCACCCTGAATTTCATCAGGGGATCTTTATCCTCCTCCCAGCCCTGCCCTTTCCTCTGTACTCACCCACCTTCCCAAGTGGAGATGGTGCCTACTGCACATGGATTGCAGTCATAGCAGCAAACAGGCTGTCCTTCCCAAGCCACCTTGAAGAATCCCGGGCACAACTCTCCACACACCTGGCCTGGGGCAGAGACTGAGAGAGAGAGAAGGACCATCAAGGGAGGAGGGATGGGACTGAAGAAGCTGTGGGCTGAGGAGACAGAACAGGAATGGATAGAGGGAAGAGGACCATCAGCGTTTCAGTGGATTCCATAAGTGAACCCCCTTCTGTGAAGCTGAAGCAGCTGGGCATTCCCTCCCAGTGGAATGCCTTGCCTGTATTCACTACACCTTATGCATCTCATGCTTTCTATTTACTTAATACATTTCTGTCCCTCCCATTTGCCAGAAAGTTATTGAATGGATGGGAAATTAACAGAATTAAAAGATAAGGATGGTTCTCTTCACCTGATGTTGCCACCTGGGCCGTGCAATGGGATCTTGGTGAATGGTGAACTTGGGGCCAGGCAAGCCATTTCTTTCTAGACTCCCAACTTTCTCCATTACAACACTGTTGTTGGAAAACATCACCCAAATGTCAAGGTCCAAGTTGACTGTCAAGTTTCCTTTCTCATCTAAATACACCCCGTCAATAGACTGATTGTGAAACTGGGGATCTCTCAGGAAAGGATGGAGCTGGAAGCCAGAGAAAGAAAGATCATTTGAGAAGGCTTCTTTCATACCCCTGCCCCAATTGTCAAAGAAGGTTCCCATTTGATGTGGCAAGGAATTACTCTTTTATGGTCATGCTACTGGCTGTTTCATTTCTGGATACCCATGGTCTGCACTAAGAATTAGCACAGTAGTAACTGTCACTTTCTACACTAGATCATCTCAGCTGGTTACATGCTGCCTGCGAGTCTGATTTTTGAGGTGCTGAACATGGTTGCACAGTTCCACTGCTTTCAGTAGCGAAGAACATCATCTGGTACCTTTGCTCCTGACTGTCCTTTTCCAGCAAATTCCCTCTGCATTTTCACTTCCCTCAGGATTCTCTTCTTCAGCCTCAGCTCCTTCTTTCTCTTCTAGCTCCTGTTCTACAATTAGTGTCACAGCTGCACTGCTCAACCTCAAAACTCATCATCTTCTTAGTGCCTTGAGGGTGCCCATTTGCCCTTCCAGTGCCCTCCCTTTTTCTTCCAAGAGGGTTTCTGGCTTGGACCTGTTGCACATGCCTGCCATTCTGACAGGCGGAAAATCAGACATTGCATGTCTGGCCACTGCCTTTGGGAAGTTTTGTAAGCCATATTCTCTGATTTTGTATTCCATTTTCTCTCCATATTGCCACATTCTGTGCTTTCTTCTCCCCTCCCTGAAGGGGTATTCCCTTTCCTCTGCCTCAGTCTCCTCTTCCACTACAACTCCGCTACCAAACTCCTCCTAACTCTCCTTTTCAACTCACACGTTGCAATCTTGCTTGCTTTTCTGGAAAGTCCCAGACCAGCTGGAGTGCAAATCCCTGCTTTTCCCTGCCAAGAACCTGAATGTATCCTGAATGTATCCTGGGAAGGCAGGATACAGGAAGGCAGACACAACATAGGGTAGGGCTGCCTTCTGGTCTGACCCCGGGCAAGGCAGCAGCCCCTATTCAACTTAGGTCAAGGAATCTGAGCAATGACCTACACAATCCTCCCACTCCTTCTATGTTCTGTTTCAGGATGACTAGAAGCAGCTCTACAGGCCACAACCAGATGAGCTTGTTCTAGGGAAGCCAGTAAAGGGACCAAAAGAAAGTGCTTGAGCTGCACACTGAATTTGGAAAATCTCACCTCTGTTTCTCATATTGTAAATCCAATACCTGCCATGGATGAAGGGAGGGAATACCTGCCATGGATGAAGATGGTGCACATCTGGCCTGCCTACATGATCCATGTACTTCCTGCTGGATCTGGAGGAAACAGCCACATCCACGGCACAAGCTACAGCCTGGACTGTGTTGTAAGAGAAGAAGCTGTCCAGAGTCAGGATCCTCTCCTTGTCCACTTACGGCAGACCCACCGGTTCCTCCCTTACTCTGCATCTTGTTCACTCTTTCACTGACAGCACATGCTTTGAATAGGAACACTTGAAGATTCTCATCACAAATTGACACATAGTGATATCCACATCCTGAAAGCCATCATAGTTCATCCTTTTACTTCTTTTTGGAATGAAGGAAAAATAATCATGGACATGCTAGAAAACTGAATTTGTATAAGCAAAATCCAAGGTCACATCACACAATGCTGTGGTGATCCAGACTTTCGCATTAATAGGTTTCCTAAACATTTCAATACCAATTTCTACAATCTGTGTTCCATGGAATGAGAAAAGGAACTCTTCAGAATAAACAAATACATTGATTTCTACCAATTCCTCCAGTGACTTCACCTGGATTCCTGCATTGCCAGATTTCAGCTGTGAGATGCTGCTTGAAAAAATCACGCAAATGCCATTCCTGAGGAGGTCCACTTTCAAAGTTCTCATGAACTTGTCTCAATTCTCAGTGTCCAGGGAAAAAAACCAACCATTCTCCACCTGAAATGCAGCAGCAGTTTGGCGATCCCTGGGTACTGAATGCCTTCTTCAGGGACCATCCTGTAGAAGGAAGGGGACTGACTCCTTTCTCTCCCAACCTGGGAAGTGAAAGCATACATGACCTGGAGAAGAATGGAAGAGACTGATGGATGGCTTCATTTCAACACCAAATCCAAGTTCCTCATCTCATGGGACTACACCACTTAATATTCAATTATATGCATGAAACATGTTTGGAAAGGAAACAATGCATATAATTTGTGAAAAATAAAGGGTTTTGACACCATAAGCTTAAAACACTGAAAAATGGATGCCAGGAGTACCTTGTACTCGTGAGCATCTCATCATTTTTCACCCTAGAATAAATATCCCAAGACTTCATCCTATGAATGGGAGAAGAATTGGTTTGTAGGGTTGGTGGCCTTCAGATACCGAGTACTCAGTCCTGCAGTCTCAGAATTGTCCTTGCCCTTTTGTATTTGATGCTTGGGAAAGAGAAGAAAAATATCTTGGATGTCCATTATATGATTGACCTCAAAATGCAGAATGATTTGCTCTGCATTTGGTCCCAATGAAGAATACTTTTTTTTCTGAACACCAAAAAAACAAGGCTCAGTTATTAAGGGTTCTACCAGAGAGACATAACAAAGTCGAAAATATAAACTTCTGCCAAGAATGTGAGAATGTTCTAAAGATCAGCCTGGAGCCACTTGTTTGGCAGTAGAAGAGCAGCTTAGGATAATCATATCCAAAATTAATATGCACAATGTTCTCTTTACATCTAATCATAGCAGAAAAGCTGAACCTATGAAAGCACTATGCATGATGGCTGTGACAGCTGGTCTTGACTGGAGATGCGCTCATTCTCTATTGCAGGATTTGCCCTTACAATAAATTTTCTTTGTATACCATTCCTTGCTGGGGTTTTCTGTCTCTCTCACAGTCAGACAATGAAGAGGAACCTTTTGGTTAATCCACACCACTAAGAGTACCAGATAATTGCCGAGTGTTGGGCAAGGCCTGCTTTACTCTTTTGCTCTCTCTACATGGCACCTCATGTTGCTTCTCCCAAGCCTCCCACCTGTAGGATTTTGAAGATGTCCAGCATGTTGGAAAGCTGCATGGAGTTGTCGGAGTCAGATTCTTCAAGGACGGCCAGCAGATGATTCCGCCTGCCAGACTTGTCGTTGGGAACATGGGCCTGAGAGGTTGAGAGCAGGTTGATGGCTGCATCCGACATCATTCTAAGATCATGAAAGCTGTCATAGAAGTTGTAGGCCAGGGTGTTGTTCGGCAAGAGCCTGGGATTCTGGTTGATCTCCTCGATGGCAAACAGGAAGGAGAGGATTTTCCAGGGAGTTGTAGTCATCCTCCTAAACAAAAGAAGACAAGCAGGTCAGCCTGCCTTCCCTGCTCATGAATTATTCAACTGACCTTTGAGGCTTCATCCTGTTTCTCAGGCTTCCACATGCTCAGCATATTCCGAACACAAAGCAAGATCCCAAGAGCCAATTCCTGCAGAATTGCTGGTGGGATAACAGTGACAGGCAGGCCAATTGCCCATCAAAGCCCAGACCCATTCTCCATGAGAAGAACCCTACAGAAAAGGTGCACATCCCAGGCTGGAACCCAGCAAGTGCAGCCACTTGCACTGAAGATAAAAGGGAAGGCAGAGGAGTGTACAGGCAAGAAATGTGGTGGATTTAATATGGCCAGGGGCCTTCCCACTGATGTGGACTCTCCCCTGTGTTATCTGCCTGTGAGTTTGCTGGCTGGGTGCTCATGAGAGAGAGGCCAGCTGGAAGAAATTGCTCTGCCTTTGCACTGCACTGCAGGTTGCGCTGCCCGGCTTCCCATGGTGCTTTGTGGTTTCAGGTTGAGAAGATCAATGACTTACTCAAGCTGTTCATTAAAGGCAGGTTTATTGAAAGTCTGTAGTCTAAATTTGCCTTCTGCAGCAGAGATGCTGACACTGAAGACATAGTCTCCTGGCTGGTAATAATTCCCTGGCTGCAGCTTATCCCTGTGCCAGCTCCAGGGGCATTTGGCCTCCAACATCCCACTGGTAGCCTTTGGGAGGAGTTGCAGCAGCAGGAAGAAGAGTGCCATTCTGCCAGAGTTTGACACGCGCTCCATCCTGCCCCTTTCAACCAAATAGAAGAACAATTTGAGGAATTATATCTGCTTCTGAAATGGACCTGGAACACAGCCAGTCAAGGCTTCAGCTGAAGGGACTGATCAGTGCCCTGCAAGGAGGCCTCCTCCCCTGCCCTTGTCTTTTCCCAAGCTCTGAGTAGGGCAGCAGGGAATGCTTTGCCTTCTGATTTGCCCATGGATGGAGGACACATGTCAGCAATCTCATGGTTGCATCATAGGGTTCAGGATGGTCTCAGGGGAGGGGATTCCATGAAGATTAGCTGGAGGACCAGTAATGAAGTATGATTTCTACAATTATACGGTCACATGGCTGGAGAACCTCTGTGGCTTCCTGAACACTTTCCTCAGTCCCAGGCGCAAAAAAGTCCCTTCATGCTGGTTGCCTCTGAGCATTCGGTTATGCAACCCCTTTGAGGCAACCAGCATGAAGGGACTTTTTTGGCCATGTGCTCTGTATTTGGCCTCCAAGGGATGATCTGCTCCAACCTGCACTTGCTATTTTTACCCAGTTATTGCCTCTGTAGCCAGGGAATTTGGCCCTGCATCATCTCTGCTTCATTTTCTCCCTCCCCATGCTTTGTGCACTGAGCCTGGAGATCCATGAGCTGCACTCCCCAGAAGATTCACTTTGGAACTAAATGTAGCAGCCACCTCAGGTGAATGGAGAGCCTCTTAAAGGGACAGATGACTCATAAAGCTTCAGGGAAAGTAGGGGGTGGTTGACTGAGAATTCTGGTTCTTTAATTCTGGTTCTTTGATTTTATATCACAGAGGAATATATAAGCATTCTTTCTTGATAAAGACATGCTTCAATTTCACTCAAAATACCCACTTTGTCATTAGCCCTGCTATTTGTCACAAGGAAGTGATCTGATCCTAATACATTTTGTTCCAGTTCTCCTCTCTCCTGGGATGCTGCTCCCATCCCCAAGAGAGCTTTACAGCCCAATGCTGTACTGGGGGGAGCTGTGGGTCCTTGTGCTCAATGGGCAGTTTGCGTTTCCTGAGAGTTCAGAAGGGTAGGCAAAAAAGGTAAGAAAGTTGGAAATGCTACAAAACCACAACTCCCAATCACATAATCAACCCCAAAAGCATTCTTTTCATCTATTACATTTGTATGCTCCCCCATAAGCCATAGGGCCCTCTGGGTGGCTTACAAGACAACAGAAATACACATTCCATGTATGCAAAATAATTCATTAGAGCAATACAATCAAAGAATGCAATATTTAAGTGTAAGGAATACTAAATCAACATAAACCTTAATGCAATAAGATAATACATAATTCTATACATAATATCAATACATAATGCATTACAATACTTGATGCAATGAATAATGTATGAATGTATTTATGTATTTAAAGTTTTTTATATGCTGTCCCAATACTAAAATCTCTGGACAGCTTACAAAAAAAAAAAACAAAAAACAAAAGAACAAAGAAACCATGTAAAACACATAACACACACTTATTCTTATTGAATAATATGAATAAGAATAAGATAAACCTAAAATCTCTCCACAGACCAAGTGCAATTGCCCATCAGTACAGTTAAACAAACACAGCCACACATTCTTGTGTGGGTTTCAGACACATATAGCAGCAAGAGACAAATGGCTCACAAGGAAGGGCTTGGTTTCCAAGGCCTATCCAAAAGGAGTACCTGAAGCAACATGGCTCCCTGCAGCTGGCCAGCCCCTCTTGAAGTGTCTCTCCCCTCCCCTGCCTCTTGACAGTGATACCATTTCTCTTAGAATGGCAAAGCCAACTGAGGTTGAGCTGGAGAACATGGGGGAGAGAGCTGGTCTGTGGCAGGCGGGTAGAGGTGGCAGGAGCAGCAGGATAATGGTAGATGGCCCTCGATGGTGTACACATGAAAAAGATCCTGGTCTCCAAGACCAGCTTCCTTTGTTGGATGAATGATGACTGTCGTGCCTCTGTGTTCTCTCCAAAGCATGATGGGGTGATCTACATGAGAGACCAAATGAGGTCAGGGAGTTAGGGGAACAGAATAGACACCCTTCTAGAAGTTGAGGAGCTCGTCAGGCACTGGATGTTAGAAAGGCACCAGTCCCTGATGGGTTACACCCAAGAATACTTCAGGAGTTGGTGGGGGAACTCTTGCACCCACTGGCCTCCATTTCTGAGGCCTCATGGAGGACGGGTGATGTTCCAAAGGACTGGAGTGTGGTGTCAGTGGTCCAACGGAGTAGAGCTAAGGGAACCAAGGTTCAATTTGGATGCCAGGAAGTACTTTCTGACAGTTAGGACACCTTGGGTATGGAATGGACTTCCATGGGGGTTTCTCACTAGCCCACTAGCCTCCATAACTATTCCTGCAGTTACTGGTACCTGAGTGTAGCCCAAGGAAGTGGTTTGAACCTTTCTCCCATGGCTAAAGGGAAGCTTCTTTCCTCTGAGGTCCTTGAACACATGCTTGGTCTCTCAGCTGCCTGTGATTGATGGCATGGTTCATCTAGGTTTTGTCAGAGAGCAGCTTAAGACAGGTGAAGGAAAATGGTCTTGCACACTTCAAAGCAGCTTGTAGTATGCAAGAGATCACTTCACCTGCTCTCAGGATATTTTGAAGACTCACATTAGTTGAGGAAGAAATTGTGGAGAGTAGGGAGAGAAAATGGAAAGCCTCTGGCCTTTTTAACCCTGTCTCAGCACAAGTCTCTTGGGCACAGTCTCAGAAGTTCTGAGTCGTTCTATCAGTCCAGCCAACACAAAGTGTACACAATGTGACAAAGAAACCCTGCTGCTTGCCATGACTAAAGTAAAACTCTGATGGAGATTATGGAAAATGAGAATCAAGCTCCCCACAATGCCTTATCTACCCTGGTGGTATTGTCCCATATACATAGGGAGAAATTGCCCCAACTCATTGTAAATACATGCAAACCTGAACTAGCACACACTGCAACCAAACAGCCACTGCTTGGGCGTTTGGATGAATTGAATGCTGATACTCATGGAAAAGCTCCTTTTTCTTTTGAGCTGCCCACATCCTTGGGCTGACAAATAGGCTAACCCATTTATTTGTTTATTTATTTCTGGCGCCATCAATCAAGCTTGTAGTTTGCTTTATTTTTTTTCCTGCCTGCCATATCCCATGATATGCACAGGCTAGGGATGGAAAGAAAGCTTTGGAAAAATCAGGCCATCTTAATTTTGCATGTCGTCAAACTTTTGGTGCAAAACACAATCTGCTGGTTCCAAATATCTCTTTATGAATGTTGGGGCCTGATTAGCAATATTTGGCAGGATTGCTAACAAGGAACTGAGTTCTTGTTAACCCAAGGGGAAAAGTAGCCTCATAGGGATTTGTGTAGGGAATCCACACATGTACACACACACACACATGCAGTCACCCAACCAAGAGTTTCATCCATTCCACTCCAACCATTCCATTCGGGCATTGCAATGAGTTAGTAGACTCAGGATTAAGAGCATGGGGTTTCAGACCCGGCTCAGATCCGATGTGATGAAGAGAAGAAAGTCATCCAGTCTCTGGACAGAGGAGAAAGCTTTGGTACTGCACTTTCTTCTTCTGTTTGGGAGTTTAATACAATTGGTGCATGTCTCAGAATCCCGGAATCTCAATTTGAGAAGAGGAAATAAAACTCGGGTTCGTGGGAAAGACCAAGTGTCCAGACCATCTGAGGCTTTATTGTATTTACCCCAAGGTTCCCGCGGTACTCACGATAATGCATGTATTACCAGGCAGGCAGAGGTGAACTCCGCTGCAAAGCTTCAACACAACTAGAGAGTTTTTATACACTCCCAGTCACATACAGGTACAGGGCAATTGATGACAGAATGTAGACATTACAGTAAGGTTCTGAGGTCATCACATACAGGACAGATAAAGGAATGCCAGTCAATCATACTGTAACAATGAGATTACAATGTTTCTAAATACATTGTATTGACACTTTAGTTGAGTAATATGAACCCATCTCCAGGTCTGCTTAGACATGTAAATTCAAGCTACTAGAAACTATTCATGATAAGCTCAGACCCTTATCTCTACTCTAAACATTCTGCATGATCAGGGCACATGAAGCCCTCTGGGTTATCAAAAGATTATTGTAAACTGAATTCCAACAATGACTATTTACAACATATATTTGGACTAAATGCCATGTCTACTGTAGCTTACAGTTAAAGGTGAGAGAAAGGAGTGGGGGAATGCCATTTTAAACAGTGACAGCTTGGTTTTGAGAAGGAAGACAGGATTTGATCCCACAATGCAACAGCACACAGAAGTAATGTTTTTCTGACAGAACTTACCCAAATTTTACCAACACATGCTCACAACATTGATTTTAGAAGGCTTCCCTTCCTTTTAAAAAAACACACATCCCCTAGCCCCTCATTGAGATGGCATAAAGGGTCTTTTGTTTCTACCCAATCCTTCTCCTACACAGCTGTTTTCCATAAGGCAATATAAGCTCGAAACATACCAAGATTTATTTTCCGTGTTCGCCTGAGCAGGCCTCACTTGCAGCTGGAAGCAGAGCTGATCTAACCCCAAAAGTCACTTTGCACTTTGCAAATGCTGGTTCCTGCAAGAGCATTCCCCTTTTTCTTAGCTCTATGGCCTGACCGTAGCCACAGAGCCAGAAATTTATATGAAGTGTCCACCTGACATTCCCTGAGTCAGGTTGGCCAAATCAAACCCAGGGAAAAACTCAAGTTGTTGTCTCACAATCACTGGCTGATCTTAGCAAGCAAGGCAGACCCTCCTTTTGTGTATGTGTGTGAGTGTGTTTTCACCACATATTCAGCGACTGCATCCTCTACCCATTTCTTTCCTTCTTTCTCCCTTATCCACCAAATCATCATTTACACAGGTCAAGCATCTCAAAACTCTCTCACACTCCAACCACCCCAGAAATCAGGGAGCCTCCCAGACAATTCCAGCACCTCACACAATCTCACTCCCACAGGACACACCAAAACCTCTGGCAAACATTCTGCATTTGAAAGAGACAAACAGCTTCATGCTCAATGGGGGGGGGGGGCAGCCAAGGAAAAAGAGAGGCGATGCAGTTGTTAAGGAATCCTGCTTTTGCAGCCTGCAAACTCCACATTATGAACCTCAGCAGTTTTATTGGTGAGAACATCCGGGAAAAGCCACTCTGCAAAGCAAACCTACCAGGCAGAGTTGCACAAGGCAAGTACAAGCTTCCAAAGCATATACAGAGTGTTTTACAGATTTTGAATCATGTGTGCAGGAGCAGAGTAGATGATGAGGGAAGAAGAGGTACATATTCATTAGTAGAAACAATATGAGAAACTGCAGAAGGGACATGACACAATGGGACAGTAAACATCAGTAAATACAAAGAATCGACATGGGAATCAGTAAGGCACATGAATCAGAACAGGTCCTGGATGTGGGTTTGGACATGCCAGGAAGGTGATTTCAACAGAACAGGAAAATCTAGTCAGGACTGCTCTCAAGCATTACAAGATAAGACTTCCTGAGAGCCTCCTTAAGAAGCCTCGTACACCTGCATTCCACAGCGGATTAGATCACAAAAGTAGCAGATTGCTCAGGCAGGCATACAGTTTTAAGCTCTTAAAGGGACAGATGAATAAAAAGCCTCAGAGGAAAAGAAGCATAGCAGAGAGTACAGGTTCTTTCTAGGAAAGCACATAGAAAGATAGAAAAAAGGGAGATGGAATGGCCTCACCTCACTGAAAGTTGCTGTGCTTAGTCCAGTGTCAATGCCCAAAGGAACTTTCTTTTAAAAAAATTAGTTTAGGCCCAGGGGATATTAACATATCTAGGCTGGCAGACAACAACCCATTCCTGGGCAAGGGTTTGAGCAGCAAATGGAGATTGCTGTGGTCACCCGGTGGGATGACTTATGCCAGGAAAAAGACGGAGGAGTTCAACCCTCTTGGTCTTCTTGGACATCTCAGTGTTCTGCTCCTACTTTACCAGCCAAGTGCAGAAGGTGATGCTGGAGGATACTTGCTCTGCTCTGTGGAAAATGTCTCCTTCACTGACATATGTGTGCCATGTTTCCAGAGTGAGGGTACTGATGAATTTTTGAAGGTGAAGGGATAAACGATTTCTTAATTTTTCTTCCTGAAAATTAACGACAACAAAAACAACAACAAAGGGTTCCTGTTGCTCCAGGGACCTGTTCCCCCTCTCAACAAAATTAGGAAGCTAAGAAAATTTGATTGGACTCTTTGTAGGATTGGTGCCCCAAATTCAGGTGCAAATTGATTTGGGGGGGAAGATTAGCACTCCTCACATTGCAATAGTGATGACAAGGTTTCTCCCTGTGAAGAAAAAAAATGTTTCAAAAAACTGTGAAACTGCATTCTTGTAACACTGTCAAGTTCCAGGCAACAAGGATATGACTGAGGACACTGGAAAAATGAAAAACTTAGAATGAAAATCCAAACAATTAGGAGGAACCAACAAGACAAAATAAACCCCTCAAACAACCAAAACAAAAAACAAAACAAACAAACAAACAAAAAACAGAAAAAAAAACCCACATAAAACACAAAACCGAGCTTAGCTAATGAGATTAACAAAGGAAAACTTGTTGGATGCAGCTTCACCATGTAAGAAATTTATGATTTTTCCCCAGGAATTGAAAAGTGCAAGAGCATTCATTTTTAATTTGTTTCTTTCCTATATTGTCCATATACCCGAAAGAGAGCTCTGGTCTAATTCCTTAAGTCACTTTCTTCAGCTTTGAGGAACAATACAGAAACTATTTATGTTTTGCTTTTCATCATGAGATGCTCCTTGGTATTCAGGTCAGGCCTCACTAGGATGATGTAGCACTTGGGGAGGAAAATGCAGCCCAGCAGTCCTGCACTGGAGGCCAAGATGGAGAAGACCTGCACAGCCACCATGTACTTGCCCTTGGTGCTCAGGTGGGCACGAAGGACACCCAGACGCTGCAGAAGACCAGCATGCTGAAGGTGATCAGCTTGGCCTCGTTGAAGGCCCCAGGCAGCTTCCTGGCCATGAAAGCCACTGTGAAGCAGATGGCAGCCAGAAAGCCCAAGTAGCTGAGGGCAGCATAGGGCCACAGAGTCTTCATTGCACTGCAGGATGATCTGTCCAGGCTGGGAGTGCTTGTCAGAGTCAGGGAAAGGGGGAGAGGTTCCCAGCCAGATGGTGGAGAGTACAGCTTGTACACTGGCACATGAGGTGACAAAGGAGTTAGCCAGGCCCTTCCCAAGCCAGTTTCTCGCCCTGTTTCCTGGCTTTGTGGCCAGGAAAGCCAAAACCACAGTGACTGTTTTGGCCAAGAGGGATGGGATGGCAACTGAGAGGATGATACTGAATGCTGTTTGTCGGAGGAGGCAAGTGATGCTTCTTGGCTGGCCAATGAAGAGGAAAGAGCATGCAAAGCAGAGCAGGAAGGAGACAAGAAGAATGTAGGAGAGATCTCGGTTGTTGGCCTTTACAACTGGAGTTTCTTGGAATTTCCAGAAGATTCCCAGTATGCTTCCTGTGGCTATGAAGAAAAGTAGGGCCATGCAAGTGAGGAAGGTCCCCAAGGGTTCTCCATAGGACAAGAAGTTGATGAGTTTGGGGATGCAGTGATCCCTGGCCGTGTTTGGATGCTGGTCTTCTGGACACTTCAGGCAATGCTCTGCATCTGTCGAAAGCAAGAGAAATAGCACTCTGACATCACTTTCAGTCTCTCTTCTTTATATTTTATTCATTATTGTTGCTTTTATAACTACTGTTATTAATGGTACTAGTACAAATAGGACCATGATTCTGGTGTGAGAGACAACACAGAGTGCTTTCCTGCCAGGCATGGGCTTCCTGGGCCCCATCATCCTCCAAAAACAGCAAATTTCCTCAGGCAAATATTCATGGCAGTCAACAACCTGGAAGGGATTTTGCAAAGTGGATGAGGATATTTTCCTTTGAAATAATGAATAAATTCATATACCAGAAAATATCTGACTCTGGCAGGGACTCTATCCCTTGTACATCACAATGAAGTGTCGTGAGGATTCTCACTGGATGAAGCACTCACAGGATGAAGCACTGGGGACACGTCTATGCCTGGAATTGCAAGAAGGTCATGCAGTCTGTTGGGGCAGATCCCAGGACCATCCACTACCTTGCCAAAAACCCACACGGAGGGTGACACCATCCTGCATCAGTGCTTGGACACTCGGGTGAAATCTTTTAGGAATGTCCAAAATAAGCCTTTACAGAGTATGAATCCCTCTGTGCTGTCCCTCTCTGACTGCTGGGATGTACATCATGATTTTCACAGTACATCGAACTTTTGTCAATGCTTCCTGAGGCTGCAGATTTTACATCTGTGAATCCTCCTTACCCCAAAAACCATTGACACCATTGCTTTCTCTGGACCCAGCAACCCACCCCGGCAGTCTCCCTGTTTGGAAGCCCTGCAGTGCCCTCAAAAGTAGACAACCTTTTTCAACTCATCCAAGTGAGGCAGCAGAATCTCCAGAAGCTCCTCTTGCTCAAGAAAGTTCCTTTTTTGCAACCCACCCAATGTTCCTTAGGGAACTGAACAGGGAAATGTGAGTGCCCTTGTAAGTAGATAGGAGAGTCTGCAGGATTAGTTTGGCTTCAAGTGGCAAAGGTGCCATGATCTTCTTGTGGAGAGAGAAGAAGGTGCCCTGACAAAATACTACCCCTGAGAAGGGAGACAAAGTCTGGATAGATGGAGAAGACAAGGTGAAATGCAGGGGTAGTGGTGGGCGGGGAGGTGAAGCAACAAGTGGCAGTGGAGGGAAAACATAACTGCAGTGCCCTGAAGGCCAAAGGGGTATGTGACTTATGAAGAAACAAGGGGATGAAGCACTCTGGGAAGCAGAGAACATCACACAGGTCTTGGACCATGGACTGCTTTCAAGACTACAAGGAGGGGGTGGGGAAAAGCACCTCCACAGACTATTATTTTCTGCACTTATACTCCAGAAAGAATCGTGCCATCCTGAATTCTTTGCAGATTACCTTCACACTCCCAAATGTTCCCAGCAGCTTGGTTGGATCTTTGCCCTCCTTGAGACACTACCTCCTCCTCTGTGCTCACCCACCTTCCCTTGTGGAGATGGTCCCTTCTGCACATGGAGCACAGTCATAGCAGCAAACAGGCTCTCCTTCCCGAGCCACCTTGAAGAATCCCGGGAGGCAGCTCTCCACACACCTGGACTGAGGCAGTGTCTGAGCGAGAGAGAAGGAGTATCAATGGAATTGGCTTGCTGCTGATGAAGCTGTGGACTAGGGAGACAGGGATGGAAAGGCTGGAAAAGAAAGGACTTCCAGAATGGATGCTATAACGTAACCCCATGCTGTGAAGCTGAAGAAGCTCCACATTCCTTCCAAATGAAAGGCATCACCTTTATTCACTACGCCTCTTATATCTAATGGTTACTTATTTACTAATTAAATTTCTGAACCATGCATTATCCAGAATGTTAGTTAAGGGATTGGAAATTAAAACAATGGAATGATGGGGATAGTTTTCTTCATCTGATCTTGCCATCTGGGCCATGCAATGGGATCTTGCTGGATGGTGAACTTTTGGCCAGGCAACTCCTGTCTTTCTAGACTCCCAACTTTCACTCTTACAACAGTTGCATTGGGAAACTTCACCCAATTCACAAGGTCCAGGTTGACTGCCAACTCTCCGTTCTCATCTAGGTGTACCCCGTTAATAGAATGATTGTGAAACTGGGGATCTCTCAGGAAATGGTGAAGCTGGAAGAACAGAGAAAGCAGAAGTATTTGAGAAGACACATTTCATACCCCACTTTTGCTAAGACCTGGTACCAGGTCAATGTGGCATGGTATGACTTTCCTTATGGATAAGATTCTGATTTCATTCCTGGATGCCTATTGTCTAATTTAGAAATCTAGAGGGGGGAAAAAGTATAGAAGCATTGCCACAGAAAGGAAAGGGAGTCCGGCTTCTCTTTGGGAAATATTTCAAGACTCCTTAGAAGCAGCTAATGGACAGTTCTTTTCCAGAGTCTGTAGTCCTTCACAAACTGACCTGGGGGAACATTTTGATATGCTTGATATGTTATGCTTCAGAACAGTCTCACAAGAATCCTAGAAGAGGAGTTTTGGAATGAGCCAAGAAAACCATCAGATCCAATTCCCTCTTCATGACAGAACTCCTTGGTAAATCATTAATCTCAGATGGCCCCAAATGGAATATGTAATGTCCACCTCATGGGAGATCCCCTAAGTCATGGGTTCCATGTTACTGCTCTAACACTCAGGTAGTTCTCCCCAAGGTTCATTTGGAATCTGGCTTCCTGTCACTTCAGCTGGTTATTCCATCTCCTGCACTCTGGCATGATTGAGAAGAGATCCTGTCCCTGCTCTTTTTGGTAAGCCTTCTCATCTCA
>NW_025336280.1:123322-141364 GCF_004798865.1 Varanus komodoensis | reverse complement strand
TAACAGGAGTCACAAGTCAATCATCAGATGTAAAGCAATTTCCCCACCTCATTGAAATGACTGGGCCATGCAATGATTTCTGGGTTAACGGTGAGTTTGATATCTGAAGAGGTCTGTCTTGTCACACTCCCAATATTCACTCTCCTCTTAGTACCATTGGGAAGCAGGACCCAATTCACAATATCAAAGTTGGCTTCCAGCTTCCTGTTTTCATCCATATACAGTCCACTCATGGAAGAATTAGAAAACTGGACATCTCTTAAGAAAGAGTGGAGCTAGAATAACAGAAAAAACAATTGGCCCTTTGAAATCAGAAAATACAGTAGTCCCCAAAATTCATGGATGTTGCATTCCTAGAGCACCCGTGAATTGTGAAAAACCACAAATTCTGAATGTGGGAAAGGTTCATTGCCAGAAGCCTTAGTACAGGGATCCTCAAACTTTTTGAACAGGGGGCCAGTTGAAAGGTGCCGTCGATGGGCATGGGCTGCCAAGGCAGTGTGGTTGAGGAGGGAGGGGGCTGTGGTGGGGTGGAGGGCACATACGCAGTGATTGTTTTCTCCGAGTTAATCCAAAACAATATCACTGTTTGCAAGCCACCGCATGGCGAGGCCCCGGCTTCCTCTCTAGGAGATCATTCGTTCCATGGAAAATTGCATGAAAGGCTTAGTCTGCGAACGCTGAACCACAACTTCATGGGGGAATGCTGTATTCCCAAAATTTATTTTCTCCAGTGCACCTCCTCAGTATCAAGGTTCAATGCACTGAATTTTTGATCTTAATGGACCACTTGAAAAACTTCAGAATATGGAAGATTAGAGATCTCTTCAAGAAAATTGAAGATATGAAGAGAACTTTTCATGCAAAGATGGGCATGATTAAGTACAAAAATGGCAGGGACCTTACAGAGGCAGAAGAGATTCAGAAGAGGTGGCAAGATTACAAAGAACTATACAAGAAAGAGCTTAATGTCCCTGATGACCCCGATAGGATGGCCACTGACCTTGAGCCAGACATCCTGGAATGTGAAGTCAGATGGGCCTTAGGAAGTCTGAGCAACAAAAAGGTAGTGGATAAAGTACTATTCCAGCCAAGCTATTCAAAATCCTGAAGACAATGTAATTAAAGTGCTACACTCAATATGCCAGCAAATTTTGAAAACTCAACAGTGGCCACAGGATTGGAAAAGGTCAGTCTACATTCCAATTTCAAAGAAGGATAATGCCAAAGAATGTTCAAACTACCGCACCATTGCATTCATTTCACATGCTAGCAAAGTTATGCTCAAAATCTTACAAGCTAGGCTCCAGCAGTATGTGGACCGAGAACTACCAGAAATACAGGCAGGGTTTCAAAGAGGCAGAGGAACAAGAGATCAAAATGCCAACATACGCTAGGTCATGGAGAAAGCTAGGGAGTTCCAGAAAAATATCTACTTCTGCTTCATTGAGTATGCTAAAGCCTTTGATTATGTGGGTCACAACAAATTGTGGCAAGTTCTTAAAGAGATGGGAGTACCAGACCATCTTATTTGTCTCTTGAGTAACCTATATGTGAGAACCAGTGTGGTGTGGTGGTTAAGAGCATGGGACCGGGACTCAGGCGATCTGGATTCTAGTCCCTGCTCAGCCATGGAGCCAACTGGGTGACTTTGGGCCAGTCACAGACTCTCAGCCCAATCTACCTCACAGGGTTGTTGTTGTGGGGATAAGATGGAGGAGGAGAATGATGTAAGCTGCCTTGAGCCCTTTGCAGGAAAAAAGCAGGATATAAATCACACTATAAATAAATAAGTAAACAAACAAACAAAAAAACACACTGAACATGGAACCACTGAAAGGTTCAAAATTGAGAAAGGAGTTCGGCAAGGCTGTATACTATTGTCCTGCCTATTTAACTTATATGCAGAGCACATCATGCAAATGGTGGGGCTAGATGAATCACAAGTTGAAATTAAGATTGCCGGGAGAAATATCAACAACCTCAGATATGCAGTTGATATCACTCAAATGGCAGAAAGTGAAGAGGAACTAAAGATTCTCTTGATGTGGGTGAAGGAGAAGAGTGCAAAAGTTGGCTTGAAGCTCAACATTAAGAAAACTAAGATAATGGCATCCGGTCCTCTCACTTCCTGGTAAATAGATGGGGAAGAAATGGAGGTAGTGACAGATTCTATTTTTTTGGGCTCCAAGATCACGACAGATGGTGACTGCAGCCAAGAAATTAAAAGATGCTTGCTCCTTGGGAGGAAAGCTATGGCAAATCTAGATAGCATACTAAAAAGCAGAGAGATCACCTTGCCAACAAAAGTGCATATAATCAAGGCTATGGTTTTCCCAGTTGCAATGTATGGCTGAGAAAGTTGGCCATAAGAAAGACTGAGTGCCATAGAATTGAGGCCTTTGAATTGTGGTGCTGGAGGAGATTCCTGTGAGTCCCTTGGACCGCAAGGTGATCAAACCGGTCAGTCCTAGAGGAGATCAACCCTCACTGCTCTTTAGAAGGCCAGATAGTGAAGATGAAACTCAAATACTTTGGCCACCTAATGAGAAGGAAGGACTCCCTGGAGAAGAGATTGATGCTGGGAAGAATAGATGGCAAAAGGGGACGGCAGAAAATGAGGTGGCTGGATGGAGTGACTGAAGCAGTCAGCGTGAGCTTAAGTGGACTTTGGGGGAAGGTGGAGGAAAGCAAGGCCTGAAGCAATGTTGTCCATGGGGTCACGATGGGTCGAACACGACTTTGCAACTAACAACAGCAATGCCAAAATGGAAGATGAATCAAAGGCAATCTAGGAAAACAGTAATTTCACTGTTCCCCAACATTGCAAATGCACCCAGATTTTCATAATGTTTTGGCTCCTGGTGCTTGAGAATTACAGTTACCTCTAACACTCATGGAGAATGTGTGTACTCAGATATCCTGCTTCTGAGTGGTTTTGAACAAATGTGAAAAGACTTGACCCTGGCCTGAGACAAGATGGGTAGTCAGTGTCACTCCCTCAGTGGAGATTTTGAATGCTGATAAACCAGCAACCAACAGGCAATCATCTTCTGCAGTTGTTGCAGCTTCTTGATTGGATCCAAATATAGTTCTGCATTTCAGTAATCCAGTCTTTAGGTTACCAGCCATGGTCACCCAGTTATCCCCACCCAATAGGGTTCATGGTGGAACAGAAGCAGCTGGAAAAAGTACTCTGAGCCAGCAGTGACAGCAGTGGGTCAGTTCTCCCAGAATATGAATTTACTTCTTCAGTTCAATGCAATACTATCCAGAACAGGTTAGACTCCTGTCTCAACCTCACCAGGATTCAAGCTTTATTTCTGGGTTCAAGTCCATATCTTCCTGAATCCACTCACTGGCCAAAACTCAGACCCAGAAGCAAGGCAGAGCTGCATCACCAGGACACAGCATGTCCAGTTCCTCTCCAACTCCAATGACCATGGCCAAAGATTGTTACAGATGGGAAGTAAAAATGGGGGAAAGATTATATGCCCTCTGGAACCACACAGCACAGGAAGTCAATTTGAATTGACTTGACTTGAATTGAATTGAATTGAAAGTAATGGAAGCATGTTGGAGGTTGGGGAAGAACGAGTACCAAGTCCACCGAACCCCAGTGTAGAAGGTAGACAAAAAGGTTAGGCTTGATGGAATCAAAAGCAAATGAGAGCATCAGTAGAATATCATGGACATAGAAAAGAAAGAAGACTTGGGTCAAACTAAGGGTCTGTCCACTCTGGCACAGCATTGACAGTGGTCAATCAGCTGCCACAAGAAACCCCGAAGCAGGACAGCACCTTCTCTTCCATGGCCCTCGGAAACTATTGTGCACAGGCATATGTCAACTTCCTCCTGTCTCTTTCAATAAATCTGATCCACCAAGCTGCCAACTTGCAAAAGTAGAGAAGATATCCAGATATGTGTATTGACAGCTGGCCTCTCATCACCTTCTTAAAATCTTTAACCAAAAAGGGATCTTAGCAACTGAGTAGGGCTTATCCCAACCCAGAGCATCCAGAGAGGGTTTCAAAAGTGTGGTCCTACCAAAGCTTTCCTGAGAAAAACCATCTCACATCACTTCCCACCAACTGGTCCTGCCTCCCTCATTTCTCCACAGGTAACTTTGATTAGCAAGGGTGAAGAGGACACACAGTCAGCTTAATACTACAGCTCTGTGAACTTGCCTGTGTCATCTGCCCACAACAAGTGGAAGTGAACCCACTACTCCTTGTATGATATGACAATTAAGTTCACCAAACAGCCAAGCGATTCTTATGTTGAGGAAATTCACATATAACTGACTTTCAGCAGCCCTTCGGCTAAACTTCTAAGGAGCTTCTGCAGCTACCTCCAGCAGAATCCATTCTACTTGCTACCTCCACCATCAGGAAGGCAGAGTGAATAGGCACTCATGTCTGCCTATCTGGACCACGAGTCTTTCCCCATTTGTGGTGGAGCTGCAAAAGGGAGACTGGATACCTGCCAGGACTGCAGCTTCAAGTGCCCTAGTCTCTCTTCCTCGTCCACCATCAACATCCTTTTGGAATGAGATGAATCGGCCGCATATAAGGCATGGGCCACAGCATGGACACTGTCCCAAGTAATGTAGCTGTCTTGAAAAAGGGCTCTCTCCATCTCCTCCTGGGGCAGAAGCTCCAGGGGCTCCTTCTCGGTGCATCTTCTCCACATTTTCATGGACCAAGCATGCTTTGAAGAGAAACAGTTGAAGATTCCATTCCAAAACAGTTTCAGAGCAGATGAAATGGGATTATAGTAATCATATTTTGTCCTTTTTTTCATCTTCATGATGAAGGATAATGTACCATGGAGAAAAGGAAAATTAGTTGCAAAAGACAAGTTCACATTGATGTCCCAAAAAGCTGTTGTGATCCAGACTTTTGCCCCCATTTGTTCCTTTCCAAGCATTCTTTGCATCAAGGCAATCGGGAAAAAGCCATAGTAAGAGTCTGCATAGTAAACAGCAACGTTGACTCGTCTCCATGCAACCGAGAGTTTACTCTGGGACAAAAGGGGTGCAATATTTCGAGGTAGTCTTTTTGTGAAGGCTACACAGATTCCCCTGCTGATCATCAAAGGGATCAAGGCATTCATGAACCTCTCTCCATTGTCCGTGTCTGGAGCAAAGAGGCCAATCCACATCCACCCAAAGAAGAGGAGCAGTTGGATGATCCCGGGGAACTGGGTTTCTTCCTTCGGAGCCATCCGGTACACAAAAGGGAACTGAGTTCTATCATTAAAAACATCACCCACCACACCATAACTGATCTAATGAAGAAAGAAGGAGAGCGTAATTGAGTATAGCTGGCATTTGTTGTTGTTGGTCTGTTTGTTTGCAGGTTAAGGCAGAACAAGAGACTGGAAGCCATGAAAGGATAATAGGGTGTGTCTTTAGCTAAGGAATGTTCCAAGTCATTTCTCCAGGGCAGCATCATTGCGTAGATAAGGGTTGCGAGAGAAACTTCTGGTTAGATTCCTCGTGCCTCTAAGCCACCCACCCTATTAGTACTAAGGTGTGCAGGAGAGATCCATTTGGCAGACAATTAAGAAACCTCTGAAATCAGGGGAACACTGGAAGATGATGAAAATGCTCTTGGACATGGATCACAGCCAAAACACCAAGAGCAACTGGTTGTCTTTCTTTGTTTTTCTTTCATTCACTGCTGAAAACAAGAAAGAGAACTTGTGCAGATTGTAGGATGGGCCCTCCTGAGCTGCAGGGTCTTTGGGAGGATCTAAGCATGCCTACCATGGAAAACAACCGTGACTAGCATCTTCTGCAGACTTTTTTTTAAGGTTCTGGTTCCAAAGCCCAATGATTGGCATTGCTCATCACCAGCACTCAGCAGAAAATGAGTTTCCACCATAGACAGTTGCACTCTGGGTTCGGAGGTTAGTCAAATCAGTGCTCAGATCCCCTTTCTACACAGCTTTCCCCCATCCTCTCCCCCATCCTCTCCCCATTCAAACCTGCGGGGTTTTGTAGATGCCCGACATGGCTGAAATCAGGGTGGAGAGGTCTGATTCTGTCCTTTCGAGAACAGTCAGCAGGTTCATCTTTCTCCCACAGCTGTAATTGGGAAGGTGGGTTTCCCCACCTGCAAGCAGCTGCAGCATGGCATAGGAGGTGGCTCTCCCATCATAGTAGGACTTATAGAGGTCATATCCCAGGGTGAGATTGGGTAGCAGCTCTGGATTCCTGTTGATCTCTTGAACAGCAAACAGGAAGGGCAGCACGTGCCAGTACCGTGTACTTCGCAAACTGCAGAACAACATAGTAAGTCACAACAAGCAAATGTTGCTTTTTTCTTCCATCAACTGGGAGTCCCTTTCACGCAATCTACTTGTAAATCTTGGAAGAACTGATCGTCAGCTATTGGTTAGTAGGTGACTCAGGGTAACCTTATTGCAAGGAAAATAAATATCATTTTGCTATTTCTACACAGAGGCTGAGAGACTAAGCTTCCTTATTGCACAGATCAATCAAAGGCCTTCAGAGGGAAAATCTCTCCCCCCCGCACTTTACACCAGTCAGTGACCAGAGTTGGGCCTCCGTCATGCTGACTGAAGCTCCACAAAGCAAGAAAACCAAAAGTAATTGATGTATCAGGTATTATGCATCCTTGCCACTCACCTGTCATACACCCACATTTTGCCCTGCTCTTGGATGCCCAAATTCGGCAGGCTGGATTTTTGTTTTCACTCACTGCATTTCTTTTACTTTTGAAATGTTTAGAACCACAGTATTCTTCATTCTCATAATGCTATGTTTGAACCTGCTTTCTTGCAAGTCAACCCAGATGCAGGTATGGAGATAAATGGAATATGATGTGCATGGGGTGAGAAGCATAGCATGATGGATACTTACATATCCACCCTGGTTAAAGGGGACACTGAAAAGCGGTATGGTTGGAGAGACTTAAAATATTGTGAGGACAAGACCCCAGCAACGGTGTAGTCTCCCGGGTGGTAGTAATTAGCTGCCCCATTTGGACCTGGGGTCACATTCAAGGGGTACTGTGCCTTTTCCACCTCACAGGCTGCCTGAGGGAGCAGCAGCAGCAGCAGCACTGGAGGTAAGGAGGACATGGTGCTTCTGCTCTTGCAATGCCTGCCCTCCGTGACAGGCAAGCCAGCCAGGCTGGCCTCCTACATCCTGGAATCTCAGAGCTCGAGCAGAGTCCCCCTCCACGACTGCTCAGACATGTGCACAGCTCCCAGCCGAGAACCTGGTGAGGTAGGAACATTTAATGCACTCAGTTTTTCAGGCAGAGATCAAGGAGTGACTTCTTGCTTTCTCCCAGCTGCCAATTAGGGGCCTTCAGGGACACCTGGCCTGCCTGGTCACACCTCCCAATAAATTGCTCTCACTGAGAGAGCTGGGCTCAGGGGTGCAGCTGGAGAAAAGCACATTCTTGAGATCACACTCATGAGGCTACTTTTTCTGAAGGGGTATGTGTTGGGGGAGGAAAAGTGATTGAGGTCTGACCTTGTCTTTAGAATCAACAACACATTAGCCAAGCACAAGAAGAAAAGTTGGGAAACATTGAGGACATTGGAAATTAATGTCATTCGTCATGGCTAGAACATGCATTTTTCCCATTCGGTGCCAGTAACATGGTATCATCCATGGCTGCTGTCTCTTCCACCAGTTTACAGTCCTGCTTCCTCTGATCCAAACCATCTTCCCTGCTGAAATGTTCCACAAACACATTCAGCAAGTAGGGAGATGAAAAGCAGCCTTCTTGATGCCTTCAAATGCAGGGTATTGTGGGCTGTAGAAGAGGCTGCATGGACCCTGTCATTGGGTCCCTGTTTTTTTATTTATTTTATTTATTTAAAGTTCTTTTATCCCTCCCTTCACAATGTCTCAGGGCAATACTACAGTGAAACAAATAAGTATTGATATGGCACAGCTGTTTCAAATCCATCATGGAGCCTTGCAAACCTCATAAGACAGAGGTCCTGTTGGTTGGCGGATCGGGCTTTGGAGAGGGGGAATTGAACCTAGTCCTGAATGGGGTTGCACTCCCTCTTAGGGAGAAGGTCCAGAGCTTGGGAGTGCTCCTCGACCCAGAGCTTTCATTGGAAGCTCAGGTGACAGCAGTGGCGAGGAGCGCTTTCCTTCAGCTTTGGCTGATCCATCAGCTGTGCCCCTACCTGGAGTACGACTGCCTGGTGACAGTGACACACACGTTGGTGACTTCCCGCCTTAACTTCTGTAACACGCTGTACGTGGGGCTACCCTTGAAGACGGTCCGGATACTTCAATTGGTTCAAAATAGAGCTGCCAGGCTGCTGACGGGGACTGGGCGTTATGTTCACTTGACTTCAGTCCTCCGTCAGCTGCACTGGCTTCCTGTTGAAGCCCGGGCCCAATTCAAGGTGCTGGTGATGACCTATAAAGCCCTAAACGGCTTGGGTCCTGGCTACCTGAAGGAGCGCTTACGTCCATATATGCCCACCCGCCCCCTGAGATTTGCGGGACAGGCCCTCTCCGGGAACACTCCATGAAGGAAATTAGGAGGGTAGGTACTCAGAAGAGGGCTTTCTCTGCGGTGGTGCCCAATCTATGGAATGCGCTCCCCAGAGAGGTCCACCTGGCACCGTAGTTATTTGTTTTTTGGCGCCAGGCAAAGACCTTTTTATTTAGACATCATTTTAATTGCTAATATTATTTGCTTATTTTATTTGGCCAGGGCGACTTATAAAATAATTCATTTATTGTATTCGTTTAATGTATTATATTTTAATTGATGTTTGTGAGCCACCCCAAGGCTTCAGCGAATGGGGTGGCATAGAATTTTTCTAAATAAATGAATAATAATGAAGAGCTTTTGTTTGCTAGTAATTTTAACCAAATAATGAGATGCAAACATATATCATCCTGTCCTTGCTCAGAAACTCCTGAAAAGCAAAAGGCCATTGTGTCCTGCCCCACAAAAGGAAAAATAAATGTATACATTTTTGATGCTGAGAGATTTTATTCCTTGCCTACACCCAAAGCTCTGCATATTCCCATGCAGAGTCTGTGGGATCCATTTATCGAACCTATTTCTAGATATGAGGATCAGATGCCATGCCTGGGTTTCAAGGTGACTTGATCCCTTGTATCAGGTCTTAGGGCATCAATGCCCCCTTGGGAAGAAAAATGCAGCTCCATGACTGGAACTTAATACAGAGAAGACCTGCACAGCCACCAGGTATTTCCCCTCCACCCTCAGGTGCATTGTTTGATAAAACTGGGTTCAAGGCCCAGATCCTCATGGATCTGCAAAGGATCCCACAAGAGAATATGCCCCAATCCCAGATGAAGAAAACTTTCAGAGAGAGACAAGTCCTCTAACCCCACTCCCGTCCCCTCTGCACCCCTCCCCCTTCCCTCCCCTCTTCTCTTCCCATCTGTTTTCTTTTCAATAAAGAATCATGTGGTTCAAACTGAGAAAGAGAAAGGGGAAGCTTTACAGTTTAATGCAGAGAACAGCGCTCAGGGGTATACAGAGACGTTAGACTACATCCTCAGAATCTCAGAGCATTGGCAATGCTGGCTAGGGTAAATTGGAGCTGCAGTCCAAAACACCTGGAGAAGCCCCAGTTTCCTATTCCTGCCTTAAGCCAACATCCTCCCTGAGGCTCAGTGTAAACCATTTCTCCTCCAGCAAGAGCTCCACAAAACTCCCCATCCCATGCCAAGCACCAGCTCAGTCTGGCCAAAGTCCAGCCTCTTGCTTCTGGTGGGGGACGGCATGGGTTAGGCTTTGCCCCTCCTGGTTTGACTACATGTGAAGGTGAAATCCTTGGTCCTGAGAGTTCTTGTTCATCAATGTGTGATCAGCCAATCCCAGAAGGCCAGTCTTCCTCAGAAGCTCAGGCTGCTGGGCCTTTGTGATATCACCAGCCTGCTCAGCCAATGGCAGAGGAGGGCTTGCTCACCTGAGCAACAGCCACTTCAAAGGGAAAACACACAACTGTCGCAGGGGGAAACTGTTCTTGTGAGTCAAGATGGTTAAAGGATGGAGGAGTGGACAGAAAAAGAGGAATTCATGAAAACAACAAGGTGGCTTAGGTAAGGGTGAGGTAATGTCTAATCCATTTTGATGGCTCCGGAATATTTATTTATTTATTAAAAGCTTTTGTATGCCGTCCATTATACAAACATCTCAGATGTGAAGGTTTGCGACCCTCCAAAGGATTCCAGGTTAAGATAGAACCAAAAGATGTTCTGTTTTGCAGGTCTCAGGGAAGATTGAGGTTAGATGAGAACTGCTTTCCTCATTTTTGTCTTTGAGTTTCCTTGTCCCTAAAACCTTTTTGCTCTTGCCTGCAGAACACATCATAGTGGCAAACAGCTGAGACATTCAGTGCCTATATCTTCATTCAAGCTGCTAGACCCTAAGAACAACAGCATCTGGGAAACTCTCCAATGCATGTGTGTCATCCCTCTGCCAGTGGGTGGGGTAGAACTGCCTCTAAGTTCTTTGGGAAACCCATCTTGAGTCAAATGGCACCATCCCTACAGACACATGCAGTGCCTGACAGATGGTAATGAGCTGCCCCACAGGCCATTCATAATAGCCCTGCAAGGACACCTGAAGCCTCCCACGATTCAGGAAGCCAGTTTGGGGCAATTCTAGCCCCATCTTTGCCTGGGGAGGATGAGATGAAATTGGTGACCTTGAAAGACCCTCTGCCCATTCCTACTTAGGGAGAACATAGTCAGAAACCCCTCCAACAAGGCAAGAATGGGAGGATGAAAAACTGAGGTGGAAAGTAATTGCACCCTTCTCCAATTTCCTGGGCATTTTTTCAGCAAGGTCCTCAGTCCAAATGGGGAGAGGCAGCCCTGGGGATGAGGCTGCTGACATCACTGGTGTTCAGCCAATTCCTGTGGCTGGGGCTCCCTCAGAAAGTAAGGCTGCTGGGCCTTAGTCACATCACAGGCCAGCTTAGCCAACGACAGAAGAGCCAATGGCTCACCTGGGTAACAGACACTTCAACGGAAACACACAGCCAGCATGATCCAGGGAAGTGACCTTCCTGTAGAGCAAATTGTACTGGTGGGAAAGAGTTCAGCTGAGAGGAGGAAGAGATTGAGGCAAACCATAACTCAATGGGAGGGGGCACCATCTCTCTCCCATTCAGGTGAAATAAGGGAAGATGAGCAGCTTCAGGTTTCTGGGCCAAAATTATGGAAAATGATGTTGGAAGGAAACGTGAGTCACTGCCAGAAAAAGCTTCACAGTACTGCTGGGTTTAGGAAAACTGTTCCTAGCAGTCCACCTTTTCTCCTCAAAGTTCCAAGTGCTTAATTTTTTAATATTGGGGACCATTTTTTTGTATACCTTTCATGCAGGACTTCTTGACAGTTGCTCCAATTTATTTCTGCTGTGTATTGGTGCTTTCTGCAGTCAGCATTTACCAATTCTTATGTGTTTCTGCTGTGTCCTTCCACATGAGGCTCAGTGTCCTGAGAACCGTGGCTGGAGCTACTGAAGATTCAGAGGCCTAAACATTGATCAATCAATCAGTCAACCAATCAATCAATAGCATTTATTTCTCTGTGCCCTGCTTTAAGCAAATTTCCATGGCACCTTTCATGATAAATGCAGGAGGTGCTCTCACGGTTCAGAAAACACATTGTGAGGAAAAGTTAAGGAAGAGGGAGCTGTCAAGCTGTCTGGGTCAGGAGTGCATGCTGCAGTGTTGGCCAACTTGGGCATCTTCTCCACATGACTCTCCCAGTTCCCATGGCAGGAATTAGGCAAGAATGTTGTGCAAAGGGAGTTTTGAAGGGAGTTTTGAGAGGGCTCCTCTCCAGTCTTATTTGTGATCTGGGTGACCCTCCCTTGGAATATTGTTGAATTTAACCCCTTTTTCATTACTGGGACAGGAGATCCACTGGGGGATAGTGGAAGTCATCCATTATTAAAGCACATCCTTGTTTGGTTGCATCCACAACACCATTTTCCATGTCAAGATCAGCCCGAGGGCCCCAGTCTGGCAGAAATAAATAGGTGTTGTGAGTTACGACTCACAGTATAAACAACGCACATGTTCACCAGCAATAAAACTAGTCTTTTATTACTACTTATCTACAAGATTTACAACGCTACAGATAACCTCTGCTACAAAGGTCTTTACAAGGCAGTTGCTAATTCCTTAGTGACGTTCCTCAGGGAACCCATGTGGGACTAGCTTTCTTCGCCCCACCTTTCCCCCCTGAGGCAGGACAAAGCTTCCTTCTGCTCCAATCTGCGAAGAGGACATCTAAGGATTGCGTCGGCCAAATCTGCCCCGCCTCTTGTGTCTCTGGTGTCATGTCCAGGAGGCTCAATGTCAGGAGGAAGGGGGGCTGTCTGTCCAAGCTCTCCCAGGGCAGAACTTATAGTGCCTTTTTCCTCGGGGCCCTCTTGGTCTGACAGAGGCTCAGCTGCTTGCCCAGTGGGCAAAGTGTCAGGATGTGGGACAGCTATCTGTTCAGCTATTCCCAAGTCAGGTTGTGGAAAGGACATTTGACCACAGGGACTCAGGTATAAATCCACCTCGCGAGGTGTTGCCTCTGTCAGTGCATCAAGCATGACAATAGGGTACCTAGAGGGCTCGCTCCAACTAGCAGAACTACTCTGAGAAAGTGGCAGGGGCCAATCATCACCCTGATCTGTCCGAACTGCCCTGGTGACATCTTGTCTAAAATACCACTTTGCAGATCGGTGAAAACATGACCAGTGGTTGGACTAGGTAGTCAGGGAAGGCCCAAAGTCAGAAACTGGTGAAGCAAAGCAACATTAGGAGATACCTGGAGACAAAGATAGGACCAGAGGGGGGGTTAACACCAAACAACACAACATCAAATCACTTGACCTTCATTGTCAAGGTGGCTTCTTGAAGGAAGAGCCAGTTCACGTACACATCTTCCTCAGGACTACCAGTTGGTGCTCATGAGGGCCCCAGAAGCTGCGTTAAAGTGACGGAGTAATTATACAAGTCCCAGGCCTGCTGTTCTGGTGCTTGGTCAGCATGGACCCCTAAAGCTGCCTCAGAGTTGGGTCTCAGAACAAAGAAAAGAGTTGTGTGTTTGAGAACCAACCAGAGACGTGATGAATACAAGAAAAGACTGACTCAAGTCTCAGTCTCTGGGAATACACATGGCATAGATAGGGAAGAAGATGACAATGACTGGCCTCCCCTCCTCCATTATCAGTCCTCCCATGGACATCCCAGCACATGCCATAGCTGAAGTGAGATTCCTACCAGCACAGTGCTGAATGCATGTTAGAGTATCTTCCAGAGCCAGGGAAGAAAAAATGCAGGAATCTGGTTGACTTTTTGCTCAAGATGGATTCCTTTAGCATCTTGACTGCAGGGGATGAGGCTGGGGCTGATGGCTTAGTCCATATTCAGGGGATGCCCTACCTTCCTTTCCTCCATCTCATGGCATTTCATCTAGATGGCAGGAAATGAAATGACCATCTGGAGGAAATGCAAGGCACAAAGCACAGTGTGAAAAAGATCACTGCACTAAGCACTATGCATCAGGTGCAGAGACATGACTCGTGGGTGGAAGCCATACGACTGAGTCCGAAGAATATGATCAGATGTCCTCTTTGCTTTTGAACATGATATTTTCCTTTGTATTCAGGTCAGGCCTCAGCACAACAACGTAGCACTTGGGGATGAAGATGCAGCCCAGTAGCCCAGCACTGGAGGCCAAGATGGAGAAGACCTGCACAGCCACCATGTACTTCCCCTTGGTGCTCAGGTAGGAGGGCACAAAGGACACCCAGACACTGCAGAAGACCAGCATGCTGAAGGTGATGAGCTTGGCTTCGTTGAAGGCACCAGGCAGCTTCCTTGACAGGAATGCCACTGTGAAGCAGATGGAGGCTAGGAAACCCATGTAGGCAAGGGCAGTGTAAAACAAGGCCACAGACCCTTCATTGCACTGCAGGAGGATTTGTCCAGGCTGTGAGTGCATGTCAACATCTGGGAAGGGTGGAGAGACGCCCAGCCAGAGGGAGCAGATGACGACCTGCACACTGGAACATGAAATGACAATGGAGTTTGCAAGGCTCTTTCCCAGCCACCTTCTCAACTTGTTCCCTGGTTTTGTGGCCAGGAAGGCCAACACCACTGTGATGGTTTTGGCCAACACGGAAGAAACAGAAATCGAGAAGATGATGCTGAAGGCCATTTGTCGGAGCAGGCAAGTGACTTTCCTTGGCCGGCCAATGAAGAGGAAGGAGGACAGGAAGGAAAGCATGATGAATACCAGGATGGTGTAGGAGAGATCCTGGTTGTTGGCCTTGATGAGTGGAGTTTCTTGGTATTTAAAGAAGATTCCTAAGACAAAGCCTGTGGATAAGGACAAGAGCAGAGCAAAGGTGATCAGGACAATCCCCAAAGGTTGTTCATAGGAGAGGAAGGTGATCTCCTTTGGGACACATTGATCTCTGTCCTGGTTCGGGTGCTGCTCCTCTGGACACTTGGTGCACTGCTCTGCATCTGGAAGGAGGAGGAAGGACACCCATGATCAAGGTTGCATCCCAAACAGCCAGCATTTGATTATATTGAGAGCAATGGTAAGGATGTGAGATGGGAGGGGCAAGCATTGCTTAGATTAGAACATTCACCCCAGGGCCTCATCACTAAAGAAGAACCTTAGTAAAAGCTCCAGGAAATTTGTCCGTGAGAGATATCACAGAATGGTTGCGAGTCAGTGTTGAATCCAGGGTAGAAAGATGGGTTGATTTAGTAAATGGACATCTTCAAATATGGAGAAGGGAGTCTGATCATCCAGCATTATTCAAGCTAGCATCTATGACTTGGCCTTACAGGGGGGTATTTTGACTCATTCTGTGACCCTATCTCTATCTTCATGTTAGGGAGCTTCATAGGGAGAAGGAGGGGAAGGGGACGGGTATGGGGAAGTTGAAGGCAATGGGGAAGCGGAAGAATTGAGGGGTGAGGAGGCAGCCAAATACAAGATCGATTGATTCCCTGAAGGAAGCCACAGTCTGAGTTTTACAAGAGCTGAGTAGGGCTGCCAAGGTGAGGAGACTTTGGAATCATTTGCAGAGTCACCACAAATTGGACACAACTTGATTGTATGTAACAGCAACAATAATCCTGTAAAGCATGTTAAGCTAAGTGGCAGGAAGTGGCTATTGATTGATTTACTTTTTCAAATCATGCCCAACCTTCCACCATGAAGTGGCACTGAAGGGGACCCCTCTCAAGTTTCAGCTGTAGTTCAGGAACACTACAGGAAGCCTTCTTTCTCCCACTACATTTTTCTTAAGGTTAGGGTTAGAATGAGGGTTCTCTCAAGGGGTTCCTGGAAAAGGGCAGGGAGGTGCTCTGAGCTACAGAAAATGTTGAGCATGCCATTTTTGCATCTTTTTTTTTTCAAACGAGGCTCTCTGTTTTCTTTTCACAGAACCACAGCATGATGCACAGGTTTCTGTGAGTAAATTGAAGACAGACCCACACATTCAAGTGTGGTATAGTGGTTAGAGTGTTAGACTGGGACTCAGGACATTCAGATTCTAGGCCCCCTTGTCCAGGAAGCTCCCTGGGAGACTTTGGGACATATGCTGCCTATCAGCCTCACCCACCTCTCATGATTGTCATGAAAACAAATTGGAGAGGAAGAGATCCACATGGGCTTCCACTGATTCATTGAAAATGGATACATATCTAAACAATTAAAATGTGTTCATGTGTTTGTGGCAGCAAGTGATTTATTTTGTTCATCCAAGGAGGAGAGCTGAAAATTATCTTTACCACCTTTTCCAAAATGTTGCAGACATCAATGCCTCAATTTCAATGTTTTTGTGATGTCTGACTAGAAAAATGATCAGGGTGATCCATAATCCAAATTAAGAAGTCATTTGAGAATAATGTTACACGTTACAGAAGAAGAACAATTAAAATAAAATAAGGGAGAATCAAAAGAGGGCATGGAGGTTGAATAGTTGCCTGTTTCCCAGAAGAACACCATTTCCTCTGAGGATACTCACCCTCTTGACTGGAGATGGTCTCTCCCACACATGGAGTGCATACGTAGCAGCACGAGGGCTCCCCCTCCTGCACCGCCTTGGCATATCCCGGGCAACAGCTATCCATGCACCTGGAATGAGGCTCAACCTAACAAGTCAGCAAAGAGGGATTGGGGACAGTGGTAGGAGCTTTCGCATCTCTCTGATGAGTCCCGGTTTTCAGCTAGGGAGCCCCCAAGACCTCCAAGCCTCCTACCTGATATCTTTTCACATTTGCAGTCAATTAAGACATGCTGTGCCATCGCTCCCAGTTTTGCTCCACCTGAAGATGAGGGTGACATTCTGGAATTTGTTGGGTGGGCGTCCAGATTGTTGCTGATTACTTCTGTTGTTACATGCCATGAAGTCATTCTGACTTGTGCTCATCCTATCAATCTTATCCAATCAATGTCCTATCCATGACAAACCTGCTCAGTGGTTTTAAACTCAAGGCAAATGCTTCCCTTATGGAACAAATCTGTCTCTTATTTAGTCTTTCTGTTCGTCTGCCTTTGACTTTCCTTGGTAGGATTTTCTTCTTCAGGGAGTCCTGCCTTCTCATGATATGCCCCAAGTATGACAGCCTTAATCTTGTCATATTTGCTTCTAGGGAAAGCTTAGCCTTGATTTGATCTAGGACCCACTTGTCTTTCTTTCAACCTGGGGTAATCACAAAGCCCTCCTCCAGCAGCATTTTTTGAACACATCTATTTTCTTCCTGTTGTCTGTCTTCACCTTGGAGCTTCCACACCCAGACTTTGTAAACATGCTTACAATATTTTGGATGATCACGACTCTGGTCATAAACACAGCTTAACAGGAGTCACAAGCCAATCATCTGATGTAAAGCTATTTCCCCACCTCATTGAAATGCCTGGGCCATGCAATGACTTCTGGGTTAATGGTGAGCTTGGTATCTGCAGAGCCCTGTCTCGTCACACTCCCAATAGTCACACTCCCAGGAGTATCATTGGGAAACAGCACCCAATTCACTATATCAAAGTCGGCTTCCAGTTGCCTGTTCTCATCCATATACAGTCCACTCATGGAGGTGTTAGAAAACTGGACTTCTTCTAAGGAAGAGTGGAGCTAGAAATACAGAGCACATAATTGGCACTTCAAAATCACGAAATAGTCTCAATATTTGTTTTCTCCGCAATCCACCCTCACTATCCAGGGTTCAATGCACTGAAATCTTGCTCTTAACTGAGCACTTGAAAACCTTTCTATGCTAAAATAGAAGATGGATCAAAAGGAATCTAGGAAAGCCTCAATTTCACTGCTCCCCAACAATGTACATGCACTCAGATGGTCATATTGTTTCAGCTCCTTGTGCTTGAGGAGTACAGATACCCCCAACACTCATGGAGACTGTGTGTACTCAGATATCCTGCTTACAAGTGGTTTTAAACAAATGTGCAAAACCTTGATCATCACCAGAGAGAAGAAGGGGAGTCAGTGTCACTCTTTCAGTGGAGATGCTACATGCTGATAAGCCAGTAACTGCCTGGCAATTGCCTTCCGCTGTTGTTGCAGCTTCTGGATTGGATTCAAAGATAGTACTGCATTTCAATAATCAAGTCTTGAGGTTACCACCCATGGTCACCCAGTTATCCCCACCCAGAAGTGTTCCTGGTGGACTGGATAAAACTAGAAAAAGCACTGTGTGCCAGCAGTGAATGCAGTGGGTCAAGGAGCATTCCCAGAATATGAACTCACTTCGTCAGTGGGAATGCAATGGCATCCAGAACAGATGAGAAGCCTGCCTCAATCTCATCAGGATTCAAGCGTTTTTCTGAGGTCAAGTCCACCTCTTCTTGAATCCACACACTGGCCAATCCTGAATCCACACTTGAAGACCCAAAAGCAAGGCAGAGCAGTGCTAAAAACATATGGCAGTCCCTTTTTGGCAACACCCCAGTGGTCATCCCCAAAGTCTTGTTACAGATGGGAAATGAATCTGGGGGAAGGATGATATACCCTT
>NW_025336280.1:119251-120259 GCF_004798865.1 Varanus komodoensis | reverse complement strand
CGAGCGTGAACCAAAGAGCTTGCAATCTTAGGCAGTCAAACTACTTTACAATGTAGACTTCCTGGCTAATCGTACCATTGCTATACTAAATAAAAAAATAACCAAGAATGGACTGTTTGTGCAGCATTTTTGCAGGGTTTGACAACCCAATATGGGAATGAAGTTCTCCAACTCCTATTCCATTTAGGGAATTATATTCCTCACATGTGTGATTGTATGGTATGTGCTTATGTATGTATTTTTACTTCTTTCTTGTTACATTTCCTGGTGGTTCCTCACTTTGTATCCACTGGGGGAATGTCCTCCAATCAACTGATCTAACTTTTAAAATTTGTTTTTATATATCCCATTGTATTTCTGTACCACTGCTGTACTTCTTTGCTCAGAAATAGCAATTGCATTTTTTCCTTTTAATGTAATTGTTGTGTGTTTGGGTATTTAACTTTTGTTAACTTCCCAGAGAGCCTCAGATACTGGGAGGTCTATAAATGAAATAAATAAATAAACATGCCATTTTCCTAGGTTTATTCCTCCCCACACACACATATTCAGCAATAACTAATTAGCCCAGTCTATGTTTTTCTCCTGTTCATTAACAATGCCTGTTAGAAATAAGTATATCTCCTTATGTGCAAGACATGGGGCTAATCAAGTAATTTTCTTCTGCTGCAATATTTGCCCAATTTAAGTGTGTCTTTAGGAATCATGTTTGGAAAAATAGACCTTGATTTGCTTTAGAAGTTAAGTAGAATGTGTGTGTATGTTTCCCCAAACTTAGTGACTTTCTGCTAAGTGTCTAAAACTTAGAATCAGCTGTTCCCCATTTGAAGATTAGTTCGGTGGCTCCACATTTTTGTGGTTCTGGAAACGGATCACCAAGGTGTATATCTGAAGAAGGACACATTGCAATATTAACTAGGTTTCTCTGCACTATTCCATACAGTTTCTAAAGATTTACAAGGTTTAGAGTTGGAATCATCCAAAGGATTTGACAACCAGGAATGTAAG
>NW_025336280.1:116111-117236 GCF_004798865.1 Varanus komodoensis | reverse complement strand
GTAGTAATTGGATGGGTTAGAAATACCCAAATAAATAAAATTGATAAATGTAGGGTGTAGGTAAAATAGCTATGTTTCAATGCTGACCCATGACTGCATAAAAATCATAGTGAACATTTCACCATATCCTGAAATGGCCTCCCAAGTGTGGAACAACTATTATTGTTAGGAAGTTCATCCTAATTCTTAGCCTTAAACTGCTTCCGTGAAATTTCTGGGTGATTTAGCTCTACCTTCTAGAGCAATACAGAACAAGTGTCTCTTTCTTCTGCATGAAATCTTCCAGATATTTGCAAATGTCTATCAGGTGTCCTTCAACTATATGAAGACTGGAATGCCTCCAGGTTGAACCACCTGGAATAGAACTTGGTTTCCTCACTGTCTTGGACTCTCTCTGAATGTGCTCTGTTTCGTCAATGCCCTTCTTGGAATGTGGCACACTGAACTTACCATTGCAAAACTTTCCTGACTAATGCAAAATCAAACAGATTGAGTACTTGCATTACTTGGACTGTATACTTCTGTTAGTGCAATCCATGTTTCTGACTCACATTCAGATTGTGATCCTCTAAAAGACTTTAGACTTTTAGCATGTACTGTTGCCACTCCAGTTTCCCTCATCTCTTGCAACTCTTTCCCTCTTCCTTAACAAAGCAGGCTGAACAAATTTTTCACTAGAACGTGTCCTATCCAGAATGAGGCTATATGGGTCCTAGGCAAGCCAGAACTGAATGTGTTTCTTTGGAAGATTCTCTTTCACACTCTCCATATTTCTTTACTGGACTAGGGACTACTTTCCAGGAATATGCAAAAATTTCAGTATCTATTTAGTATAATTTTAGTATTTGTGGAGATGAATGGTATCTTCTCCAACATAGCTGACCCTTGGTAACAGAATATTTCTGAGGACTCTTTTCTCTCTCTCAAAGACACAGGCCTGGCAATTCTATATGTGATGACCCATGTTGTTCTTTATCCTGGCTTTACATTATGATGCCTCCTACCTTTCTTGTAAGAAATCTTCCCTCCAGGACATGGAACACAATCATAGCAACAAAATGGCTCATCCTCCTTCTTCTGTTTGCTGTAACCAGGGTGACAATGATCATTACACAAGGAAAGTGG
>NW_025336280.1:113649-115768 GCF_004798865.1 Varanus komodoensis | reverse complement strand
GTATTTTAAGGTTTACATTGTGATTTTAAGTGGGGTTTATTGTATAGAATGGAAGCTATGCTTTACTTTGTTTTATTGTAAGACCATTCTGAGGCCATTTGTTACTGGACAGTATAGAAAAATTAAATAGAATAGAATAGAAAGGGTGTTCAGGAAAATGGGAAGGTGGCCCTTCTTTTTTCAGTAGTGTTCTTCATACACTCCTGTTGTTTGTTCACCTTGCTATTAAATGGAATTAATGTTGCCAATGAGTCAAGAATCCCTGCCCTTACTTTAAATACATTTTGTTTTCATTGAGACCCAATCTGCTACCGTCACTCAGGAGATAAACCCGTTCTCCTATTCTGAATGCCAAATGTAATTTTTAATCTGCACACATGGGGTAGAGTCCTAGAAGCAAATAGCTGAGTGGAACCATTCCTTTTAAAGTTTAAAATGGTCCTGATCCAAAACAGAGATGAACACATTTACTGTCAGGTAAATGTAGGTGAGAGTAAGCTACACTATGAACACAGTGTATAGTTGGAATGGAATTTGCTTTTATTTGCTCCTAGCACTGTCAGATTTGCACAATCATATTTTTTCTTTTCAAAGTTCACCTTGATAGACTACTGTCACTTCAGTAAACTTCTATTATTAGAACCTGTTTGGAATCTACATTAGTCAAGATGCTACAGAAAATATTCTATTAAGGTCATTTAATTCCCAGAGAACATTGAAGGAAAATCCAGTTTGGATCATACAACCAGAGCAAGGTAAGGAGAGGAATTGTGTTGTTGCTGAACTGCAGTGAATTCAGCTACTTGATTTTGCTAAAAGTTTCTGATCCAGTCATTACAGTGAACAGTGGAGAAAAATATAGTGCAAACTATACACTGGAAACTCTAATCTGGTCCTACCTGGTTAAACTTACTGTGCCATGTAATAATTGTCTCATTCATGGAGAATTGTCCACCTGTAGGTTGTCTGGGATCCATTTTTCCTACTTTCACTTTTATGAAGGATTTGTTGGGGAACGTCACCCAATTGATAATATCAAATCCAGCTACTAATTCACCCTTCTTATCAAAAGACACCTTGTCTCCAGCACTGTTGTTAAATGAGATGCTCCTCAGAAAAGTGTAAAGCTAGGAGTGAGGTAAGTGTAGACAAGTTTTACAAACGTGATAGAAAAATACAACAGACTTTGACTTCTGGTCCTTCAGAAGATGGTAAAATTGTCTTATTGCGCCATACTATTTGCACCTGGCCCTGTACAGAAAGCAATGCTACCAATGTGATGATGTCAGTTTTAGATTGTAGCAACTCACCTAGAGGACCAAATTAGACATTTGGCTGAAACCTCAGTAAAGAACATGATTTAGAAGGAAGAGATGCTGAATCTGCATGGATAGGGGATTAAGTCTGCCTCTGCCCCTCTCATCTCCAAGTCATGTGAACATAGTGCCAGGATCTCTAGCTTCCATAACTTTTGACTTCTTTCATTGCTTCTTAGATATTCCGAGGAAAGCAATGATGTGCAGAAATAATACAATTTCAGGAAAACTCTGCATTGTTTTATTTTCCACATATGATCACATGTGCTAATGCATTGTTTTATAAACCTAATTAGTATTAGAATGAAGAGATAAGCTACATGTTAAATTAACAATGGGTTCAATGTGAGCTAGCTGTATTTCCTGTGAAAGCCATTGGGAGAAGAACTTGCTGTAGAATCATAGAATCATGTAATTGCAGAGTTGGAAGGGACCAAGAAGGTCATCTGGTCCAACTTGCTGCTGTTGCAGCTCATTGATTTACACCATCCCACTTGTACATTAATAGGCTCCAGGCACACTGAATAAAACTTAGCAACAGCATTAAGGTGTATGAATGCATAAACTTTATCAATAGCAGATCTGCTTTCCATGTGAGACATTACCTGAAAATGTTGTGGCTTAAAAGACCCCAGATGGTGTCCAGCCACCATTGCTCCATGTTTGTTTCTGGATGAATGGAGGCCATGTAAAGCATGGGCCACAGCATAGACAGCATTGTAGATGCTGTAGCTTTGACTGGTCATGCTCATCTCAAAAATAGTTCCAGGAAGGTTCTCCAGCTTCTCCTCACCAGTGCAACC
>NW_025336280.1:105691-107437 GCF_004798865.1 Varanus komodoensis | reverse complement strand
CCTTCCAGCCACCTCAACCTCTGCCATCCCCTTCTCCTTTTGCCATCAATCATTCCCAACATTCCCTTTTCCAATGAGTCCTTCCTTCTCATAGAGTATTTGAGCTCTATCAAAGGCAGCAAAATGCCAAATATGAATTTAAACAATCATACTTATCCAAGAGGACTGCAGGTGGTGCAGTGGTTTAAACCGCTGTGCTGCTGGGCTGGTTGATCGAAAGGTCGCCGGTTCAAATCTGCACAATGGGGTGAGTTCCCGTTGCTCCATCCCAGCTCCTGCAAACCTTGCAAATGCAAGGAGATAAAAAGCATGCAAATGCATGCAAAAGCATGCAAATGCAAGTAGATAAAAAGGTACCACTTGGGTGGGGCAGGTAACAGCATTTAGTCATGCAGGCCACATGACCACGGAGACTGCGGACAAACGCTGGCTCCCTCGGCTAGGAAATGGAGATGAGCACCGCCCCCTAGAGTCAGGCATGACTGGACATAATGTCAAGGGGAAACCTTTACCTTTACCTAACCTTTACTTATCCAAGACAGAATTTCTGTTGACCCATATGTGTCTAACACACTGGGAAAGACAGGAAATATAAGAACAAAATGTGAGTATAAGGGCTTGTCTGCATGAAGAAGCATCAATTGTATACTCATCATCTGTAATTCATCTATCAGGACTATTTATATACAGAAAATGTGTACCATAAAAAGTCTTGCAATTCTAACTTCATAACATGGAGAGCACTGAAATCAATAGGATTTAATTGAAGATTGGGCTGAGAGATGTTCACTTCATGTTCCTTCTTAACTGTTCTTTACTGTTCAATTCAGGTCTCAGGATGATTATATAACACTTTGGTGAAAAGATACAAGCCAATAACCCAGTGGCAGAAGACAAGATGGAGAAGATCTCCACAGACACCATGTACTTTCCCCTTGTGCTGAGGTATGTTGGGACAAAGGACAGCCACACACTGCAGAAGACTAGCATGCTGAACGTGATGAATTTGGCTTCGTTAAAAGTGTCTGGCAGCTTCCGAGCAAAGAAAGCCACTGTGAAGCTGACAAGAGAGAGGAGTCCAATGTAGCCCAGGACATAATAGAACATGTTGGTTGAACCTTCATTGCATCCCACAGTGATTTCTTCGGGAAAGGAGTGCATGTCCAGTTCTGGGAATGGAGGGTCAGTGCTCAGCCAAGCCACACACACCACTGCTTGTAGCAAAGAACAGCACAGGACAATGGAATTGGCAAGTGTTTTCCCCACGCATTTCCTCACCCTCGATCCTGGCTTTGTGGTCCAGAAAGCAAGAACCACAGTGATGGTTTTGGCCAAGAGAGAGGAAACGGCCACTGTAAAGATGACACCAAAAGCATTTTGTCGCAAATAACACATTGGTGTTTGAGGCCGGCCAAGAAAGAGCAAGGAGCAGAGGAAGCAGAGCAGGAGGGAGATCAGGAGAACATAGGTAAGGCTGCGGTTGTTGGCTTTGACGATGGGGGTTTTGCGGTGCTTGATGAAGAGTCCAAGCACGGATCCGGTGATCACCGAAAAGGACAGAGCCAAAACAGCCAAGCTGGCACCCAAAGGCTCGTCGTAAGTCAAGAAGTTGAGAACTTTGTCAAGGCAATCATTCTTCTGCTTATTAGGATACTGAGCTCGTGGACATTCAGAACAATCGTCCATATCTAAAACAAATACATGTTGGTTTCAGACAGATCATTGCTATTATACCATGGTCCTTTT
>NW_025336280.1:98366-102256 GCF_004798865.1 Varanus komodoensis | reverse complement strand
GGAATGAAAGTGAGAAAGCATTATTGTAGAGAAATGATTGGAAGGGAAAACAGTTTGTTGATTAAATAGGGAGATGGGGAGATGCAGAGATAAAAAGATTCTGCTTTAATTTGATGGAAGAACTGAATTTGAATCAGATTAATGAAAGGAAAATAAGATTTCATTGAAATGATTGTTAGGGCAGGATATAGTTATTTTCTTTGTCTTAGAAGACTCAAATATTCATATTACTATTGTTGTTGTTGTTATTATTATTATTATTATTTTGAACGCATCAGTGATCAACCATGTCCAGCTGTAACAACCCTCTCATATAGAGACTCCTTTGGCTTAATAAATTTTATTATTTTCTCTACAATCGAACATTAAAAATATTAGTTAAGACATCAGACATACTGGGTTGAAATATTACTCCTTAACAATCAGTAGCCATATTCAGTTCTACGCATAGTCTCGTTTCTCTAACCAATAATTAAAAGAGTGCCAAGTTTGATAGAAATATGTATCCTCTTTCTCCTTCGGAGACAAGGTCAATCTGTCCATAACCGTGCAATTCAAAATCTTTTAAATAGAAACTCCTCAGTATCTTTCCTACCCTAATCTGCAAGCATGAGGTGGCCAGCTCTATCATCTTGCAGCAATGCAAGATGCTGGGCAAGTTCATACAACCTGAACGCCCATATTGCAATATCAGCACATGGAACAGTCAATATTCTTGTTTGATTAATAGTTATCTATTAAAGATCTATGAAAATCTTTTGAATTATCATTGACATAATTGTACTTTGCTGGTTTTACTACATGATATGTTATTCATATATTTGATGTATATAATAGTAAGTTTTTAAGTGCATTTTACATTGTAAATTTAATAAAAGTATGATATATTATTTTTAATGTTCCTACCACAGACATTGTGAATGTTGCTAATAAGGATCTATTGGCCTAGGCTAAGGTCAAGCTACTACATTGCGATAAAATGTAGTTTGATAGTTCTGATTCATTTATACTCCCTGCAACCTGCTTTGTTGTTGTGTTCTTAAAGGTACAATTGTGGTACTGGTGTGGTGATTTGCAAGTAATAGATAGAATGGATATAATGTCCACTCATCAACATCAGCACCATCATCAACACATTGTATCTATAGCTTTTCTTTCTACCCCTCTGAAGGTGCCCAAAACACCTTGCAAAGTTCTCCATTTAATTCCCACAACAACCACCCAATGAAGTTGTTTCGGCAAAGAGTCTGTGGCTTGCTCAAAGTCATCCTGTGGATTTCATGGCTGAGTGGGAACCAATATTCAGATCTCCAGAGTACCACTTCAGGACTCTTAACGACAACACTAAACAGCCTCTCATGTTATTTCATAAAACCTTAGATCTGCTACTTGTGTGAACTGCTACCTGCAAATGCTGTAGTTTAATGGGTTCAGGTCTGTCTTCATGTGACCTTGGTATGTGTCTAATCCTGGCTGAATCCATGGCATGCAAAGCATGTGCCACAACATAGACAGCATTGTAGATGTTGTTACTTTGTCCGGTCATGCTCATCTCAAAAAGAGGACCAGGAAGGCTCTCCAACTTCTCTTCTCCAGAGCAGCATTTCCCTGCCTCTTCACCATCATACCTTTCTGGAAATTTGCAGTCAAATGCTTGTTCCCAGAATAGCTTGATGAAACCATCAGCGTTGGAGTGCGGATTCGGGTTCTGAAGGAAATCCTGGAAGCCTTGCACCTCACTAGACTGAATTGCAAAGGATAAGGTGCCATGAAATACTTGAATAGCCAGAGATCGGTGAAAGGTTTCTCATGAGAAATCCCAGTCAGCTTTCATAACCCACACCTTGTGCATCGGAGTCACAGTGTATGATTCAAAAAGAATAAGCACTGTTTGCAGAGTTAACATACTGTGTGTGTCAGCACTTAAAACACATATATTTACACTTGTCTTGAAAAGAAATGTTTTCATATTCATTAGGGGATCCAGCAGGTTAAAGAAGTCAAACATGTTACTCTGGGTTGGCATTTTTTAAATGAAAGCTGTACAGATGCCACTCTGGAACAAATTCTGAGGCAAAGTCTTCACAAATCTTTCTCCTTTATCATCACACATTGCACGATTCCAACCCACTTCTACTGAAAATGCAGTAGGAGACAGACCAACCCAGTGTACTGATGTTCTTCATTGGGGACCATTCTGTATATGAGAGTGATGGTTTCTTTTGCTCACCATTGGAGCAAATAAACCATAATTTACCTGGAAGTTGGGGGAAAAAGGAATGTTCTTGCATACTGCAATATGATCTGTGTCTTTTACATGTCTCATGCAACCATCATGCATACAAGCCCATCCCTTGACCACTGCATTTAACACGGAGAGTCAAGCTGGTGGAATGGCTGTGTGTACAGGTAGGGGACTCAGATCATCTGAGTTCTAGTCCCTGCTAAGCTATGCAACCAACTGGATGACTATGGTCCAGTCACAGTTCAATCACCCACATCTCCAGGTTGATCATGACATAGATGATTCAAGGTCTGACTCAGTTTCATTTGTTCGTAAGGATAAGTGCCCCAATTTAGGACCTCCCCCCTGCCCTTTCAAGCAGGCAGCTGAAGCATGGTTGTCACTTACCTGTGGAATCTCATAGATGCCTAAAATGGTGGCTATGTGGAATGAGGTGTCAGTGTCCAAGCCCCCAATGACCACAAAGACATTCTTCTCAGTGTCACAGTGGTAGTTCAGGATAGTTCTGTTTTGAGTAAAAAGAAGGTTCAAAGTGTTCTGGTAAGTGATCTTTGCACCAAAGTGGCTGTCATAGATGTGTAGACCCAAGGTAATATTGGGTAAGATCTCTGGGTTCTCATTGATCTCCTCCACCACAAGCACCAAGGAAAGGACATGCTGGTAATTCTTCGACACTGCACTAAAATGAGAGACATACAATGGATGTGATTGCTGTTTCACACCTTCTGTGCCCTGACATCTGCTGCTTTGGAAGATCATCAGCTGTACAGCACATTGCATTGTGCCTCCTATATCAGCAAGGTATGCCAATCTTAGGGTGGTGAAGAAAGCCATACAGATGATAGAGTTAAAAAGTGGATATGACATTTTAAATAGGGATGCCTTTATTCATCTAACACTAATTCTCCTTGTGTTCATCATATTTAAAAGGGCACACAATGAAAGGCCCATCAGCACATCCATCCACAACATGAAGATCAAATCAGTTATAGCAGAATTTGCATAATACTGCCATGGCGACCAGCTGATATTCTTTCTTATTTATGGGAAGGGCGTATCCATGATGAACTTTGCTTGTTTGTCCTCAGTGGCATAGAGGTGAGAACTTTCTCATGCTCACCTCAGATTAACTTGGAAATTATCCAAGATCTTCTCCCTGACTCCATCTCCTATACCAGCAGCTGCTTGGAATAGTTTCACAATCCAGTCCAAGTCCCAAGTCCTTGATTTCATTTTTCAGCTGTCCCTTGTTCTATTTATTGGAGAAAAAGCAATTTGTTACATGGAAGAGGGTGAATGAAAGATTATTCTTGAGAATAGATGAGGACTGGGACTTTCTGATGTTGAACAGAAAGCCCTTAGTGTTTGTTCCTTCAGTCGAAGGTTGCTGTCAGTCAAACCTAGATTAGCACAACACCCATAGCATATTTCACATAAGGGAGTAAGCCATACTTCTCAGAAGAGATACTTAAAAGAGCTCATACAATCCTGACCTCACTCGCACCATGAAATATTAAATCAGTCATGGAGAGTTGCACTGCCTGTCTGCTTCCTCTATGCATATTGAAGCAATCATTGGCTCCTAATGATGTGTGAACATAGGCAGTGTGGCTTGTAGCCTTGCAGAAAAAGTTACCCAGAATCC
>NW_025336280.1:96252-97529 GCF_004798865.1 Varanus komodoensis | reverse complement strand
GGTAGTTCAGGATAGTTCTGCCTTGATTAAAGAGAAGGTTCAAAGTGTTCTGGTATGTCATCTTTGCATCAAAGTGGCTGTCATAGATGTGCAGACCCAAGGTAATATTGGGTAAAATCTCTGGGTTCTCATTGATTTCCTCTACTGCAAACACCAAGGAAAGGACATGCTGGTAATTCTTTGGCACTGCACTAAAATGAGAGACATACAATGGATGTGATGGCTGTTCAACACTTTCTGTGCCATGTCATCTGTTGCTTCTGAAGATCATCTGCTTCAGAGCAACTGTAGAGCACTTTGCATTGTGTGCCATATATCAGTTAGATATGCCAATCATAGAATGATACACAAAGCCGCAAAGAAGCTAAAAATCAAAAGATAATCTGACAATAGAGAGAAATATGTCTTCCTTTATGTGATGTTATTTCATTCCCTCACCTCCATTGGACTTCCACACAAATATATGCTTAAAATCACAGCACAATAGAAAAGTGTAGGATGTGTTGGTTTATTTGCATGACATTCTCCATATTCATTCCACAAGCGTTTTCCATTCTGTCATAATTTAATGATTCATGAAATTTGTCCTTAAATGCTTTTTAGAGCTGTATGAGCATATCTATAGGCGTAAGCAGTTTAAGAGATATGTGGATGCATGCCTTCATCTGAGAAAGGTGTTGGAAGTTTTGGGAAGTACAAATACAGGTGGGTAACTAAGACCACAATCAAGACTTAGCTAGAAATGCTCCATTGAGTTCAACTGTCTATATTTAGGAGAGCACAAGAATGGAATAGGAGTTGCCTTGCATGGGCTCGCAATAGGAGGGCCCATCAGCACATCCATCCACAACATGAAGATCAAATCAGTTTTAGCAGGATTTCTGCAATACTGCCATGGCAACCAGCTGATATTCTTGCTTGCTCACAGGAAGAGCATACCTGTGATGAACTTTGCTTGGTTGTCCTCAGCTGTAAACAGAGGTGAGAACTTTCTCATGCTCACCTTGGATTAACTTGGAAATTATCCAAGATCTTCTCCCTGACTCCATCGCCAAGATCAGAAGCATCTTGGATTAGTTTCACAACCCTGTCCTAGTCCCAAGTCCCTGATTTCATTTTTCAGCTGTCCCTTGTTCACTTTATTGGAGAAAAAGCAGTATACAGCAAGGAAAAGGGTAAAACAAAGAGGCTGCTTCACTAAAATCCAAGCATAGATGAGGATTGGGACTTTCTGATGTTGAGCAGAAAGCCCTTAGTGTTTGCCCCTTCAGTTGAGG
>NW_025336280.1:94453-95502 GCF_004798865.1 Varanus komodoensis | reverse complement strand
CAGCTTCTGTTCACTACTAAGACTTGTATTTATTGCATAACATAAGAAAGCCACAACAGCAGGCAGATGTGGCATAGTCTAACTACAGCCTTGCATTACTGCAAAGAACCAGGATGGAAGCACAGAAACTTCAAAGGGAATGTGGAAACCACCTCTGGGGCTCTGGCAGTCAAGTTGAAGAATACTTAGATCTAGTATAATTATATAGAATTACCTGGTAAGCATTCATCCCCCACAGCATTTTGTTTCATGGGGCATCATGCTTATTAAGTGAAGGCAATATGGAAGGATGCCCATAGGAATTCATTGTTGTTGTGACAAAAGTTTATACTGAGAGTGTATGTGCACACAGTTACAGCATCCTTATTTTGCATGCACTGGACAATATTGTATGGACACGTGCTATGGGGGAATAAATCATGTTCATTTATAAAAAAGGTCCCCTGCACGTACCTTTGAATCAAATTGGTTGGGATGCTTGGAATAGGCACAGAATGAACAGATGTGGACATTGTGAGATCATGGCTTCACCCCTTTTTCCAGAAAGCAGAAAAGTGTGGCAAAGGCCTGATTCCCTGCCGTTTCCCCCCATATCATTAGTAAAAGAAATATTTCTGAAAGCATGGATATAGCATCATGGAATCCAGTGTCGGGGTGGGAAACCGTCACATTTCTTCATCACCCTGAGAGCTTGCTTGGGTGGCCAGCAGGAAGGAAGTTCCAGTGAAGAGTGTGTGTGCACACACTTACAGCCTCCCCAGTCTCTCACCTTTGGAAGCATCACTCCTGGATTCTTTTGAGCATGGTGGAGCCTAGCATCTCCTCTCCCCCCCTCTCGTCTTCTCTCCTTTCCTTGCCCCTGCCCTGCCTTGCCCTGCCCTACCATGCCCCACCCCCAGCCCCACACCACACTGCCCCTTTCTGACCCTCAAACCTGTTCTCCACTATTGATCTCCCATCCTTGGATCCCCAGGGAGCATGATTGCGCCATTCTTTCCACACCTCCACTTTTGGGCTGTGAGGGTGAAAAGAGTTGAGGGAGCTATGAA
>NW_025336280.1:92287-94419 GCF_004798865.1 Varanus komodoensis | reverse complement strand
TATGATCAGAGCTGGAATGCACATTCATATTTCCTATCAGTTCTGAGCCAGTTACAAGTGACAACAGGGTTATACTCTAAGCATACTTCTTCCTTTGAACTGCTCCTTTAAGTTCAATTCAGGCCTCAGAACAATTATGTAACATTTGGAGGAAAATATGCAAACCAATATCCCAGCACTGAAGGTCAAGATGGAAAAGATCTCCACCGCTACCATGTATTTCCCTTTGGTGCTCAAATATGTGAGGACAAAAGACACCCACACACTGCAGAAAACCAGCATGCTGAACGTGATGAATATGGCTTCGTTAAAAGTGTCTGGCAGCTTCTGAGCAAAGAAAGCCACTGTGAAGCTGACAAGAGAGAGGAGTCCCATGTAGCCCAGGACATAGTAGAACATGTTGGTTGAACCTTCATTGCATCTCACAATGATTTCTTCAGAAAGGGAGTGCATGTCCCTACCTGGAGAACGACTGCCTGGCGACTGTGACACATGTATTGGTAACTTCCCGATTAGACTTCTGTAATGCGCTCTACGTGGGGCTGCCCTTGAAGACGGTGCGGATATTTCAATTGGTGCAAAATAGAGCTGCCAGGTTGCTGACGGGGACTGGGCATTGTTCTCATATAACCCCAGTTCTCTGTCAGCTTCACTGGCTCCCCATTGAAGTCCGGGCCCAATTCAAGGTGTTGGTTATCACCTATAAAGCCCTCAATGACTTGGGACCTGGTTATCTAAAGGAGAGCTTGCGTCCATATATGTACTCCCGCCCCCTGAGATCGGCGGATGAGGCCTTTCTCTGGGGGCCCTCTGTGAAGGATATTAGGAGGGTAAGTACCTGGAGGAGGGCCATCTCTGCAGTGGCACCCCATCTATGGAATGCGCTCCCCAGAGAGGTCCGCCTGGCACCATCGTTCTTTGTTTTTCAGTGCCAGGCCAAGATCTTTTTATTTAAACAATATTTTAATTGTTAATTGTTGGTTTTTATTTATTGGTTTTAAACTATTGTCGAGATGCTCCATATTTTTAATGTTATTCTATGTTGTTTATTTTCTTTGTAAGCTGCTCTGAGGCTTTCTGTGATGGGGGTGGCATAAAAAGGCTATAAATAAATAAATAAATAGATAAATAAATGTCAGTTCTGGGAACGGAGTGTCAGTGCTCAGCCAAGCCACACACACCACTGCTTGTAGAGAAGAACAGCACAGGACAATGGAGTTGGCAAGTGTTTTCCCTACCCATTTCCTCACCCTCGATCCTGGCTTTGTGGCCCAGAAAGCAGGAACCACAGTGATGGTTTTGGCCAAGAGAGAGGAAATGGCCACTGTGAAGATGACACCAAAAGCATTTTGTCGCAAATAGCACATTGGTGTTTGAGACTGGCTGAGAAAGAGCAAGGAGCAGAGGAAGCAGAGCAGGAGGGAGATCAGGAGAACATAGGTAAGGCTGCGGTTGTTGGCTTTGACGATGGGGGTGTTGCTGTGCTTGATGAAGAGTCCAAGCATGGATCCGGTGATCACCAAAAAGGACAGAGCCAAAACAGCCAAGCTGACACCCAAAGGCTCGTATTCAGTCAAGAAAATGAGGCCTTTGTCAAGGCAATCATTCTTCTGCTTATTAGGATATTGAGCTCGTGGACACTCAGAACAGTCATCGCTATCTTGAAGAGAAACATCCCAGTTTCAGACAGATCTTTGCAATACACTGCCGTCTCTTCTGAAACATTTAAGTAAGGTATGTCAGTAATTTACAACAGTCTACTTTGGGTTGCCTGAGGCCAGATGGTTATTCCTAAGGCAAGAATTCCCTTTCTTGGATTTGCCAGGGCATGTGGGGTTAGAAATAGGAAGATTCACCACTGAATGTGAGACTATTGGTCAAAGATGTTTGGTTGTGGAGAGAAGCATGAGAAAGTTTTCTCAGGGGGTGGGAGATGTTTGTAATGATTTTCTTTATCAGAATTTTAACACTCTCATTTTTAAGACACCCAAATATTTCTATCTGTAGCCTGTTAGGGTCAGTTATGGTATTCTTAATATGTTGTAGTGAAATGTCTCTTACCTTTTTGGTTTGAAATCTTCCCATTTGGACATGGAGAGCAATCGTAGCAGCAAAATGGGTGTCCTTCCTTG
>NW_025336280.1:81820-83525 GCF_004798865.1 Varanus komodoensis | reverse complement strand
TCTACTTGAAGTATGACAAAACTTGCATCCCCTGCTCTCTTTGTTCATAAGTACATCATCTTAAAATGGACTGCGTGGCTCAGTTTTGGAAGTATGAAGAAGCATCTGCACCTAAACTTGAATATTTTCCATTTTTGAACAGTAGCAGTTCTCTGAAATCCACTGGTTAGTAGACTTACAAATGCATGATTATTATGCCTTTGTCCTCCACAAGAAAAAAAACAAAACAAAACAAAAACAAAAGGGGAGAGAAGATTTCCAGTTCGAGCAGAATGTATACTGTATTTATATAGCAGTGCTGCCAAGGACTATATTTAACTACATTGTGCTTCTTCATTTTAGCAAAGAACTGTAAAAAGATTACAAATGTAAACAACAGCCTGATAGAAAGATAAATGATTATGAAACACAATAGAAAGACAGAAACAACCTAAACTGCCTGAAATGTATTAACAGCTTCTGAGCCATTCTTAAGCAAACAGATAAATACTGTACCAAACAATTATGCAGAGGTTTTGCATGTAAGGAAATTGAAAGGGAAATGGTTTGTCAAAGGATATCAGCTATTATATCAATGTTGAGATTGATAACACAGATCAATAAACCATCTCTATTTGCAGGGAAAGGTAAATTTCCTAAGCGATTTTAGAAAAGTATTTCTGTCTTCTCTACAGTTTCATTGTATCTTTTCTCCAAAGCAAGATGCCGTAATTCTTGAACTTTTTCAACGTTCCACTGTAAATAAAACTGTCTACCTTTCTGGTATCACTTTAGCTTATAGTCATTGAACTTTCTGGAAGAATGTGCTTACATATCTGGAAATAATCCTCTGGGATATTTAATCGCTTATAGTTCTCAAATGGGAATGCACAAGTGTTCACTGTAGAAGGGAAAACAAAGATAGAGTCCTAGTTATTTCCCCACCCCACCCCACCCAACCCCACAAATTAAAAGAAACGAAAGCCAATTGAGAAAACCTCTCAGACTGAAAGAAATATCTATTATTTAGGTACATGCAAGATATACATGAGTTCATCCGATTGTTGCTGGAAAGGGCAATCCTTGAATGCAATCTCATCAGAAGGCAGGTAGTTCTGAGAAATAATGCCAGCAATGATGAATTCTCCAGGTTGATAATATTGTGAAGAATTGGGAGAGGATCACTGATGAAACATTTATCAGCAGGAACTTTGGGTATCACCTGAAATAGCAGAAGGCCAAGACCACGAATACCATGGTATTGCAGAAAACCTTTCTCACACTAATCCATCTCCCCACACATGGCCATGTGGCACTCTGAAATATCTAGACTCATATGACAAGTGCTCTGGGTGATGCATCAACTGAAACCAACCAGAGAGATTTCTCTGTCTCTAGTCTCAGGAATGATTGCCATGGGAGATATTAATAACATTCCTCAATCTGGGTTCATTTTCCTAGAGGCAACTGGAATTCACTAGGGACATTGGGGGACCTAGAATTACTCATGGTTAATTTGATACGTTTATGGGGAGGTAAATAGCTCTGCAGAATGGGAGGCTTTCCTCAGTACTGCAGAAGAAATTGTGTTTATCACTTTTGGAGGGTGTCTTCACTAGTCTCGCTCAATGGGATAGTAAGAACAACTCTGGAGGATTTTCTATCCCTGAACACTGCCCCCTATAGGAAAATTGCTCCTACCTTGGCAGAAACTCCTATGAATCTA
>NW_025336280.1:81283-81720 GCF_004798865.1 Varanus komodoensis | reverse complement strand
CTAGGGACATTGGGGGACCTAGAATTACTCATGGTTAATTTGATACGTTTATGGGGAGGTAAATAGCTCTGCAGAATGGGAGGCTTTCCTCAGTACTGCAGAAGAAATTGTGTTTATCACTTTTGGAGGGTGTCTTCACTAGTCTTGCTCAATGGGATAGTAAGAACAACTCTGGAGGATTTTCTATCCCTGAACACTGCCGCCTATAGGAAAATTGCTCCTACCTCTGCAGAAACTCCTATGAATCTAAGAAAATTTCTGCCACTAACTCTGCAAGCTGATCCTTTTCCATTGTCACTACCTGAGAATACTTTACATCCCAATAGCTTGGTATTAATGTCTTAAATATGTGATGGCCACCAGCACTCAAAACAAAATGAACCATGAAAGGGATATTTTGCATCTAAGGGAATAGCTATTTGCTTCAGGATTTTCAA
>NW_025336280.1:78805-80176 GCF_004798865.1 Varanus komodoensis | reverse complement strand
GAATGGCATGGTACAAAGGAATCTTCTGAAAGCATTTCAGTGTATAATAATAGGTCTGCATCTCATTTTGCCTTTCTTCTGCTCACATTCTGATGTTCAAGACAAGTACTATAAATAGGAATAAGCCCTGAGAAGCAATTGCTTTCCTCTGGACTTCACACTGACTTATAACTTGAGTGGTATGTTACTTTCATGTTGGCATTTTTCCTTGTTCTATTTTCTTTAGAATGTTTGCTGCTATTATTATTGTTACTGAGATTGCTACTACATCAGGTTTTTTTTTTTATTATGGTACTTTTATTCCACTATGCCATCATGAAAGAGTTCCTTCATTGAATGATGGCTAATAAATAGTTTAAAAGGGTGTTTGTAGTACAAATGTAGTCAACAATGGATATATAAGTTTGAACATATCTCTAAAATTTCATGTACTTCAGCTTCACTCATCTGATTAGGTCACTTGTATTTGTGATCTGAGGTGACCTTTGATACCATATCCAACAGCAAGATGGGGGAATTGAACAAAGTAATATTTTATGCATAGACATCAGCAGAAAAATATTTTCATTTTCTTTTGATAATTAACTGCTCTCAGGCCTCAGAACAATGATATAGCACTTGGGGAAAAAGATAAAGCTCAGTAAGCCAGCACTGGAAGCCAGCCAGAAGACGTCCACAGCTACCATGTATTTTCCTTTGGTACTCAGGTAGGTGGGCACAAAGGACACCCACACAGAGCAGAAAACCAGCATGCTGAAGGTGATGAAGTTGGCTTCATTGAAAGTGTCAGGCAACTTCCTAGCTAGGAAAGCAACACTGAAGCTTATAATGGCCAAGACGCCCATGAAGCCGAGGACAGAGTAAAACATGGTGACTGACCCTTCATTGCATTCCAGAATAATTTCTTTAGTCATGGAGTGCATGTCAAAATCCGGGAATGGGGGAGAGGTTGCCAGCCACACAGCACAAATGGTGGCTTGCAGAAAGGGGCAGGAAAGAATGATAGAGATGGCCAGTCGTTGGTCCACCCATTTCCTGATCCTGGAGCCAGGCTTGGTGGCTAGGAAGGTCAAAACCACAACGATGGTCTTGGCCAACACAGAAGAAATAGCCACTGAGAAGTTGAGACCGAATGCAGCTTGTTGAAGGAGGCAGGTCATCTTCTGAGGCTGGCCAATGAACAGGAAAACACACAGGAAGGAGAGCAGGAGGGAGATGAGGAGAGTGAAGGTGAGATTCTGATTGTTGGCTTTAATGACGGGAGTATCCTTGTGCCGAATGAAGATCCCAAACATGAAAGCTGTGACACAAAAAAGGACAGAGACAAAGTAGCTAAACTGGTTCCAAGAGAATCTTCAAAGGACAAGAAGG
>NW_025336280.1:75266-76328 GCF_004798865.1 Varanus komodoensis | reverse complement strand
TAAAACTGCAGAGAAGATTACCTGCCATGGCTGATGTTTCAGAAGGTGCTGCTTCTCTCCATCTACTCCATGTTTGGTTTTGGGGGATAGTAAGTCATGCAAAGCATGTGCCGCAGCATAGACAGCATTGTAGATACCATAGCTGTGGGGTGTCATGCTCATTTCAAAAACAGATGCCGGAAGAGACTCCAGCTTCTCCTGCCCTGTGCAGATTTCCTCAGAGTCAGTATCTGCATTGGAATTGGAGAATGAACACCCAAACGCCTGTTGCCAGAAGTCCCTGATGAAGCCATCTTCTTGAGCTGAGTTTGGGTTTCTGCTCTGAAGAAATGTCTGGAATCCTGCTATCTCATTTGAGTGCAGTGAAATGGATAAAGCACCATGGATGAAATCCATGTCCCAACTTCTCTGAAGAAGCAGGGATGTGAGATCCATCTGGGCTGTCATCATCCACACTTTACTAATCCTAGGTTTCTCATAATATGTTGGAATTTCCACCAAAATTCTCAAGATTACAGTAGCCTGAATTTCTCCATGTATGATCACTGCATTAGTAGTGCTTGACATGATAAGGAAAGATAACCCAATTAAACTATTCATTATAGTTTCCAATTCACTGAAAAATGTTATTTGTGCTATTTGTGCTATGAAGTCAAAGCAAATACCTCTCTCTGAAAAAAAAGGAAGTACTTTCTGTACAAAATTCTCTCCATGGTCACCATCTATATAAATCACCCCAATCCATGACCACTGGAAATGCAGCAAAAGCTGGAGAATTCCCATATAGTGATGGGTTCCATTTGGGAATATCCGGTAGAAGAAAGCAATGTGGATTTTGTTATTTGTCAGTGGGACAGAGCCATAGGTTAGCTAAAAGGGAAGAAGAGATAACCGTCAGGGCCCTGCTGGGGGAATCCTCATCAGAGGAGGAGCTAGAGTTCCTCAAAATGGGTGGCTTTAAAGAGTAGATCAAAGCAGTAGACCAGAAGTCTAGACTTTCACAAATATGATTACTGACAAGGATGCCCAAGCATTTCATTTGTAAGTCGTTCATACTGGATG
>NW_025336280.1:71332-74850 GCF_004798865.1 Varanus komodoensis | reverse complement strand
TCTGAAGAAGAACGAAAGAATCCAAGTGAAAGATAGTGGCTATTTACTAAGTGTCGTGCCTGAAGCCCCGACAGAGGAGGTCTTGTGCCTGGGACCCTGTACCCAAATGTCAACCCCACAGCCTAGCTTGGGGATGCCTGAGCAGATAACTGTACCTCATTCTGACCCTCCGCCCAGTGAGCAAACACCCAAGCCTACATCAAAGCAAGAGAGCTCCGAGGGAAAAAGCACTATGAGTTCTGCTCAGAGAGAGTCTGAGCAGACTGCCCCACCCCCTCCTGATGCTGAGCTTCCTGAGCATGACACAGGAGATGCAGGAGGCAGGATAGACTTTTCTCTAGCAACCAATCAGAGAATTTTGAGAGGATGAGAACAAAGTCAAGCCTTGTTACGCCTCAGAGAGGAAAGGCAGGGCCAAGATAGCTAGTCCCACGTGGGCTCACTCTGGGAGAGATGTCACTAAAGAATTAGCATCTGCATTGCAAAGACCTCAACAGTAGAGCTTATCTGTAGAGTAGTAAATCTTGTAGATAAGTAGCAATAAAAGACTTTAGTTTTATTGCTCATGAACGTGTGTGTTGTTTATACGTTGAGCCGCATCTCAACACTAAGGGAATTTCCTGATGTGAAGAAGCATCTTCATGAACAGAAGTGCGGGAAGTTTGATCATATCTGCATTGCTTATTTGCTTGTTTGTATGTTTGTTTGTTACATTTCTATACCACCAAATAGCTGAAGTGTTCTGGGCAGATATATCAGTTCTTAAAAGAAGAGCATAATACTATGAAATCACAATGTTTTTCCAACTGACCAAATTAAACAATTTTACAACTAAAACAGCATTTAATACAGAATAAACCTGTCACCTGACCTGAAGGTATCAGATATTGTGGCCCGAAGCAATGCCTGAACTGGGCTGGGAAGCAGAGAGGAAATCAATTCAAGCAGCTAGAGTTGCTCTTATGCACTCAAATTTCTACTCCTGTTTATTACTCTAGATGCTCCAGTTTGTACAAACTGCAGCTTCTGAACAATCTTCAAGGAAATTCCCATACAGAGAGCAAAATTAAACAAATTTCAAGATTACCAGAGCAAAAGCAGACTATCCTTGCCCAGACAGGGACACAGCAGGGCAGGAGAGAAACTTGGTACAGAATACTGTGTTAAGAAGATCCATGATACTCAGACATGTCCTGTTCCAAAATGGTAAACCAAAATTGCAATCTATCAACTAGTGCACTAGCTCATCCATAAGCCATAGAATATATCATAAAGTATGTTGCAATTTATAGAAGTTCCCAGTTGAGACCTGGTACTGGCTGCCACAACGTCTTATTTCACCTCCCGGTAACTTGCAACTCATCATTTTTTACTTCCTTATTTAGAGAGGTCTCCTATGAGGGTAACTCCATGTCTCATGCTGAGACCTTGATTCTTGGTTTCTCCTTGTTTTAGACTGCTTGTTTCTCCATGTTAGCCTTAGCATCACCTTGGTTCTGGCTTTGGACTGCCTCACTTCCTGACTGAAAGGCTTGTTTGGTTGATCTTTACCAACATTTTATCTTGCTTTAAGGTTAGGAGTCATTGACTGATCTTGACCTGGCCTAAGTAGGGCAAGGAGGGAGAGATGTTTCCAGGTTACATTGTGTGTGTAAGTTGTTCACAACCTACACAGCAGCACCAAGATTTTATTTAATCATACTGAATGCTTTTTAAGAGCTTCAACCCACAAAAAAGGTTTGAAGAATTTTCCTGAAAAATAGCAAAGTGAGTGTCAAAGAAGCAAAGTGCAAGTAAATAGATGCAGGTCAGATAAGAACTGCCCTGAGAAAGCTCACAAGTTTCCATAACTGTCCAGGAAGGACAGTGAATTAGATTACACTGGCACTCAGGTGATCTAGGTTCTAGTCTCCGCTCAGCCATGGAGCAAATTGGGTAACTTTGGGCCACTCGCAAACCCTCAACCCAACCTAACTTACATTAAGTGACATTAGAACACAGCCACACACAGCTTTTTGTTTTGTTTTTTTAACTAGGCACTTGAACCATGAATGTGATCTTAAACTCTTGTGTTCCCATGCGAAACTCTTACCTGTGGAATCTTGTAAGTACACAGGATGTCAGCCATGAAGAGAATGATGTCAGAATTTGGTCCCCCAATGACTCCTATCAGATTATTCTCAGAGCCACATTTATAGTTAGGAGCAAATTTGCCCCAGGTAGAAAGAAGTTCCAGGGATGCAAGGTAGGTCAGCTTGCTTTGAAATGACTGTTGAAAACAGAGCAGCCAAGGGTGATGTTGGGCAAGATCCAGGGGGTTTCATTGATCTCCTGGACAGCAAATACCAAGGCCAGGATATGCTGGTAGTTCTGAGTTAGTACCCTGAAATGAGAGATACACACCGCACCGCAGTACATTTTCTTGGAGGCTGGGGTGTAATTGCTATATCATATCTAAGTGTATTTGCCACACTCATTCTACCCAATTAAATTGGGAAGACAGAGTTTATGGAAATGTAAAGTAACATTAATATATAACAGTGGGCATTTCTAAACACACAAACCTGTACTTACATAAGTTCATACATATTCTGAATGTCTGAACCCACTTCTTTCTATCTTCAGTGACAAATGAAACCTGCTTTTAAAAGATCAGAGTTACTGTTAACTTGTGATGAATCAAAATGTAAAGGGTATGATATCCCTGTATAAGGACCCCAAAGGCTGTCAGAAAAAGGAAGGTTAAGATCTCTTCTTGCTGATGCCAAAGTGTAGGACATGGAGTAATCAATTCAAGTTGTGACAACCCAGATTCAGGCTGGACACCAGGAAAAGTTTCCTCAAAGTCAGAGAAATATGACAGTGGAACCAGCTGCCTAGAGAGGTGGTGGGCTCTCCCACACTAGAGACATGCAAGCCAAAACTGGACATCCATCTGAATGGGATGATGTAACTTGGTGTCCAGCAACAGCCGGGGGTTGGACTTGATGTCCCTCATGGCCCCTTCCAACTCTACTATCGTTGTATGGCGCGATTTTACGGACGAGACCAGAGACTGGTTGGAATTATCGAGAGAGATTTATTTACCTGCCTGCAGGGACCGCCACTCGTTAGAGTGCGGTGCTGAGCAGATCGAAGGCAGGATTTTTATACTCTTCCATACTTATGCTTGAACGACAGCGAACAATAGGGGAACAATAGGGGAAAGCACATTTGCACATTTATCATGCTAAAGCAAGCAAGCGTGGGTACAAGGGCATAACGTCTGCGGTGATATTGGTAATGCTGGAGCGTAGCCTGCTTTGTTGTCAGCTTTGCGTAGCGTGCACATCCGTGTTCGTGTTCTTGTTCTCACGCAAACAGGACACCCTGATCATGCTTTTTACTCGTGATGAGCCATGCCCTGGCTACGTGCTACTCGTGATGAGCCATGCCCTGACTACGTGCTTGATTATGAGGGGGGTTATAACAACTATCAGATTCTATGATTCTATGGATCAGATGGGGAATTCATACCA
>NW_025336280.1:66791-70540 GCF_004798865.1 Varanus komodoensis | reverse complement strand
CAGGAAATATGCATGGCCTTGTAATGACCAATTCCAGGAAGAAGCCATCAGGAAAGAAGTACAGAAAGGAAACAAATCTAGGAAAGTGTAGAACTAAATGCCAAGTTGGAGAGATTGCATAATGTTTTGCACACATTCTAAATTAGGTCACTTTCTCCAAAAGTAAGAATGATCAACTTATTAGATCAGATGGAAGTTCCACCTAGTCAAGGGAAATAACTATATCTAGTCCTAAAGTGGTAACACAGGAGGGCAATATCATTTCTCACTGTTGTTACCAATTGACCAGGGTGCTCTCAGATGAAGGTTTATGGTGAAATCACCCTGGAACATTCACAGATTCTTACAGGGAGCCTAGACAAAGTCATCTTCCATTTTTATCTCTCCCTTTCTTTCTCACCATTCCTTCCATCACTGCTGTTAGTGTAGGGGAAATGCTAAGAAGAAAATAAAAACAGCAAATAGCTGTACAATGTCTAGAAGCTCAGAGACATTGTACATCTGATCTGTGAGTACACATGGAAATTGTGCCTTTATCCTTTGAATGTGTCAGTCATTCTTTTAATTCATCTAAGTTCATAGGAGCATAATATCAGAATCATATGAAGGCAGGAGTCAAACTCATGTGTAAAATACTAATGGAAATTGAAAGTCTTTTGCAGTATAGCTCCAGAATGCATCCCTTATTCAATTGAAGCATTGTGATATATTGCAGAACTGCAAAAATGTTTGGTCCAGCTAAAGTCTCTCTGTTACATTTCTTGAAAACTGCACATAACGTACAAATATAACATCAACTAGTCCAAAGTTGATGGACTGACCTGATCAGACACAGATGGAACCCTTATGAAAGCCTACAATCATGGCCCTGAGGATGGCAAATCAGGGTTATTCTCTGCCACCACAGGCTAAAACCAACATAGGTTTCTCAGGTGGTTAGTTCCCTGTTCCACCCTTGCCCATAAGGTTGGCCACTCAATGACCCTTTGCTACCAATTTTCACAGTAATTTGGAGTTAATACTGATGATATTAGTAGTAAATGACTATTTTGCCTTTGTGCTCTCCCCAAAGCTGGACAGAGGAGATCAGCATAGGAGATTAGATGAGGCTGGGGACTTAGGAGCACAGATCAGAGTCACTCCCCTAGAAGTCAAGGGGCTCCTCAGGTCATTGGACATTACAAAGGCACCAGGCCCTGACGGTTACACCCGAGAGTACTTAGAGAGTTGACAGGGGTTCTCTCATGCCCGCTGGCCTCCATTTTTGAGGCCTCGTGGAGAACGGGTGAAGTTTCAAAGGACTGGAGGGTGGCATCAGTGGTCCCAATTTTCAAAAAGGGTAGTAGAAGGGACACGGGGAATTGCAGACCTGTTCGCCTTACGTCCATTGTAGGAAAAACAATGGTGTTCAAAGATAGGCTGGACATGCACATGGTGGGCATGTCGTGAGCAGAGCTGGCTGGAGCCAGGGGTCCGACTAGATGGCCTGGGAGGCCCCTTCTGACTTGCTCTGTTTCTATGTTTCTATATTCATGCTGACATTGATGCTATATCTAATAAACTTCAGGTAGATGTACATTTGGGCCAAGTTTTTCTGTCAGAATGGATACTTCTCAATTTGTACATCACAGCTATGTGGACTAGATCATGGAAGATGAGAGGACTATCACTGATTGTCTGGACCATCACTGCCCTGGGCTTATCAAAGTACCAGGACAGAGAGAATGGCAGAGTGAGTAAAGTCAGTGGTGAATGCTTCTCTACAGGAAGGTATCACTGCATCTTGCCTAAAGCAGATGGAACTACATTCTTTGTTTCAACAATCTCTCCTTGAAGACCATTGGAAATCTGAGACTGATCTGAGGCATTCTACTGCTCAGCAAGGTGTTGGAACATTGGGTGGCTTATCAAGCCAGTGTGGTGTGGGATGAGCCAGTGTGGTATGGTGGTTAAGAGCACGGGACTGGGACTCAGGTGACCCGGGTTCAAGTCCCCGCTCGGCCATGGAGCCAACTGGGTGACTTTGGGCCAGTCACAGACTCTCAGCCCAACCTACCTCACAGGGTTGTTGTTGTGGGGATAAGATGGAGGAGGAGATGTAAGCTGCCTTGAGCCCTTTGTAGGAAAAAGGCAGGATATAAATCGGAAAATAAAATAATAAATAAAATAAAATTTGTAGTTGAGGTTGACCAGCTAGCTCCATTTCAATCTGGATTCAGGTCTGCTTATGGAGCAGAGATTGTTACTGATTAAATTTCAATGGGAACTGTACCCAGAGATGCCACTTTCAGTTCTGAACGACCTTTTGGCAACTTTAAACCAGTAGAAAGCAGATCATGCAAAAGGGAACCCTCCTGGGTCACTCCCCTGAAGGGTTNGAATGGCATGGTACAAAGGAATCTTCTGAAAGCATTTCAGTGTATAATAATAGGTCTGCATCTCATTTTGCCTTTCTTCTGCTCACATTCTGATGTTCAAGACAAGTACTATAAATAGGAATAAGCCCTGAGAAGCAATTGCTTTCCTCTGGACTTCACACTGACTTATAACTTGAGTGGTATGTTACTTTCATGTTGGCATTTTTCCTTGTTCTATTTTCTTTAGAATGTTTGCTGCTATTATTATTGTTACTGAGATTGCTACTACATCAGGTTTTTTTTTTTATTATGGTACTTTTATTCCACTATGCCATCATGAAAGAGTTCCTTCATTGAATGATGGCTAATAAATAGTTTAAAAGGGTGTTTGTAGTACAAATGTAGTCAACAATGGATATATAAGTTTGAACATATCTCTAAAATTTCATGTACTTCAGCTTCACTCATCTGATTAGGTCACTTGTATTTGTGATCTGAGGTGACCTTTGATACCATATCCAACAGCAAGATGGGGGAATTGAACAAAGTAATATTTTATGCATAGACATCAGCAGAAAAATATTTTCATTTTCTTTTGATAATTAACTGCTCTCAGGCCTCAGAACAATGATATAGCACTTGGGGAAAAAGATAAAGCTCAGTAAGCCAGCACTGGAAGCCAGCCAGAAGACGTCCACAGCTACCATGTATTTTCCTTTGGTACTCAGGTAGGTGGGCACAAAGGACACCCACACAGAGCAGAAAACCAGCATGCTGAAGGTGATGAAGTTGGCTTCATTGAAAGTGTCAGGCAACTTCCTAGCTAGGAAAGCAACACTGAAGCTTATAATGGCCAAGACGCCCATGAAGCCGAGGACAGAGTAAAACATGGTGACTGACCCTTCATTGCATTCCAGAATAATTTCTTTAGTCATGGAGTGCATGTCAAAATCCGGGAATGGGGGAGAGGTTGCCAGCCACACAGCACAAATGGTGGCTTGCAGAAAGGGGCAGGAAAGAATGATAGAGATGGCCAGTCGTTGGTCCACCCATTTCCTGATCCTGGAGCCAGGCTTGGTGGCTAGGAAGGTCAAAACCACAACGATGGTCTTGGCCAACACAGAAGAAATAGCCACTGAGAAGTTGAGACCGAATGCAGCTTGTTGAAGGAGGCAGGTCATCTTCTGAGGCTGGCCAATGAACAGGAAAACACACAGGAAGGAGAGCAGGAGGGAGATGAGGAGAGTGAAGGTGAGATTCTGATTGTTGGCTTTAATGACGGGAGTATCCTTGTGCCGAATGAAGATCCCAAACATGAAAGCTGTGACACAAAAAAGGACAGAGACAAAGTAGCTAAACTGGTTCCAAGAGAATCTTCAAAGGACAAGAAGG
>NW_025336280.1:64552-66044 GCF_004798865.1 Varanus komodoensis | reverse complement strand
CTGATGAGGTCCATCCAAAAAGCTTTCTTAAGGAATATGGCCCTGCAGTTTCCACTTTTTGCAGTTTTTCCATAACTTAAGTGGCTCTTATTTCTAATATTCTGCTTCTTTAAACTTAGTTCAGAAAATGGGGTCTTTACTTGGGGGAATGAATTGCAATCCAGAAAAACTGGATTATGACATCTATTGATGATAAATGGTATGAGATGACGTCTCTTACCTGTTCTGTTTGAAATCTTCCCTCGTGGACATGGATAGCAAATGTAGCAGCAAAATGGCTCGCCCTCCTTCTGTCTCATAAAATTGCCAGGGAGGCAATTGTCATTGCACACTGATAATGGTTGTACCTGTGGAAAGTGAACATCCAGAAAATATGTTTCCATAAAATCAAAGTAAAGTTAGTAGTCCAAAGAGTCCAGGGTTATAGACCAATAATCTTTAACATTATGTAATTTTGCAATACGCTAAAGTGAAAATGTGGGACTTGAAAACGCTATTTCAGTGGGATAATTGAAAGTAGCAGAAGGGAGACTGATTTATAGTGGTGTTTTCAAGAATCACTTTTAAATATGGGGGAACAACTGAATACAGCAAAGGCATTTCACAAATCATACCTGGTTGAACATTCTGGGCCATGCTATGGCATCCTCATGAATAGTAAACCCAACATCTGGGCCACTCTGTGACTCCAGGCTTCCCACTTTTACTCGAAGGAAGGATTCATTTTGGAAGGTGACCCAACTAATTATATCAAAGCCAGTTACCAGTTCCCCATTTTGGTTAAAGGAAATCTTTTCACCAGCACTGTTGTTGAATGAGAACCTTCTTAGAAAGTAATGGAGCTGAATTGAAAGGTGAAGACAAACAATTTAAGAGGATACACACACTGGAACTATGCAAGGGAAAGCCAAATTAGTTTAAAAATTATCCACAGACCTCAAGTCTGAACATTCATTGTCCTAGTGTGTATTTTCTTTGCATATTCATTAAGAGCTCATATTCAAAATACCTGCATCAGAATCCCTGTACTGTCATTCCTGTATCCATGATATTATTGCTTAATTAATATGAGACGCATTGGTGGTTCAGTGGAAGAATTCTTGCCTGCCATGCAGGAGGGCCGGGTTTGATTCCTGGCCAATGCAACTACTGTTTTAGACATGCACATGGTAGGCATTTCATGAGCAGAGCTGGCTAGAGCCACAGTGGCGTGGGGGGGGGGGGAGGCTAGATGGCCCAGGAGGCCACTTCTGAATCACTCTGTTCCTATGTTTCGAATTAGGTGTGTGCCTGTTTTTTACTACATTTCTCATTTGTAACACCCACTTGCAGAGTGAGTAAGATACCATCACATACATATGTGCAACAGCTCTCACTATTGAGTTTTGATGATGCAGATAATGCCTGTGTTTTGAACCATTCTTTGACAGACTGCCATATTTGGGATGGATGAATTTGAGATTTGAAGCATTTGAATGTCAGAAACAATCCA
>NW_025336280.1:62244-63768 GCF_004798865.1 Varanus komodoensis | reverse complement strand
TGGTGATGAGATCTGATGTAAAGTGTTTGAAGAGACTAGTAAGAGAACTAGATTGCCCTTTTTGTTGAAACTGTGGTTTACTACTGTGTGTCTATTACATTTTTTTTTTTACTTTATCCGTTGGAAGCCACCATGCCTTTTCAATAAATCCTTCAATTTAGAAATTGCTAATGCTTCTTATAAACTTATGTTTTAGCCATGTTCAGCAATTGCTTCTTTTGAGGAGCACGTTATCACATGGATAGTTGTTCATATTTGCTGATGTACTTGCTGTTTTCAAGTGCTTACCTTTAGCATGTAAGTCATTTGTTAATCAGAGTAAAACATAAGACTGACAATGGAAGGATAAATATTCATGTACTCTAATACAGCAGACCTTATGAAAAAATTAGTATTTGAATAGATGGTACACAGTTGCCACTTTCAAAAATGATACTTATTTGGGTATCAGGTCCTTTTTTATGCTTAGATGAAATTCCAGGAAAGCCGGATTTTCATCAAGATATATTCATGAATATTCATTGATACGGCTATAGACTGTGTGCACGTGTGTCTTTTTCCTTCTTGGTACATGCTTTATTTGCTTAAAAGTCATTATGAAATATTCACCATTACCATCACCCTGCATCATTCATGTTTTCAAAAGAAATTTTGCCCTTTAAGTCTTCAAAGACACACCAAATGCTACTTCAATCCATTCCAAAGAGGTTTTGGTCATCTTTCCACCACTTTCTACTTTAAACACACTCAATTAAAAATGCCTAAGAAACATGAATGCCAAATACAGCTCTCAAGTTCTCTGGTGCAGATCTTACCTGTGGGATCTTGTAGATACACAGGATATCAGCCATGAAGAGAACAATGTCAGAATTTGGTCCCCCAATCACTGCTACTGGATTGTTTTGGGTGTCACATTTGTAGTTTGGGACAAATTTGCCCCAGGTAGAAAGAAGTTCCAGGGATGCAAGGTAGGTCCAGCTTGCCATGAAATGACTGTTGGAAACAGAGAAGCCCAGGGTGATGTTGGGCAAGATCCAGGGGTTTTCATTGATCTCCTGGACAGCAAATACAAAGGCTAGGATGTGCTGGTAGTTCTGAGTTAGTACCCTGCAATGAGAGTTGCATGCTACATCTCAGTGTGTGTTCTTCAGAATAACATTAGCTACATTTCAGTTCAGTATAAATTTTTTACTTGCTTTACATTCTACCCAGTTTCTTTTGCCATTAGATGCCACTAGTTTTCCATACAGACTTAATAGAAATCTGCAAGTACTGAGATGTTTGAGCTCCCCTTCTTACATAATTTTTCTCCAGTATTTTATAAATGTGTATACTTCTTTACACCTTCTATATATCCCAAGTGGAACACATTTTCTTGCTTTCACTGCAGTAATGATAGACACTTAATCATCTGAAAATGATAATGATCCCACAAGCCACCCAAAGAAGCATGCCATTTTGAAAAAGAGAAAGATGTTTCTCATTTCCCACCTAGAGAAACACAAATCCCATCCACAGAATAGC
>NW_025336280.1:59835-61033 GCF_004798865.1 Varanus komodoensis | reverse complement strand
CAGTGACTGGGACTCAAGAAGGGTTGAAACATGAAAGTGCATACACTTAAAGCATTAAAAATAAACAAAAGTTAAAAATTTAACTGCCTCAATTAGGGAATAAAATAGAACAGATAACCAGATCAGAAAACTAAGATTGCCTTTCTGACCATAAGAGAGAGGAATGTATAGCCAAATGTTCCCCAGCCAAGAGACAATAGTGGCATCCAAGCAGATGTATGCTAAAGAAATGCATACATTATCTCATCTCCCAGTTCTTTAGAGGGATGCTTTTCAAATGCTAACTCATTAGAAGGGATGAAGATCTGAGACAGAATGCCACCAATGAGCAGATCTCCTGACCGATAATACTTGTGGTGAGCATGAAGTGGGTCACCAATCCTGCAAGAGTCAACAGTGAGCACATATGCCACCTGAAGCACCAGCACTAATGCCAGCACCATGTAAAGCACAACTTTGTTCACAAATCTTCTATCCGGGTATCCCATCACTCTTTCCCATATTCCTGCTTTAGAGCTGAGCAGAAGCATGGCTTCTTTGGAACGGTCATTGGCTCAGTTGAAGTGAAATCATGTAAAGCATTAACAAGGTAGCAGAGCTGTTCCTGGCATAAGCAAAGGTGAGCACCAGGAAGATCAGTTGCATCCTTCAGACATGCCTCCTCAGAAAGAAATCCTCTGAATTCTACTTGTTTTATTCCTTTTATGAATGCAGAAGAATGCATTTGATGTGACCCTCCACCACCACAGATGTTACTGAAAATCCCCAAAGTCTTGAAAACTAACATGCAATAATGTTTGATTTGATAATTAAAGGGGAGCTGCTTCAGAATTATAGGTTCTCTGCAATGCTGTGGAAGAAAGCATAGCTATCAACTCTTGAGAGGTGGCTTTTCAGAAACTTTCAAGCATGACCTCAAGAGACTCATGGGCAATGTCACCAGAAAACCGGAGTTTCGGAAAGGGAGTTTCAGGGAAGTTTTCAAGGCATTCACTTGTAGAGGTCGCAAAATATTTTACTCAGATTCTAAACTGAGCCAGTTTCCCTCCCCCACCCCCACCCAAAAAAGTGAAGAGCAGCTTTTGGGTTCACCCACTGTGACCCAGTTAAATGCCTTTGGCAACTGTATGAGCAATGGACACGAAACATGGTCAATTTTTGTTGTCCATTGACTAGAATTCAAGGCCTCTAGTGTGGG
>NW_025336280.1:56470-57570 GCF_004798865.1 Varanus komodoensis | reverse complement strand
TAGTCTACATCAGTACACTGGCAGGATGTATGTGGGAGACTGCCACTTGAGAGAATACCCAAAGCCAGAATGTATGTGATGTTTCTCAGGAAGAGCAAAGTATCACAATTAGGGACTGTATAGATACATTTGGAAAGTGGAGGTAGGGAAGTTCAGGGGCAACCATAAGATTGAAACTGACTAGTTTGGAAGTAAATAAACTGCAATTTATTTTATATTTATAGGGTAGCAATGTATACGGTAGCCATGCCCCCATTTTCTTGCTGAACCCCTCACTATATGCAGAAATAATGACAAAGAGGTCTCCATGGTGAAGAATGTTCCATAGTCCAAGGAGAATCAGTGGGTATAAATGGAACTCCAGTGTGATAGATGGGGAACATTTGTGAGATGGATTATCTCTAGAGGCTGGAGATTCTTTAACCCAGACCTGGACTCTGGACCATTTGCTGGTAAGAAGGGCATTTTATATTTCTCCAGAAATCCTGGTTAAGGAAAATATGTCTGCATGTTTAGCAGACCCTCTTTTTAGACCCAAGCTTGCTGTTATTAAAAAAAAAAAAAAAAGGACTTGAATGTTAGTTCACTGATGTGGTCCTTCTTGGGAGGGGCAATGGGTGAACCTCTTTAGATTATAACTCATCCAATAACAACTGCTTTGTGAACTGCTCAGAGGACATTGACTGTTGAGTGGTCTGAACATTAAATAAATAATATTAAACTGATAACTATATTAGCAATAAAGAGTGTAATATAACACCTCTTACTGTTTTTGTTGGAAACCTTCCCTTCCGGACATGGATGACAATCAAAGCAGCTTTCCTTCCTTCTTCCTTTTACTATAGCCTGGATGGCAATTGGCATTACACAGAGAAAGAGGTTGTGTCTGTCCATAAATTAAAAAGAAAAAAAAATCTGAACCCCCGTAAAATATTTTTCTGAGTTTGTATGTCTCTGATTAAATATTAAGACACGAGTACTGGTAGAAGAGCTTAAGACTTAATGACATAGTACCTAAGAAGCCAAGAACATAAGAAATGCCCTGCTGGATCAAACCAAAGGTCCATTTAGTCCAGCACTCTGTACACATGGTGGCAAAC
>NW_025336280.1:55015-56131 GCF_004798865.1 Varanus komodoensis | reverse complement strand
ATGCATTATTTTAAACCCCTCTATCATGTCTCTTCATGCCTGCCTTTTCTAAGCTGAATAGTCCCAGTTGTCATAAATGCTTCTCATAGGGCAGTTGCTCCAGTCTGCTGATCATTTTGTTGCTCTTTTCTTTACTTTTTCCAACTCAATCACATCCCCTTTTAGATAAGGCAACCAGAACTGAACACAGTAGAGCGAGCTGTGTGCAATGCTTTGCTGAAAAAGCCTTCAGTATTCAGGAAAAACTCAAGGAAATGAAACTCTTTGAAACTTTCTTTAAAAGTATTAGCCTTTGAGACATGATAATGGGCATCCCACCCATTTTAATGTTGTTTCTGTATACTTTTGTTTAATTTATTACAAGACTCCAAAGGGGGAATTCTTTCCTCCTTTTGAGAAGGTTCTATTCCCTTTTAATTTTCATTCAGATTCTCCTCCTCCTCAGATATGTAATTATTGAAATTCTAGCAGACAAACAAATGCAAAATGGCTCTAAGTTTATAAACATATTGATAGGAAGGATCCAATATTATTACTACTCTTTACTTGTTCTTCTGTTTTAATTAGGTCTATTTTTTGTGTAAATGTTTTGGATGTTAAACAGCCTATACTTTTGTGTTTTGGAAATTTTAGCTATTTTAAATTTTCATAATGAAATTTTATACTGTGTTTCGACTTTGTATTTTTATTGCATCTTTTACATATAATTCTTTGTTGTGAACCATTTGGAGAGTAATGTAAACTTTTATTGAATTGTGTCATTTATAAATGTGATTTTATTGTATTTCAATTTTATGTATTATGAGCTGCCTTGAAGTGCCAAGGCATAAGGGACGGCATGCAAAATTTTAAATAAATAAAAATTTGGAGAGTTTCAGCTATCAGGTGGTATAGAAATGGAATTAAAACAGATAAATAAAAATAGAGATTTATTGATAAAGTCTCTCATGAAAGACTTCTGAGCATAAATGAAATCATTATCTCATACATCAGTGAATGAATAAAGAAAAGAAAGAAGAAACTAGGAATACATGGAAAATTCTCTCAATGAAGGCATGCAAAAAGCAAAGTCTCACTGGGAACTGTACTATATTTTGAGCTAGTTTCTAAATTATG
>NW_025336280.1:52221-53982 GCF_004798865.1 Varanus komodoensis | reverse complement strand
TATGCAAACAAATAATAGTTTGATATGTGGTCAACAAGCCCTTGTAAAACATTATGGAGGCTAACATAGGCATTAGTGAACCAGTAATGCAATTAATCAAGCATTTTAAAATGCTAGGTTCTCGATAAAAGTAATGCACATGGCGATAAAAGTAATGCACCTGAACATTATGGAAGCAAAAGCTTTATCTTCTCCCATATGGGAGAAGATAAAGAAGAAAATAAAATTGAAGTCAAGGTCCTGACTATTGGATCTAAAATCCAAAAGAGGAAAGAGGAGGAAGAAAAGAAGAAAATAATCTGTGTTCACACATGGATCATTCATAGCAATATACTTTCCATGGAGGATACAAATTACTTTGAAATTTTTCATGCAATAAGTGCTTTGAATAGGTTCACGTGTGACCTCTTCACACATATTAATTATCCATATCAATTGAAAAGGTGGGAAAGATCATTAAGAAGAAATGCAAAAACACAGGAGGAAAAAGAAGATAAGATAAAGCTACACAAACAATTGCTCAGCAACCTGCGCAAGCACTAAAATTGAATGATCGGAGATGACTAAAGCATAATGATTTCAATTGAAAATAGGACCATTAGTTGGCATACCATTTTTTATTTTTGGTTAAGTCGCAAAGTCAGGCCTGACCCATCATGACTCCATAGATCCCATAGACAACATTCCTCCAGGCTCTCCTGTCCTCCAGCATCCCTTGGAATCCACACAAGCCCACACCCACTGCCCCAGTGACTCCATCTAGCCACCTCATCCTCTATTGTCCCCTTATCCTTTTGCCATCAATTGTTTCCAGAATCACTGCCTTGCCATGGTGAAGGGGATTGCATAGCACAATGAAGCTATGAGCGATGACGTGCAGGGGCACCCAAGATGGACTGGTCATAGCAGAGAGCTGTGACAAAAGGTGATCCACTGGAGAAGGAAATGGCAACCCACTCCATTATCCTTGCCACTCCATAGACAGTACCAAAAGGCATACCATAGAAGTGGACTTTTCTATACATTCTGAGGTTTATTTCATCAACACTTAAGCTCAACACTAGCTTGCTGAGTGCATTACCTGCCATGGAGCTTGATTCTGAAGATTCTGTTTCCCTCCATCTACTCTGTGTTTGACTTTGGAGGAATACAAGTCATGCAAAGCATGTGCCACAACATAGACTGCATTGTAGATGCTGTAGCTGTGGCCAGTCATGTCCATTTCAAAAACAGATACAGGAAGAGTCTCCAGCTTCTCTTCCCCTGTGCAGATTTTCTCCGAGTCAGTATCTAACACAGAGTTGGAGAATGAACACATAAATGCCTGTTGCCAGAAGTCCCTGAGAAAGCCATCTTCCAGGTTTATGTTTGGGCTTCTGTTCTGGAGGAATTTCTGGAAATCTACCACCACATTTGAGTGAAGGGAAAGGGATAAAGCACCATGGAAGAAATTTATTTCTAAAGTTCTTACACAAAGTAGTGACGTGAAATCCATCTGGGCTGTCATAATCCAGACTTTGCTTAACCTTTCTTTATCATAATATGCTGGTATCTCCCCCAAGATTCTCAAAATTAGAATTGTCTGGATTTCTCCATGGATAATCACAGCATTGGCAATGCTGAACAAAGTAAGAGAGTTTGATGAACCCATCTGCCACTGCTTCCAGCTCATTGAAAAAGGTCATCTGGGGTAATTTTTTAGGAAGTCAAAGCAGATGCCTCTCTCTGAAAACAAGGGAAGTTCTTTCTGTACAAACCTCT
>NW_025336280.1:50142-51666 GCF_004798865.1 Varanus komodoensis | reverse complement strand
TGGTGATGAGATCTGATGTAAAGTGTTTGAAGAGACTAGTAAGAGAACTAGATTGCCCTTTTTGTTGAAACTGTGGTTTACTACTGTGTGTCTATTACATTTTTTTTTTTACTTTATCCGTTGGAAGCCACCATGCCTTTTCAATAAATCCTTCAATTTAGAAATTGCTAATGCTTCTTATAAACTTATGTTTTAGCCATGTTCAGCAATTGCTTCTTTTGAGGAGCACGTTATCACATGGATAGTTGTTCATATTTGCTGATGTACTTGCTGTTTTCAAGTGCTTACCTTTAGCATGTAAGTCATTTGTTAATCAGAGTAAAACATAAGACTGACAATGGAAGGATAAATATTCATGTACTCTAATACAGCAGACCTTATGAAAAAATTAGTATTTGAATAGATGGTACACAGTTGCCACTTTCAAAAATGATACTTATTTGGGTATCAGGTCCTTTTTTATGCTTAGATGAAATTCCAGGAAAGCCGGATTTTCATCAAGATATATTCATGAATATTCATTGATACGGCTATAGACTGTGTGCACGTGTGTCTTTTTCCTTCTTGGTACATGCTTTATTTGCTTAAAAGTCATTATGAAATATTCACCATTACCATCACCCTGCATCATTCATGTTTTCAAAAGAAATTTTGCCCTTTAAGTCTTCAAAGACACACCAAATGCTACTTCAATCCATTCCAAAGAGGTTTTGGTCATCTTTCCACCACTTTCTACTTTAAACACACTCAATTAAAAATGCCTAAGAAACATGAATGCCAAATACAGCTCTCAAGTTCTCTGGTGCAGATCTTACCTGTGGGATCTTGTAGATACACAGGATATCAGCCATGAAGAGAACAATGTCAGAATTTGGTCCCCCAATCACTGCTACTGGATTGTTTTGGGTGTCACATTTGTAGTTTGGGACAAATTTGCCCCAGGTAGAAAGAAGTTCCAGGGATGCAAGGTAGGTCCAGCTTGCCATGAAATGACTGTTGGAAACAGAGAAGCCCAGGGTGATGTTGGGCAAGATCCAGGGGTTTTCATTGATCTCCTGGACAGCAAATACAAAGGCTAGGATGTGCTGGTAGTTCTGAGTTAGTACCCTGCAATGAGAGTTGCATGCTACATCTCAGTGTGTGTTCTTCAGAATAACATTAGCTACATTTCAGTTCAGTATAAATTTTTTACTTGCTTTACATTCTACCCAGTTTCTTTTGCCATTAGATGCCACTAGTTTTCCATACAGACTTAATAGAAATCTGCAAGTACTGAGATGTTTGAGCTCCCCTTCTTACATAATTTTTCTCCAGTATTTTATAAATGTGTATACTTCTTTACACCTTCTATATATCCCAAGTGGAACACATTTTCTTGCTTTCACTGCAGTAATGATAGACACTTAATCATCTGAAAATGATAATGATCCCACAAGCCACCCAAAGAAGCATGCCATTTTGAAAAAGAGAAAGATGTTTCTCATTTCCCACCTAGAGAAACACAAATCCCATCCACAGAATAGC
>NW_025336280.1:45924-49492 GCF_004798865.1 Varanus komodoensis | reverse complement strand
GATGGCTCATTTGATAATTAAAAAGGACAGGCTTCAGTTACCCATTGTGGAGGAAAACATGGCTATGCACAGCTCTGGAGACACATGCTCAGATCCTATTGAATGAGGTAAAACAAATCTGTGGGCACTTAATGATTCATTGGATAAAAATTTCTGCAAAAAAAATAAAATATTCCGAAACAGGAAGGAGCAGCAGCTGGAGAAGATTTTTGAACATTAAGAGTTGTATAATATTTTGCAGCACTACTGCATTGGGTCACCTTGCTACTGGATCAAATGCAAGACATATTTTTTTAAGGTTACACTGATCTGCAGGATCTCCAGAAAGTGGAAGCAAGTGGAGATGGTTCTAGATTCCAAAACTCTCTGGACCACAAGCACAGAGAATAAAAATGTGCACAAATTTACATTTGCTAATGTACAGGTACTACAAATTCTCTCACTGTGTTTTAAAGAACACCTTCTACTAAGAGCATCAATATTTGTTAAAAAATGGATGGATGGGGTAAAAAGACAAGAGGCAGCAAGATTCAGGGATGGTGCAGAAGGAAATGAAACAGGTCTGGGAAAAAGTCATGTAGCCAGAGAGACCAGTTGGAAAAGAGATCCTCATGGCCTCTGCAATTCATTTTTGAAAGTGCCTCTGGACTGTGGGGTGTTGGGACAGATGGCTTCTCAGAGCTTTGGGACTCCATATGAAAAAAAGGGCTCAAGACCCTATCCCCAGTGGGATTCCCACCTAACACCATCTCTAAAACAAAATCTCAAGTTGCAGGATAATGCATTTGAATTCTTCAAAGTAGCCCAGACTGTTTTGGTATTTCTATTTCTAAACCTTCCTTATTGGCATGGATGATGCAATATATTAAGATTCATTTTGATACCTTACCATTCTAAAAAACCACATTATGTTTTTGATATTAGGTCTTTGTGCACTTAAAATTTATAAACAGTTTGCAAAAATCTCTGAAAAGCGGTCCTGCAGAATGAATCCTTCAGGCAGTGACATAATACCTGGGTTCATACTGTTGAGGACAAAAAAAAGTCAATCTGGCTGTGTGAGAGAGGCAGGCAACACCAACAAGTAATTTTATATAAACGCAGGCTCCTAATTGTAGGTGAACACTAACAAAAGAGAGTGAGCCCATCTCCAGTCAAAACCAGTTGCCACAGTCATCATGCACAGTGAATTTATACATTTAGCTTTTTGCACTGGTTAGTAACACAAAACATCACAGCAGAAAACATTCTATTACTTTTATGCATGGTTATCTTAGTCTACACTTCTGGTATCAAAACAATTGGCTCCAGGCTTATGTTTTACACATTCTGACCTTGGCAGAGGTCTATTTTATATTTTCAACTCTTTTTGTCTCTTTACTGGAACCCTAAATAACTGATCTTTTCTGTTTGGTTATTAGGGAAAAAATACATTCTTCAGTATATCAGAAAAAGTAATCCTATGTGGCTTCCACAGTAGGTCTAATTTGGGGGGTATGGGCAGGAGTGGAAGCTCCTGGGAAATGGTTCCTCCCTCCCCCTCCAAAGCACAATATAGCACTTGGGGAGGAATATAAAGACCAGTAACCCAGCACTAGAAGTCAAGATGAAGTAGATGGGCACTTTGCAGACAAATTTGATCACCTCTGGGCTGACTTGGTTTCCATAGGTGACACAGGTCTGAGCAATATAACTTTGGATCCTGCTTGCACTGCTTTAATGGATTTTTTTCCCAAACTGTGGTCAGAAAACCTGAAGAGGTGAGAACTGCCTATGAAGCTTGTCCTTCCTGGCTTATATTTGTGGCCAGAGAAGAGAAGATTGTGTGACTAAGCATCATGGGAATCCCATCTTCTGGAAAGGTGTACATCCACCTTGCTCATAAGAGATGGTGGCAAAGAGCTTTGGAGAAGTCTTGGATGACCCAACCATTGCCTTGTGGTGTTTCTCATTGTCTCATCTTACCCCCATTTAATACATGCATGGAACATGGTGGAGAAATTGTCTAGAGCTTTGCAGTTTGGTGCCACCAACAAGCATCCAGCTCTGCTTTTCTTTTCCAAGGAAGCTGTTCTAATTCTAAAACTGGTACTGCATGTTGGTAATGGACTGCAAGAGGGTGAATCAACTGAAGCTTAATCCAGAGGAAAAAGAGGTGCTTCTAATAAGTTGCAAGACAGAGGATGGAATTGGGCTTTAACCTGTGTAGAGTGGGGCTATCTGAAGGCACAGGCCCATTGTTTCAATGTCCTCCAGGACTCATTCCTGAACTCACATAGCCAGGTGTTAGGGATGACTGCAGATACATTGTACAGTGAAGTGTGGCATGTCAGGTGAGCCCACTTCTGGAGATGTCTGAACTGGCCTCAGCAAAACAACTCTTACTTATAGCATACTGGGACTCCACTAATACACTCAGTGTAGGACTTCTTATGTGAAAAGTTCAGAAACAGCAGCTGGCATGGAGTGCTTCACTTGGAATGTTCATTGGGGATGGATACAGCAATGATGTGAATCTCTCATGGCTACATGTTCATTGACTACTTGTCTTTTCCAGGAATATTACAAATAGACAGTTCTGATGTATGGAGCCATCAGAAAAACTCCTCCTTCCCTCCCTCCCTCTACCTAACCCTGAGAGAGAAAGGGAGAGATCCTTCTTTCAGTATAGCCATTTTCAGAAGTCCATTTAATAGTGATAGGACAAAGGGAGAGGGAGCACTTTCCCTATGGGAGTTGCAATGGTACTGAAGTCTACACCTGGGGCAGCTAGTTTGGCACACTCTGTACAGTCCTTTAACCATCAGGCAAAGCAGTTCATAATCAAGCCAGCCTTTGGCAAATACTTTGTTCAGCTGGCTTTTTAAAAAAGTTACATTTGTATTTTTAAATTGTCTTTATTTTACAGGCATTACAACAGTTGAAAGCTATTCTATATTTCAAAAGAATTGAGGTTCTGGGAGTGAAGGTATTCTGAGTATCATTTTCTAAAGAAAGGTGGGTCAAAAATAAAATTTTTTGATGAAAAGAAAGTGGCATAAATATACAAGCCTGTGCAAAGTCAATACATGTTTAAGCTTCTTGTATTGTTTTCCAAGGCAGTTCATTCAATCTGTTCCATACTGGGAAAAAATTATGTGGAGATACTGCTTTGAGAGGAAATCTATATAGCTATATCACAAATAAGCTTGTCATTCATTCTAGCTTCCTGCCACCCCACCATCCAACACATAAACATGCCGAGGTCCAGATGTCCAACACAATTTTTTTTATTCAAGGAAAGGTATACATGTGGTACAAACCTATATATGAACATTATAAGATAAAAGAGAGAGTATCACCACAACAACCATATATTGTAGCTTAGTGCAACTTCTTTAATTTGCCAAAGACTTGAGTTTCATTACCGTAAAATATAGAAAGCCAGCTATAAAAATGGGTATCAATCAGTACAACTGCAGTAAATGAAATCACTTGAGAAAAAGATAATGTTTTTTCAGGTTCTTTGCTTTCTCAGCTGTTCCCTTGTATTCATATCTGGTCTCAAAACAATGATATAGCACTTGGG
>NW_025336280.1:42968-44460 GCF_004798865.1 Varanus komodoensis | reverse complement strand
CTGATGAGGTCCATCCAAAAAGCTTTCTTAAGGAATATGGCCCTGCAGTTTCCACTTTTTGCAGTTTTTCCATAACTTAAGTGGCTCTTATTTCTAATATTCTGCTTCTTTAAACTTAGTTCAGAAAATGGGGTCTTTACTTGGGGGAATGAATTGCAATCCAGAAAAACTGGATTATGACATCTATTGATGATAAATGGTATGAGATGACGTCTCTTACCTGTTCTGTTTGAAATCTTCCCTCGTGGACATGGATAGCAAATGTAGCAGCAAAATGGCTCGCCCTCCTTCTGTCTCATAAAATTGCCAGGGAGGCAATTGTCATTGCACACTGATAATGGTTGTACCTGTGGAAAGTGAACATCCAGAAAATATGTTTCCATAAAATCAAAGTAAAGTTAGTAGTCCAAAGAGTCCAGGGTTATAGACCAATAATCTTTAACATTATGTAATTTTGCAATACGCTAAAGTGAAAATGTGGGACTTGAAAACGCTATTTCAGTGGGATAATTGAAAGTAGCAGAAGGGAGACTGATTTATAGTGGTGTTTTCAAGAATCACTTTTAAATATGGGGGAACAACTGAATACAGCAAAGGCATTTCACAAATCATACCTGGTTGAACATTCTGGGCCATGCTATGGCATCCTCATGAATAGTAAACCCAACATCTGGGCCACTCTGTGACTCCAGGCTTCCCACTTTTACTCGAAGGAAGGATTCATTTTGGAAGGTGACCCAACTAATTATATCAAAGCCAGTTACCAGTTCCCCATTTTGGTTAAAGGAAATCTTTTCACCAGCACTGTTGTTGAATGAGAACCTTCTTAGAAAGTAATGGAGCTGAATTGAAAGGTGAAGACAAACAATTTAAGAGGATACACACACTGGAACTATGCAAGGGAAAGCCAAATTAGTTTAAAAATTATCCACAGACCTCAAGTCTGAACATTCATTGTCCTAGTGTGTATTTTCTTTGCATATTCATTAAGAGCTCATATTCAAAATACCTGCATCAGAATCCCTGTACTGTCATTCCTGTATCCATGATATTATTGCTTAATTAATATGAGACGCATTGGTGGTTCAGTGGAAGAATTCTTGCCTGCCATGCAGGAGGGCCGGGTTTGATTCCTGGCCAATGCAACTACTGTTTTAGACATGCACATGGTAGGCATTTCATGAGCAGAGCTGGCTAGAGCCACAGTGGCGTGGGGGGGGGGGGAGGCTAGATGGCCCAGGAGGCCACTTCTGAATCACTCTGTTCCTATGTTTCGAATTAGGTGTGTGCCTGTTTTTTACTACATTTCTCATTTGTAACACCCACTTGCAGAGTGAGTAAGATACCATCACATACATATGTGCAACAGCTCTCACTATTGAGTTTTGATGATGCAGATAATGCCTGTGTTTTGAACCATTCTTTGACAGACTGCCATATTTGGGATGGATGAATTTGAGATTTGAAGCATTTGAATGTCAGAAACAATCCA
>NW_025336280.1:40201-41387 GCF_004798865.1 Varanus komodoensis | reverse complement strand
TTTTTTAAACATCTGTATTGCACCTTCCTAAGTTTCAGGGCTCCCTCTTCCTTAGAAACAGATAACTAGAGCTGAAAGACCACCAAAAAATGTGAGCGCCTAGAGGTGAAGTTATAAAGGTTTCTATGACTCTATACAATACATTTACTACTTATGGATAATGGATTGGATTTGAATCAACAGGCTGAAGCCAAATGCAAACAAAACCAAAATATTGATGAGAGATGTATCAAATATTGTTTTCTTTTGTTCTGAAGTCTCTCTCTCTCTCTCTCTCTCTCTCTCTCTCTCTCTCTCTCAATCTTTCTCTCTCTCACCTCCTTCCCTACCTCTCAGGTTTTAAAGCTAAATCATTCTTAGTGCCTTAGCTTGTAAGTCTGTAGAACATACAGTGATGATACAAGAGGCCAATACAACTTAACAAAAGAATGTCCCTTGTGCCTCCCAAGATATAACAGTGTGCCAAAGACAACATGATTCACTTCAAGCTACTTTCTAATTTTAAAACATTCAAAAACCTCTTAAAAAGCAAGATAAATGTGAAAGCTCTTCTGTTCTCAAGTGCAGATCTTACCTCAGGAATCTTGTAGATTTGCAGGATGTCAGCCATGAAGAGCATGACATCAGAATTTGGTCCCCCAATAACTGCTATTGGATCGTTTAAGATGTCACATTTATAGTTTGGGACAAATTTGCTCCAGCTAGAAAGCACTTGCATTGCTGCAAGGTAGGTCCAGCTTGCAATGAAGTGGCTGTTGGAAATATAGAAGCCCAGAGTAATGTTGGGCAATATCTGGGGGTTTTCATTGATCTCCTGGACAGCAAATACCAAGGCGAGGATATGCTGGTAATTCTGAGTTAGTACTCTGCAATAAGAATTAAGTACATCATCTTTGGAATAGATATGAGAAAACAGGCAGATAAGAAATACTAAATTTTCACGGAAAATGCCTCCAAGTAGACATGTATAAAATCAAAATGGCCATATATTCCAGAGTCCCATACATGACCCTGCAGTGCCAATCAGTTTAAGTTGGTCTAAAGGAAGGTGAGGCTGGACTTTTCCAAATGCCTTCTCTTTCTTTACTATAAAACACTGAAGTACTTCCATCCCAGAACCTGCATCATTTGTTGTGATCATGTGTGTAAAAACTGGCCCTTTTGCTTACTCATTTTCTGAAATAAC
>NW_025336280.1:33567-36172 GCF_004798865.1 Varanus komodoensis | reverse complement strand
TTCAGTTTAGATTCAACTTTTTACATGGGCAGAGGCATCTCCAACATCTTGATGGGACACTACTTTAATTTATACTTTTTTCTAACTTGTTAAGCTTTAATAAAAAGGTTGTGTTTCTAAAGTCTACAGGAGAGGGAAAAACTGAAGGAGAGAACTGTTTATCACATGTTACACACCATGTCTGAATATTTGTGGTTACAATTGGCTCATTTTTTCATCATCATCATCATCATCATCATCATCATCATCACCACCTAGTTTTCTTCTGCTGTAATTTTGTGTTTGAAGCCCTTTTGGTGAACCTTGGAGAAATTCATGATTAAATGCACATAAGGTCTACCTGGTTAAACCTGCTGGGTCATATGAACATTTCTGTAGAAATGGTGAACCTTTTCCCAGCAGTGGCCTGTGGGTGAACACTTCCAACTTTGACTCTAAGGGAGGACTGGTTTGGGAATGTGACCCAGTAGATAATGTCAAATGCAGATACTAATTCCCCATTTTGGTCAAAGTGAACCGTTTCCCCAGCATTTTTATTATTTTTATTTTATTAAAACATTTCTATGCCGCCCCATTCGCCGAAGCCTCGGGGCGGCTCACAACATAAAATAAAATACAAAAATAACAATATAAAATAAATAACAATATAAAAGAAGTCACCCTGGCCAGATAAATAAGCAAATACTGTTAACAATTAAAATGACGCTTAAATAAAAAGGTCTTCGCCTGGCTCCGAAAAACAAATAACGACGGTAGCAGGCTGTTAAATGAAATGCTTCTCAGAAAGTGGGGGAGCTAAAAGAAAAGACAAAGCAATCCTAATCATGTATGGGCCTTCTCACTGTACTTGTAGGCTTGGAAAGCCCCACCACCCTTTTGCTGCTCCATCAGTGGTTTGAGAACAGAATCAGAGGCCAAATATCCAAAGGCTTCTGTTCCCATGGCATGTCCCTGGCAAGAGAGAGAAAGTACAGCACTCTTGGAGCTGGTATTTGTTTTTTATTCTGGCACCCTGCTCACCAGCTAGTACAAGTGTGGCACAACATGGGATTTTGTGGTTCTTCCACTTTGATTCCTTATTCCCTCCACCAATATATTCATCCTGCATGTATGTGTGTGTGTGGACATACTGAAAAATCATAGAATAGTAGAGTTGGAAGGGGCCATGAAGGCCTTCTGATCCAACTCCCTGCTGTTGCAGGACACCACAGCAGGAAGAACCAAACATATACATTGAACGTAAAGGAACTTGTGACTTGTGGTCCCTTTCTGAGCATAGTCTGGCCAGACAGTGTTTTACTGACTGAGTAGAACTGTAGGCATTGAGTGCCAAGGTTCCTCCCTTGAACAATCATCAGCCATGGGCATTTCCCTTGCAAAATACTCTTTTGCATCCTAGTACAAATCACCCAAAACTCAAATACTTTGGCCACCTAATGAGAAGGAACTCATTGGAGAAGTCTCTGATGCTGGGAATGATTGACAGGAAAAGGAGAAGGGGATGGCAGAGGATGAGCTGGGTAAATGGAGTCACTGGGGCAGTGGGTGTGAGCTTGGGTGGACTCTGAGGAATGGTAGAGGAGAGCAGAGCCTGGAGAAATGCTGTCCATGGGGTCATGATGGGTCAGGCATGACTTTGTGACTAACAACAAATCACCCAGAATGGATCTCTAAGCATGTACAAAGTGACTTGTTGTACCCAATCTGCTGATTACTTCCAGAAACCCTCCTTATGAACACTCCTGTGCCACTTACCTGATGTTGCTATATTACTTGCTTCCCCAAGTATTGCAGAAAATACCCCTCCTACCGTGCATGTTTTGGGAAGGGTGAGTGTCTCGTGAAGCTAAGGGGGAGACATTCAGCCCAGTGTTAGTACCAGAGTTGCATTTCAATTCTCGGCGCATTACCTGCCATGCTTTCAGATTAAGGAGCTTCCAGGGTCCTCCATTTATCATTGTTCTGAACTTTGAATTGTAAGAATGCATGGCATGCAAAGCATATGCAACTGAATAGACAGCATTGTAGATGCTGTAGCTGTGGGCAGTTGTGCTCATTTCAAAAACAGACCCAGGGAAGCTCTCCAGTTTCTCCTCCCCTGTGCAGATGTCCTCATCAGTCATGTCCATAATGGAACTTGGGAGCAAGCAGTTAAATGCCTGTTGCCAGAAATCCACCAAAAATCTATCTTCTTTTTCCAAAATGGGGTTCCTCTTTTGAAGGAATTTCTGGAATCCTGGTACCTGTCCTGAATGAATTGCCAAGGATACAGAACCATGTATGAAATCAACAGCCCAGGTTCTCTGAAGAGGAAGTGATGCAAAATCTGTTTCTGCTGTCATAATCCAGATTTTTCCCTTCACTGGCTTATCCTCAAATTGTGCAAATGCAATCAAATTTCTCAAAGGTATTATGCTCTGAAATTCATCATGAAAGATCACTGCATTGGCTTTACTTTCCAAAGCAACACTTATTGCTTCAAGAGGCTTCTTTGTTAGTTCAGCGATTTCACTTAGGAATGTGGTACCTGGTAAACTTTCTATGAAGTCAAAGCAGATCCCATTCTGAGAAAACAGGGGAAGCACATTCTGTATGAACATGTTTG
>NW_025336280.1:30749-33027 GCF_004798865.1 Varanus komodoensis | reverse complement strand
TTTAGAATCCCAGGTGATGCTGTGAAAGCATTTAAGATTCAGAAGGCAAGGGAAGAAAGTAGAATACTTGGAGGACATATTGGCCACTAGAGAGAGTCAAAATCTAATATTGTCAAGTATTATAAAGGTGTGAGTGATAGAAGCTGACAGAAAACTGAGTGCTGAAGACTGAATTGAGAGAAATAGAATAAAGTCTGGTCAAAGAACATTCAGAAGAAAACAGAGGATTTGAGAGTGAAAGGTGATTGAGAAGGGAAAGGGTGAGATACTATTGCTATTATACACTGTTGCTATTATACACTGTTTTATTTACTAAGAATATAAGTTTCCTGTTTCTTGAAACCAATGTGCTTCTTGTACAAAGTTTTTTTTTTTTTTTTTTTTTTTATGGTTAACCCAGAGTAATAGGCTGTTTAGTGTCTCATAGTCTCACATAGATGCCTTATCGCTTGGGCACAATATTGAGGGAAAGGTTAATTGATAACAATGGAATTAAATTCCTAGTGACTGTATTACATATGAAGAGAAAGAGAGGGAAATATCAAGAAGTTGAAGCCACACCATATCCAGATTAGTTATAGGAGAGTATCATGACAAATCCCACCCTGGGTTCAACATGTACCTTCTTTGGTGTATTATGTATGAATTAGGAGGAGCCAAAGGATTAAGGAACATGCCAAATTCAGGAAAGCTACAGCTCCATCTGGTTTTCTGAAAATGGATAGTTGCTGTGTACTTCATAGCAGAGGATACCCAAAAGGAGGAGAGAATACAGAGAGATATACTTTTCCATAGCATTTTTCATCTTCAAGCATCAGGCATGGTGCTCTCTTTCAGTCAAATAACTTCTGTTTTCCAGGCACAAAACCACAAAAGACAAAGGATCAGCTTCTTAACCCCCATGCTCCATGCTCACAACTTACTTGTGGAATCTTGTAGATGCTGAGAATGGTTGCCATGTGGAGCCAAATGTCAGAATTAGGTCCTCCAATGACTGCTACTAGATTGTTCCAAACATCACATTTGTAATTTGGAATGAATTTGCCAGGTGTGGAGAGAAAGTCCAGTGAGGCCTGATATGTGAATCGAGGTCTAAAATAGTTATTATAGATGTCAAAACCCAAAGTGATTTTGGGTAAGAGTTGAGTTTTTTCATTGATCTCCTTCACTGCAAATACCAAGGCCAGAATGTGCTGGTAATGTGCTGGGTCAGGAAGCTACAAGGTAAGTCAAATGTTGCATTATGGTTTTTCTCCTTTGATACACAGTTTTAGCAATGTATCCATGCAATTTATGTTGTTAACTGTGTTGCACTAAGGGGGAAGAAAATCTTTGGTTCAGAGAACTATCCATCTCTCTGCTAGAAGCAGTAACCCAATGGAAGAATTGTTTTGGATGAAAGGAAGGGATGGGACTAGGATATTTTTGATTCCTATTTCAGTGCAAAATTACCTAACAGGTTTACCTTTTAACTTCTTTGAAAGTCAAAATGAACATATGCTTTAAATTTACACACCTCCATGATTTTTCAATGAGTTCACCATTTTTTAAAAAAGCACTGTGTGAAAGTACTTAGATTGTTTTGTTAAAGCACTGTACTTAGACAATCTAGTTTTCAAATATTCAGTATATTAGAAAAAATGTTTGCAAAGCATGATAGATAATCTGCTTTGAGTGCCAATCACCAGGAATAATTATGGTATAAATATTATATTAATATTAATAAAGTGTAACTTGTCAAAATGCAGGTGCCAGGAGAAAAGCAGACAAAAATGCTTTTAAATGTTCATACTTTAGTTAAAAATAGGCTTGGGCTAATGAGAACAAAAGCAACCTAAATGAACAGATTAGTCTATTCCTGTTTGGAAACATGTGGTATGTGCACACAGACACATGTGCAATATTCAGAATGATCAGTGTCTTCACCTTCACTTTTGCTTTCTATACCTATGGAGCCAAAGCTCTCTGGACGGTTTACAAATGGATATTACTCACAAATTTATTGAGTTGTATGATGTGAGTACCCCTATATGCTCTAGTTCAAGCTCTAGTTCAGTACACATGACACTGATTTTTACAAGACTGGAAAAGAAATTTGCTTTTATAACAGATGCACCAAAAACACATGATATGGTGCTTCTTCAGCAAGAATTACTCTAGGGATGCTCAGAGTTTAGCCTGCTCACACAAGAAAATAAACCTGTGGATATCTAAAGAGTTCAGAAAAGTGTACCTTTTTATTTTCCTGTAATTGAATGTTTAAATATTTTGACTATGT